>NC_069508.1:20976885-21266885 GCF_027579735.1 Bombina bombina
AGATGCAGAAAGAGATACATCTGACACATGGACCACAGTGACATACAATAAGCCAAACAACACTCATCAAGGGATGCCACATAATACAGAATATAGTAGATAACCTAAGAGACATTTTGGTAGACAAGATCACTATACTGACAAAACCTATGATCACATTAGGTCATAGAAAAACTACCAAACACAAACAAATTATCATGCGCAACCACCATATTCAAATAGGAACAATAGGACCTATTACAGTTATGATTACAGAAGGCGTAATAATAGCCATCATTGGGAACATGATAACTTCAGGAATGTAGGATTCAGGGATGAATATTCGCCTGATAGAAGGAGAGAGACTTGGCAAAATGGGTGGAATTATGCTCAAAGGAGAACAGCAAACTTTACAAAAAATTGGAGTAAACATCAACATCCACCAAGAAGACAATACCATGAGGGGAGGTCATATAGGAACAGACAAGATGACTTTGGACCCGTATATGATGATAAAAGACAAAATCTCCCTTTTGAGAAATATGGGAGAATATTTAATTATATATTATATAATATTTAATTTCTGTTTACGTCATGAATTTACATTTTGCTAGTTTACAAGTTGAGTGCAAAATATCTCTTCCGCAAAAGCAATATTTGTGCTCAACATAGTAATACCAGCGTACGCAAGATGTGAGCAGGTATTACAAGTTTAGTGCAATGCGAACCCGACCTCGTGTTCACATTGCACCGAGGCTTTGTTCTCACTAGGGAGCCTTGTTCTCATGGACAAAAGAGAGGAAAGAGCCTCTCAAAAGGCTGCACTTATAGCACTCTAAGCCTGGACTGATAGTGGAGAAAATTGGGAAATTAAAATATAACTTTTATTAGGCATATTTAAAATGAAACACTCAATTAAAAACAACCAAAGAATTGGTGGCCTTTCCTTAATATTTAGTAAGCCTTTGATGTGTCAAAAGTATAGAGAAGGAAATTGTATAGGAAGGTAACTAATTTGATGCTAACTTTTAGCAAAATTTGTGCTGAGTAGGGAGGATTAATATTGCAATATCAGATACAATATGTATAATAGTAATAAAAGATGTTAATTTTCAGTGGGAGTCATCCTATATAGTGTTATAATACCACTAGATGTAACACCTTTATGGGAATAAATATAAAACTGAGCAAGTTTGTTTTGTTATTTATTTTATTTTGAGTATTGTCCTCAGTTCTCGATTGGAGATCTCAGTTTTAATGTATTGTTTGTGATTCGTTTGTGTTACTTTGTCACATTAATGATACTCAGAAAATATACAGGAAATTATATAAATAGTTCTATGATATAATTTAATTTATGCATATAATAACACATTCATATTACTGCTTACTTTAGTCCTAAGTGATATGATTGTGGAGCGTTGTATAATATCACTTCCTTGTATTTCCCTTTTGTGATGTCATATGATATCTAAATTTCATAAGTATCTTGGTGGATACTATATAGTGTGGATTACCACGTATTCTAATTTATTATCAAATACTTGTCAGTGTTAGGTATCTTTTTATGAATATAGAATCACTTAGATACTGTGCTTAAATTGATATTAAGTCATATAAATTGTAAAGCATGTTGTTAACATGTATTGTTTATGACCATATGTTAGTGTTACTAGTAGACATATAGTGTCATTTATTATAAACATGTATCTTCACATTTAATTATGATGATTATTTGTAGCCCTTATATTCACTGTGTATACCACTTTAAATATATTTACATAAGTAGATGAACTAAATCGTTCAAATCTAATGAGAATACATCTTTGATATATTAGACTCACTCACAGAGTGCAACAGTAAGGGACTAGTTCCATGTGAATAGATAGATAACTAGCATTCAAATTGTAATACTGGTTTAGACATGCCAATATACATGTACTAGTGCTGTGAAGGCAGTCAGTTCGAATGACAATTGCCGGAGTGTATCCAGTCTGAGTTTGTAGCTTATAAAATATACCAGCTTGTTATAACAATTTGTTTAATATTTATGTTATATTCACAATTGTTATCTATTCTGTTGGCACTTTATAGTTGTGGTCATAGATTCGTTTGTGATGGCTACAAAAAATTAACAACACGCTAACGTTTCTAATGATTATGAGTATCTAATAAACAACAGGGCTAAGACTCAGGTATTCCCTCCTCAAAAGATTCGTAATAAATGTACAGCTTTAAAAAAGCTGATTTTCAACAGCATTATTTGCTAAAGGTATGCGGCATTTTGTTTGTTGTGACTTAGTGATAGCTAAGTAAATAGCATTGTAAGATAATTTAAAGTAATTCTTAATATCACTAAAACTATTGCGTTCTATAGTATCCTATACCGGCTACTATCTTTGCACCCAGGCAGCTGACCCAAAGGAGGGTAACACAGTAAAGAGGATGGTATTTATATATATATATATATATATATATATATATATATATATATATATATATATATATATATATATATATATATATATATATATATATATATATATATATATATATATATATATATATTATATACTGTGTGCAGAATTATTAGGCAAATGAGTATTTTGACCACATCATCCTCTTTATGCATGTTGTCTTACTCCAAGCTGTATAGGCTCGAAAGCCTACTACCAATTAAGTATATTAGGTGATGTGCATCTCTGTAATGAGAAGGGGTGTGGTCTAATGACATCAACACCCTATATCAGGTGTGCATAATTATTAGGCAACTTCCTTTCCTTTGGCAAAATGGGTCAAAAGAAGGACTTGACAGGCTCAGAAAAGTCAAAAATAGTGAGATATCTTGCAGAGGGATGCAGCACTCTTAAAATTGCAAAGCTTCTGAAGCGTGATCATCGAACAATCAAGCGTTTCATTCAAAATAGTCAACAGGGTCGCAAGAAGCGTGTGGAAAAACCAAGGCGCAAAATAACTGCCCATGAACTGAGAAAAGTCAAGCGTGCAGCTGCCAAGATGCCACTTGCCACCAGTTTGGCCATATTTCAGAGCTGCAACATCACTGGAGTGCCCAAAAGCACAAGGTGTGCAATACTCAGAGACATGGCCAAGGTAAGAAAGGCTGAAAGACGACCACCACTGAACAAGACACACAAGCTGAAACGTCAAGACTGGGCCAAGAAATATCTCAAGACTGATTTTTCTAAGGTTTTATGGACTGATGAAATGAGAGTGAGTCTTGATGGGCCAGATGGATGGGCCCGTGGCTGGATTGGTAAAGGGCAGAGAGCTCCAGTCCCACTCCCGCCAGCAAGGTGGAGGTGGAGTACTGGTTTGGGCTGGTATCATCAAAGATGAGCTTGTGGGGCCTTTTCGGGTTGAGGATGGAGTCAAGCTCAACTCCCAGTCCTACTGCCAGTTTCTGGAAGACACCTTCTTCAAGCAGTGGTACAGGAAGAAGCCTGCATCCTTCAAGAAAAACATGATTTTCATGCAGGACAATGCTCCATCACACGCGTCCAAGTACTCCACAGCGTGGCTGGCAAGAAAGGGTATAAAAGAAGAAAATCTAATGACATGGCCTCCTTGTTCACCTGATCTGAACCCCATTGAGAACCTGTGGTCCATCATCAAATGTGAGATTTACAAGGAGGGAAAACAGTACACCTCTCTGAACAGTGTCTGGGAGGCTGTGGTTGCTGCTGCACGGAATGTTGATGGTGAACAGATCAAAACACTGACAGAATCCATGGATGGCAGGCTTTTGAGTGTCCTTGCAAAGAAAGGTGGCTATATTGGTCACTGATTTGTTTTTGTTTTGTTTTTGAATGTCAGAAATGTATATTTGTGAATGTTGAGATGTTATATTGGTTTCACTAGTAAAAATAAATAATTGAAATGGGTATATATTTGTTTTTTTGTTAAGTTGCCTAATAATTATGCACAGTAATAGTCACCTGCACACACAGATATCCCCCTAAAATAGCTATAACTAAAAACAAACTAAAAACTACTTTCAAAACTATTCAGCTTTGATATTAATTAGTTTTTTGGGTTCATTGAGAACATGGTTGTTGTTCAATAATACAATTAATCCTCAAAAATACAACTTGCCTAATAATTCCTCACTCCCTGTATATATATATATATATATATATATATATATATATATATATATATATATGTCTGTACGCCGCAAGTACTGTAGGAATGATCGGGGTGGGGCTGGCTGGGCATGATGGATGCAGGGCCAGGCATGAATGGGGCAGGGCAGGTGGGCGGGACAGGGGCAGGAGCAGCCATGGCCGTGAGAGAGAGAGCAGCAGAGAGGAGGGGAAAGAGAGAGCAACAGACATGAGGGGAAAGAGAGAGCAACAGAGAGGGGGAAAGAGCAACAGAGAGGAGAGAGCACAAAAGAGAATGGAGAGAGCAAAAGAGATTGGAAAGAGAGCAAAAGATGGGGGAGAGAGAGCAAAAGAGAAGTGAGATAGAGCAAAAGAGAGGAGAGAGAGAGCAAAACAGAGGGGAGAGAGAGAAAAAGAAAGGGGGAGAAAGAGCAAAAGAGGGGGGAGTGAGTCCAAAAGAGATGAGAGAGAGAGCAAAAGAGAGGGGAGAGAGAGCAATAGAGAGGGGAGAAAGAGCAAAAGAGAGGGGAGAGAGAGCAAATGAGTGGGAAGAGAGAGCAAAAGAGTGGGAAGAGAGAACAAAAGAGAGGGGGGAGAGAGAGCAAAATAGAGGGGGAGAGAAAGAGCAAAAGAGAGGGGGGAGAGAGAGCAAAAGAGAGGGGAAAGAGAGAGAATGCAAAAGATAGGGGGAGAGAGAGAATGCAAAAGAGAGGGGGGATTGAGCAAAAAAGAGGAGGGATAAAGAGAGCAAAAGAGAGGTGGAGAGAGAGAGAGAGCAAAAGAGAGGGTGATAAAGAGTGCGAAAGAGAGGGGGAGAGATAGAGCACAAAAGAGAGGGGGAGGGAGAGAGAGAGAGAACAAAAGAGGCGGAGAGAGAGAGAGCGAAAGAGAGGGGGAGAGAGAGCACAAAATAGAGGGGGAGAGTGGAAAAGAGAGGGGGGAGAGAGCAAAAGAGAAGGAGAGAGAAAGAGCAAGGTGTGGGACCTCTGTACTGCAAAAAATGTCCTGTGTAAATGGGCTTTAGGACTTGTATGTACATATTCATATACATATATATTTACAGGAATAACACAGTTAATAACTATTTACTAACTAGTCTACCTAGTTAAAATAAATACAAACTTACCTGTGAAAGAAAAATAAAACCTAAGCTAGCTAAAATATAACTATTAGTTATATTGTAGCTAGCTTAGGTTTTATTTTACAAGTAAGTATGTATTTAGTTTTAAATAGGAATTATTTAGGTAATAAATGTCAGGTTTATTTAGCTTTTTTTAAAATTATAATTAAGTTAGGGGGTGTTAGGGTTAGGGTTAGACTTAGGCTTAGGGTTACCTTAGGGTTATGTTTAGGGTTATGTTAGGGTTATGCTTAGGGTTACGTTAGGGTTAGGGTTAGGGTTAGGTTTAGGGGTTAATATATTTATTTAGTGTTAGTGACGTTGGAGGCCAGAGGTTTAGGGGTTAATAACTTTAGTGGTGGCGGCATTGGGGGTGGCAGATTAGGAGTTAATAACTGTAATGTGCCAGTGATTTTAAGGGCGGCATATTAGGGGTAATAAGTGTATTTAGGTGGCGGCGATGTTGGGGCAGCAGATTAGGGGTTAATAACTGAATGTAGGTGGCGGCGATATCGGGAGTGGCAGATTAGGGGTTAATAGTTTTATTTAGGTGGTGGCGATGTTAAGGGCGGCAGATTAGGGGTTAATAACATTATGTAGGTGGCGGCAATGTCAGTAGCGGCAGATTAGGGGTGTTTAGACACGATTTTTATATTAGGGTGTTAGGTTTAAACATAACTTTTTCTTTCCCTATAGACAACAATGGGGCTGCGTTACGGAGCTTTTGTTTCCGCAATCGCAGGTGTTAGGCTTTTTTTTTTTGTCGGGTCTCTCAACATTGATGTCTATGGAGAAATTGTGCACGAGCACGTCAAAGCAGTGCTTGCATTTGGGTGTGGTATGGAACTCAACGCAACCATATCACCCCTGTGCAAGCCTGCTTTTTGTAAACTTGTAACAGCAGCGCTATAGGGAGGTGAAATAATGCCGCTTTTGTGGCGGTCGTTAATTTCCCTATAGCACTCAAAACTCGTAATCTAGCTGTCAGTTTCTTAAACTTTTTGTTTTTATGGGCTCAGCTAAATGTTGCTGTTACGTTAGCTTTTAACTGAGCTTGCTGTACTAATTGAGGGGTTCATCCTTTACAAAAAATTGGCTAGTGGTTTATCTAAAGAAATCCTCAGAAACTTAATTGGTGTTTTTCTGTTGAAAATTATGAGCTTTAGATGCATTAAGATTGATGGGGGGAAAAAAACAACACCCAAGCTTAAATAAGTTTTTGTATACAACGTCAAACCAATTTCAATATGGGCAACTGATAGCTGAAGGGATAACAAATTCATGCTCATTATTCATAAAGGTCTTGATTACAAATTGTGCTCTATCATTATATCGAGTAACCCAAACAATATTAAAAGATTGAGGTATTTTGTCACTCATATCTATTTGTATCAAGTTGGGCGTTAAAAACGTATTGCAAGTTTACTTACCTGAGCTAAATATAAATGCCATGTATAGTTTTAATGACAAGAGTCAACCAGAAAATAGAGGTCATATTACAAGTTGAAAGTCAACCATTAAGCTTGAGAGATAATTAAATGAACTCTGGAAATGTTAACTAAAATGAAAGAATCTGGTAACGTCCTTGTGACTGCTCATGCAAGGCTTGATATACCACAATACTGACCTGTTGGGTTTTGTTTTTTAGCAATATTTCAAGATGTTTTAGAAATGTACATTGCTTTTGTCAGGCTCTGAGAGGTTTAACTGTGCGTAGCTTAGCCAAAGCTAAGAAGATTGTTGTTAGCTCAGCATGAGTCCTGTGATGTGATGCCTGGTGACAGAAGAGGAGAAGACTGTATCATGACTGCTAAAGAGGAGTGCAGTAAGGTTAGTGCAGTGGAGGTTTGTGCTGTTATTCATTAAGGCTATATTCATATTGGTTGTATAGTCCTTTTCTATTGGTGGGTCCTGAAATTAAAATTTTTAAATATTTGAATTGGCCAATTATATGTAATGTCACACAGCACATGCAAACCAATAGAAATGTGAGAATACATAAATTCTAAATTTAATATCTAGAAAAACACCTTAACACAACGACTCTATATGTATTTAGTAATAGTTCAATATTAATCTATGGGGGGTCATTTTATTATTGTGCGGACGGACATGATACAATGTATCGTATCATGTCCGCCGCACATCGATAAATGCCGTCAGCATACGCTTTCTGCATTTATCATTGCACCAGCAGTTCTTTTAAACTGCTGGTGCAATACCGCCCCCTGCAGAATTGCGGCCAATCAACCGCTAGCAGGGGTGTCAATCAGCCCGATGCTTCTTAACTTCTGCTTCAGGAACTGAAGCGGAGTGGGTCTAAAGCAGCATCCGCTGCTTTATAAATTAATTAATAATGTTGTAATGTATTTTCATTTTAAAAATTAAAATAATGTCACAATCTGAGGTGACAGACGAGTTAAGGAGCAGCGGTCTTAGGACTGCTGCTTCTTAACTTCTGCTCCAGGAACTGAAGCAGAGTGGGTCGAAGGCAGCAATCGCTGCTTTATAAATCAACCCCATAGTATTATTATTTTTCAAAACCCAATGTTTCTCACATCATGTATAAAGAGATATTATACTTTGTGCTTAAGGAGTGTCTGTCCACTTGCAAGTTAAATTATGTATGTAATAGTTACCACCTATCTTGGGTTGTGATGTGGTGATAGTAACAAAAATATTTCAAGATTGTGACATTATTTTTATTTTTAAAATGAAAATACATTACAACATTATTAATTAATAATATTGAACTGGGATAATATGAGTATACTGTGTAGAATGTTATTTCAGCTATCGATGCACTATTTCAAACTTCACAAACTCCCCTTTTCCTCTTTCGGACAATCATCTCCTCACTTGTAACATAATTTCCCTCCTTCTACCCCTCAGACCAAACTTCACAGAAACATCAAGTCATTAGATCAGAAACAGCTTGCTAGATCTATTGAACCTCTCCGCTCTTCCATCCCCTCCTTTTACTGCCCTGATGAATCTATCTGCCACTATAACTCCACCCTTACATCGGTCCTTGACAATCTGTCCCCACCTACCATAGCTCGGAAATCATACACTCATCTTCAGCCCTGGTATACTGCTCTGACATGGTACCTACGCAGATGTTTCCGTACTGCTGAATGACACTGGAGAAAATTTTGAAGTTCAGCTGACTTTCTTCACTACAAGTTCATCTTGAACTCTTACTATTCTGCCCTTAATCTATATAAGCAAGATTACTTTGCCAGTCTTATCTCTACTCTTTCTTCAAACCCAAAACATCTGTTCTCTACGTTCAATACTCTTCTCCACCCACCCTCACCTCCTACTACAACTTCTCTCTCAGCTCAAGATTTTGCCAGCTACTTCAATAACAAAATAGACTCCATCATAAATGAAATCAGCTCTCAACATGCTACCGGTCTCAAGCTCCCATAAAACCTCACTATCATCTAAAACCCACATAGCCATAAATGTATCTCTTTTGCCCCTGATACAGAGGATGAAGTTTCTGCCCTTATACTATCCCCTCACCTCACTACCTGTCCCCCCACCCCATCCCATCACAGCTACTCTCCACCCTCTCTTCTACCCTTACCCCTTTACTCACACACATCTTCAACCTCTCCCTCAGCACTGGTATATATCCCTCATCTCTTAAACACACACTGGTCACACCTATCCTCAAAAAACCTTCTCACGACCCAACCTCCCCATCCAACTACCACCCTATTTCCCCTACCACCCTATTTCCCCTACTCCCTCTTGCCTCAAAGCTTCTCGAAAAGCTAGTATATGTACGTCTATCCCATTTCCTTACACTAAGCTCCCTCCTTGACCCACTGCAATCTGGATTTCACCCCACCACTCCACTGAGACAGCAATTGTTAAGGTTACCAATGACCTACTTACAGCAAAATCCAAAGGCCACTTCTCTCTGCTTACCCTCCTTGATCTGTCTGCAGCCTTTGATACTGTTGACCACCCTCTTTTGCTCCAAAACCTCCAAACCTTCTGCATTTGAGACACAGCTCTCTTGTGGTTCTCCTCCGATCTGTCTAACCGTACCTTTAGTGTAGCCTTCTCTGGGGCATCCTCTGCCCCGTTACCACTTTCTGTTGGGGATTGGGAAACCGCAAGGCTCTGTCCTTAGTTCCCTTCTCTTCTCAATCTACACATCATCTTGATGTTCCTTAATAAAGTCCCATGGGTTTCAATACCATTTGTATGCCGATGACACCCAAATCTACCTCTCTATACCAGACCTATCTTCTTCCTTGCAAACATGTGTCACTTACTATATTTCTCATATCTCTTCTTGGATATCCTCTCACTACCTTAAGCTAAATCTCTTCAAAACTGAGATCCTTATTTTCCCCCTTCTTCAAAAATCTCCTCCCTCAAATTCTCTATAACTGTCGATAACTCCATCCCCACATGCTCGATGTCTTGGAGTCACACTTGATTCAGATCTTTCTTTCACGCCTCACATTCAGTCCTTGGCTAAAGCCTGCCGCTTCCACCTTAAAAACATCTCTAAAATTAGACACAACTAAGATCCACTCTCTCATCCATTCCCACCTTGATTACTACAACTCCATCCTCTCTGGTTTCTCTAGCTGCCATCTAGCTCCTTTGCAATCTATAATGAATGCGTCTGCCAGGCTCATCTTCCTTACACATCGCTTTTCATCTGCTGCACCTTTCTGCCAATCCCTTCACTGACTTCCTCTTGCCTCCAGGCTTAAACACACAATTCTCACTCTGACATACAAAGCCCTCAACTGAACTGCCCCCCCCCCCTCCGAAACATCTCAGAACTTGTCTCCAGATACTCTCCCTCCAGACCCCTTTGCTCTGTCCACAATCTCCTACTCTACTCCTCTCTTGTTACCTCCTCACATTACCGTTTACAAGACTTCTCCAGACTGGCTCCCATCTTGTGGAACTCTCTGCCTCGCTCCACAAGACTCTCCCCTAGTTTTGAAAGACTGTACTATTCAGGGATGCATACAACCTACACTAACAAGACTAAAGACAAAAGAACAGAGGCTACGTTTAGACAACTTGCTCTTTGATAAATACATTAAAAGAGGGATGGTGCCAAGAGGCCTAAGGTTACAAAAGATCCCAACTTTTGAAGTGGAGAGCAGAGAATTCATAACAGAATGGAATAACATACTAACAGAATGTGCAATACGCCTAATGGGACTTCTAATTAGATAAAAAAAAATGGAACAACTTATAAAGTTAAAATAAGAAATTGTAAAAATACAATCTGAAATGAATACATTTAAGGAAGTTTCGGAATATGCTAGCTATGACACTATGCTCCAAGAGGCAGTAGAAGAAGCAAGAAAACTAGTTATTAATACAAAACATTAAAAATTCTTAAGAGATAGTAAAGATTATGCTAATGATAAAGTATACCTATGGTTTATAAAACCTAGAAAAGTTAATAGAAAACAACAAAGAGGGAATTCACAAGAGAAAAATGAGGCCAGTGAAACTGGTAAAACAAAGAAGAGCTTCAACAAAAATCGACAGAGGAAGAGGGCTCAGCATCAGGAACAGATTTTGTTACCTCAGATGAATTCTCACAATGAGAAATTGATGATGGAGATAGCATTAATATATTAAATGGAAAAACAAAAGAACAAAGACAAACAGAAAAAAACTAAGATCTAGGAGCAAGGCCAAAAACTCAAATTAAGAGTAACATAAATAAGGAACCAGAGCAGCAGGTTTTTCAGAAGGGCCCAGAGAAAACCAAAGGGGAGGTACAAAAATAGATACCAGGTATCAGAAACCAAAAAACAGATATCAGCTAAGACAAGTAAGCTTAAAAGAGAAGTAGCCCTAGAAGGAGAAGTTATAAATATATCCTCTTAATAATTAAACGATATTAAGAAAAAAGTACTAAATTATGGACCGGGATTTAGAGTTTTGCGTTATGAGCGGTGCGGTGCTAACGTGCAGTTTATTCTCACTGCTCACTCACTTAGCTACAGTGCTGGTATTACAGGATTTTACAAACCCGGCGTTAAAAGGCAAGAAGTTAGTGTAGAGCAAAATTGTGCTCCACACTGCACTCCAATACCAGCGCTGCTTAAGTGAGCGATGAACTGGTTATACGTGCTCATGCACGATTTACCAATAAACATCAATGGGGAGAGCCGGCTGAGAAAAAGTCTAACACCTGCAATAAAGCAGCGTAAAACTCAGTAACGTAGCCCCATTGATTCCTATGGGGAAACTAAAGTTATGTTTACACCTAACACCCTAACATGAACCCCAAGTCTAAACACCCCTAATCTTACATTTATTAACCCCTAATCTGCTGCCCCCGACATTGCCAACACCTACATTATACTTATTAACCCCTAATCTGCTGCCCCAACATCGCCGACCCGTACATTATATTTATTAACCCCTAATCTCCCTCCCCCAATGTTGCTGAAACCTACCTACATTTATTAACCCCTAATCTGCCACCCCCAACGTCGCCGCCACTATTCTAAATTTATTAACCCCTAAACCTAAGTCTAACCCTAACCCTAACAGCCACCTAACTTAAATATAATTTAAATAAATCTAAATAAAATTCCTATCATTAACTAAATTATTCCTATTTAAAACTAAATACTTGCCTATAAAATAAACCCTAAGCTAGCTACAATATAACTAATAGTTACATTGTATCTAGCTTAGGATTTATTTATTTTTTACAGGCAAGTTTGTATTTATTTTAACTAGGTAGAATAGTTACTAAATAAATATTAACTATTTAATAACTACCTAGCTAAAATAAATACAAATTTACCTTTAAAATAAAACCTAACCTAAGTTACACTAACACCTAACACTACACTACAATTAAATAACTTACCTAAATTAAATACAATTAAATAAATTAAATACAATTAGCTAAATTACAAAAACAAACAAACACTAAATTACAGAAAATAAAAGACAAACTACAAGATATTTAAACTAATTTCACCTAATCTAAGAGTCCTATCAAAATAAAAAAGCCCCCCCCCAAATAAAAAATATCCCTACCCTATACTAAATTACAAATAGCACTTTAAAGGGCCTTTTGCGGGGCATTGCCCCAAAGTAATAAGCTCTTTTACCTGTAAAAAAAAATACAATACCCCCCAACATTAAAACCCACCACCCACACACCCAACCCTACTCTAAAACCCACCTAATTCCCCCTTAATAAAACCTAACACTAACCCCCTGAAGATCACCCTACCTTGAGACGTTTTCACCCAGCCGGGCACAAGTGGACCTCCAGAGGGGCAGAAGTCTTCATCCGATCTGGCCAGAAGAGGAAATCCAGACCGGCAGAAGTCTTCATCCAGGGGCATCTTCTATCTTCTTCCATTTGGAGCGGAGCGGGCCCATCTTGAAGACATCTGATGTGGAGCATCCTCTTCCATCCGACAGCAACTGAAGAATGAAGGTTCCTTTAAGTGACGTCATCCAAGATGGCGTCCCTTCAATTCCGATTGGCTGATAGAATCCAATCATCAAATCGGAATTAAGGTAGGAAAAATCCTATTTGCTGATGCAATCAGCCAATAGGATTGAAGTTCAATTCTATTGGCTGATCCAATCAGCCAATAGGATTGAGCTTGAATTCTATTGGCTGTTCCAATCAGCCAATAGAATGCAAGCTCAATTCTATTGGCTGATAGCATCAGCCAATAAGATTTTTCCTACCTTAATTCCGATTGGCTGATAGGATTCTATCAGCCAGTCGGAATTGAAGGGACGCCATCTTGGATGACTTCACTTAAAGGAACCTTCATTCTTCAGTCGCCATCAGATGGAAGAGGATGCTCCGCGTCGGATGTCTTCGAGATGGACCCGCTCTGCTCCGGATGGAAGAAGATAGAAAATGCCGCCTGGATGAAGACTTCTGCCGGTCTGGATGTCCTCTTCTGGCTGGATCGGATGAAGACTTCTGCCCCTCTGGAGGTCCACTTGTGCCCAGTGGGGTGAAAACGTCTCAAGGTAGGGTGATCTTCAGGAGGTTAGTGTTAGGTTTTATTAAGGGCAGATTGGGTGGGTTTTAGAGTAGGGTTGGGTGTGTGAGTGGTGGGTTTTAATGTTGGGGGGGTATTGTATTTTTTTTTACAGGTAAAAGAGCTGATTACTTTTGGGCAATGCCCAGCAAAAGGCCCTTTTAAGGGCTATTTGTAATTTAGTATAGGGTAGGGATTTTTTTATTTTGAGGGTGCTTTTTTATTTTGTTAGGGGGATTAGATTAGGTGTAATTAGTTTAAAATATCTGTAATTTCTTTTTTATTTTCTGTAATTTAGTGTTTGTTGTTTTTCGTAATATAGTTTATTTTATTTAATTGTAATTAATTGTAGGTATTTTATGTAATAAATTTAATGATAGTGTAGTGTTAGGTGTAATTGTAACTTAGGTTAGGGTTTACAGTTCAGGTAAATTTGTACTTATTTTTGCTAGGTAGTTATTAAATAGTTAATAACTATTTAATAACTATTGTACCTAGTTAAAATAAATACAAACTTGCCTGTAAAATAAAAATAAATCCTGAGATAGCTAAAATGTAATTATTAGTTATATTGTAGCTAGCTTAGGGGTTATTTTACAGGTAAGTATTTAGTTTTAAATAGGAATAATTTATTTAGATGTATTTAAATTATATTTCAGTTAGGGGGGGTTAGGGTTAGGGTTAGACTTAGGTTTAGGGGTTAATAAATTTATTATAGTGGCGGCGACGTTGGCGGTGGCAGATTAGGGGTTAATAAATGTAATATAGTTGTGGCGACATTGGGGGGGCAGATTAGGGGTTAATAAATATAATGTAGGGTTTGGCGATGTTTGGGGCAGTAGATTAGGGGTTCATTAGTATAATGTAGGTGGCGGCGTTGTCCTGAGCGGCAGATTAGGGGTTAATAATATTATGCAGGTGGCGACAATGTCAGGGGCGGCAAATTAGGGGTTAATAAGTGTAATATTGGGGATGTTTAGACTCGGGGTTCATGTTAGGATGTTAAGTGTAGACGTAAATGTTATTTCCCCATAGGAAACAATGGGGCTGCGTTAGGAGCTGAACGCTGCTTTTTTGCAGGTGTTAGGGTTTTTTTCAGCCAGCTCAGCCCCATTGTTTCCTATGGGGAAGTTGTGCACAAGCACGTTTAGCCATCTTACCGCTACCATAAGCAGCGCTGGTATTACAGTGAGATGTGGAGCTAAATTTTGCTAAACGCTAATTTTTCTGAGGCTAACGCCGGCTTGCAGAACACTCGTAATACCAGCGTTGTCTTAAGTGAGCGGTGAGAAAAAAAGGAGCATTAGCACCGCACACCATTGCCGACAAAAACTCGTAATCTAGCCGTTAGTTTTTTGTTTGTTTTTTAAATGTATAATAAACAATTTTACAGTATAATGCATATAAATAGCACATCATACACACATTACCACACACACTTTGATGAAAGCATTCAACACATCAGTTGTTAAAAGAATCACATCTTTATTCCATCTTCTTAAAACCAACACGTAAACCGGAGGGGGGTGGGTAAAAAAAAAACGATAGTACGGTATAAGGAACATTATATGCTCTTTGGCACTCTGCTTCTCTCAATGATGTGTTTGTGCTATTGTGAGAATTGCAGGGACTAAGGGCAGGTCCCGTAAAGTGTTAGCACATGTGAATTGTGTGCAACATATTTTTTTAGACCTTAGGTAAGGACTTTGCCTTGAGTAAGTCCGTAGCACACCACACAGATTGAAGTAGTAAATGTACAAACATGCCTACTATACTCTTAATCCTCTTAATCCTCCAACTCAAATAGTTAATTATTTAGTTTAAAATTGTACTATTATTTGTAACTAAAAAGGTTGATTTCAAACATGTTATTGTCAATTCACATTGTACAAAGCTATCAGTGCAAATACAAATAAACTACACATACAACACAATAATAAAATATACAAAAAAAAATAAATAAATACAATTTAGAGATAACTCCTGAATAAATACCCCTATTTCAAAACCATGCATGATTTGTATCAAAATAAAATAACGTTAATCAAAATTTAAAATAACTTGTTTGTTGAAGTTTAAAGTTTAACATTTTTCAAAATACTGCTAGTATGTTATTGTCATAGCGATATTTATCATAGTAGTTTCTGGAAAAAATCTATAATAGTCAGGAAATGATTTTCATTAATCTCTCCACAGTCAAACAATCTTCTATATTAGATGAGGTTTTTTTGTATACTGTATTAAACCTAAAAGTTAGTACTGGGTTAAATAATAACATCCAAAGTTGTTATTGCCTTTTAAGAGCTAGTGCTTGCATGCATGCGTTTTTAGTCATGCTGAAAAAACCCTTCTTGTTGTGTGAGGAAACAGATCAAATGAAGCTTTATAGGTAGGGATGGGCGAATGTTTCGCAACATTCGAAAAACAGCATGAATTTTAACACATTCGTTCGTTCGAATCGAATTTCGAATGTTTACATAACATTCTAACATTCGATTTTCGAATGTTCGGTTTCGAATTTTACGATTACATTCGAAAATATTCGAATTCGAAAAATTCGAATTTAGATTGTAATAGTATTTCTAATGCTTTTTCTTTAAATGTAATATTCGAATTATGCAATATTCAAATTCGAAAAATTCGAATTTAGATTGTAATAGTATTTCTAATGCTTTTTCTTTAACCCCTTAATGACCGAGGACGTGCAGGGTACGTCCTCAAAAAAAAGGCAGTTAATGCCTGAGGACGTACCCTGCACGTCCTCGGTGTGGAAAGCAGCTGGAAGCGATCTTGCTCGCTTCCAGCTGCTTTCCGGTTATTGCAGTGATGCCTCGATATGGAGGCATCCTGCAATAACCTTACACGGCCATCCGATGCAGAGAGAGCCACTCTGTGGCCCTCTCTGCACCGGACATCGATGGCCGGTATCGTTGGTGGGTGGGAGCCGACTTGGGAGGCGGGTGGGCGGCCATCGGTGTTCCCTGTGTCGTCAAGGGGGGCGGGATCGGGGGCGGGCCGTTAGGGGGCGCGCACGGGCGCGCGCGCGTGCACGGAGGGTGGCGGGCGGGCGCGTGCACGGGGCGGGAGCGGGTGGGAACCGCTACACTATGGAAAAAATTTTTGGTAACAAATGGCCAAATCTTGTTTGTGCAAAAGCACAAAAAGAGATCATGGAGGGGTGGGGGGTTGGTTTTGTGTGGGGGGAAGCTACACTGCAGAAAAATTTAATAAAAACTAAAAAAAAACCATTTTTTCTGCTAAACTGGGTACTGGCAGACAGCTGCCAGTACCCAAAATGGCGCAGATTAAGTTAGAGTGGGAGGGTTATAGAGCTGTTTGGGGGGGATCAGTGAGGTTGGGGGCTAAGGGGGGGATAGTACACAGCAGCATATGTAAATATGCTTTTAAAAAAAAAAAAAAAAAACATAGCTTTTATTTTAGTACTGGCAGACTTTCTGCCAGTACTTAAGATGGCGGGGACAATTGTGGAGTGGGGGAGGGAAGAGAGCTGTTTGGGAGGGATCAGGGGGTCTGATGTTTCAGGTGGGAGGCTGAGCTCTACACTAAATGTGATATTAACCCTGCAAGCTCCCTACAAGCTACCTAATTAACCCCTTCACTGCTAGCCATAATACACGTGTGATGCGCAGCGGCATTTAGCGGCCTTCTAAATACCAAAAAGCAACGCCAAAGCCATATATGTCTGCTATTTCTGAACAAAGGGGATCCCAGAGAAGCATTTACAACCATTTGTGCCATAACTGCACAAGCTGTTTGTAAATGATTTCAGTGAGAAACCTAAAATTGTGAAAAATTTAACGTTTTTTTTTATTTGATCGCATTTGGCGGTGAAATGGTGGCATGAAATATACCAAAATGGGCCTAGATCAATACTTGGGGTTGTCTACTACACTACACTAAAGCTAAAATTACCCCAAAAAGCTCCCTACATGCTCCCTAATTAACCCCTTCACTGCTGGGCATAATACACGTGTGGTGCGCAGTGGCATTTAGTGGCATTCTAATTACCAAAAAGCAACACCAAAGCCATATAAGTCTGCTATTTCTGAACAAAGGGGATCCCAGAGAAGAATTTACAACCATTTATGCCATAATTGCACAAGCTGTTTGTAAATAATTTCAGTGAGAAACCTAAAGTTTGTGAAAAAATTTGTGAAAAAGTGAACAATTTTTTTTGTTTTAACGCATTTGGCGGTGAAATGGTGGCATGAAATATACCAAAATGGGCCTAGATCAATACTTTGGGTTGTCTACTAAAAAAAAATATATACATGTCAATGGATATTCAGAGATTCCTGAAAGATATCAGGGTTCTAATGTAACTAGCGCTAATTTTGAAAAAAAGGGGTTTGGAAATAGCAAAGTGCTACTTGTATTTATGGCCCTATAACTTGCAAAAAAAGTAAAGAACATGTAAACATTGGGTATTTCTAAACTCAGGACAAAATTTAGAAACTATTTAGCATAGGTGTTTTTTGGTGGTTGTAGATATGTAACAGATTTTGGGGGTCAAAGTTAGAAAAAGTGTATTTTTTTTCAATTTTTCCTCATATTTTATAATTTTTTTTATAGTAAATTATAAGATATGATGAAAATAATGGTATCTTTAGAAAGTCCATTTAATGGCGAGAAAAACGGTATATAATATGTGTGGGTACAGTAAATGAGTAAGAGGAAAATTACAGCTAAACACAAACACTGCAAAAATGTAAAAATAGCCTTGGTCCCAAACGGACAGAAAATGGAAAAGTGCTGCGGTCATTAAGGGGTTAAATGTAATATTCGAATTATGCAATATTCGATTTCGAAAAATTCGAATTTAGATTGTAATAGTATTTCTAATGCTTTTTCTTTAAATGTAATATTCGAATTCGAAAAATTCGAATTTAGATTGTAATAGTATTTCTAATGCTTTTTCTTTAAATGTAATATTCGAATTATGCAATACGTGTATTCGAATTCGAAAAATTCGAATTTAGATTGTAATAGTATTTTTAATGCTTTTTCCTTAAATGTAATATTCGAATTATGCAATACGTGTATTCGAATTCGAAAAATTCGAATTTAGATTGTAATAGTATTTCTAATGCTTTTAAATGTAATATTCGAATTATGCAACATTCGAATTCGAAAAATTCGAATTTATATTCGAATTCAAAAAATTCGAATTTAGATATTCGATATAATTATAAACATTCGAATTCGAAAGTGACATTCGAAAACTGTAAATCACATTCGATTTTCGAATTTTTAAGAATATTCGTTCTTATCGACATTCGAATTTAGAATTCGAATTTCGGTAATAACATTCGTTCTACATCGAAATTCGAAAATTTGCACATTCGCCCATCCATATTTATAGGTAAAGCCACCCAGCTACTCCGTTACAACTTTGCAGTCCTCCATTTGTAACTTCCATACACATCACTTTTGTTAGGGCTACAGTGTCCTAGATTGTACCCAAAACTAGGCAAATGGTTTCAGCTCTACAAGTCATAGGTTGACAAAGGCCCATAAAGCTGAAATGCGTTGCCAGTTGTTGATCCAATCTAGACCCTGTTACCCCAATGAAAGCAAAGAATACAAGTCAAAGGACATGCAAAAGGTATTTTAAGGGTTCTGTGACAGGTCTGCAAACCAAGGCATATTTTTCTAAAAGAAAATATAGAAATGTTTTTAAAAGATGTATTTTGAACATATAAAAAAATTCTGTTGCTTAAATAAAAACGTACTTTAATGTCGTCCTTAAGGGATTTCCGTATCTCCGATGGATTGGCAAACTGAGCTTGTTGGTTCCTGTCTAAAGCAAAAATCTTTATTCCTGGTCTGCACCTGTGATGTTAACACAAAAAAGAGGACTTTCATTTGATTTTTACCGCCTGACACATGAAAAAATGGGAAATTGGAACATTGCTGTTTTTGATATACAGAATCAAAAGAGATTGTTAGTGATGCACCGTGCACTACAAATACATGTCAACGTGTCATCACATGAAAATATGATGTAGCACAGAAGAACGAAGCCAAGTAAATCATGAAAGAAACGGCCCTAAGGTTAAAATGATAATTAGTAAAAGAAGAAAGACTTCAATGAAAGCAACAGACAGCAGCTGAAATCTTTGTTACAGTATTTATAAGTGAAAGAGACCACAAAATAAATTTTAAATTGATGTAGATGGAAGATGTCAAGGTTTCTTGTAGAGAAAACCTTTGAATAGTAAAATCTTTTGCAGGTTTGATTAGTAGTTTTATTTTATGATATTGAGCAATGAAGAATCCCTCTCTTAAGAATCTTCAGAGCTTAAAAATTCTATAGATCATTAATTATTACTGTCTTTAAAAGTGCTGGTTTCCTATAGAATATAATGATGTTGAAGTTATTTAAAGAGTTTGATTTCAATATCTGTTTTCCTAGGTTCTCTATTAACCTTTTTTTTCTACTTTGCAATGTCACCATTACCATAACAACTGCTCACACTCATATTGCTTCTGAATAATATTAGAATAAAATACCTAGGGCTCAGTGGCAGTTCAAGGGGCCCTGGGGCATGTCATGTACCCCCATTCATAAGTGCAGAACCTCCAAACATTAAAGGTGACACCTGTCCTGAATTTGCAATGTCACATCCAGTGATCTGCGCAGGGCAAGTAGAGAGGTTAAAAAGACATTGACCATCTCTTGCTTTTTATGTAAAATGACTCTTGTTCCACTCTCCCAGGGACATTAAAAAAAGTTCTGTGACCTGCAAATGCTGCAAATCAAATAGTGTGTTTAAGCAATGGCCCTAATTTATGAAGCAGACTAAGTAGCTTTGGGGGCTGTTTTGCTGCAGGTTCGTTCATGCAAACCCACTACCAAAATGTAAGAAGCATCAGTTGTATGACTGGCGCTTCTTAATATGTCCCCATAGATACTAATCCAGAGGTCCCTGAATGAATGCGGGCAGGTTCTGCCAATAAGAATCTTGTCTGCATAGATCTTCTTAAATGGACACCAATTTGTGGAATTTTGAAAACCTAGGTTACAGATTTTGTTTTTTGGCCTCTCTAGGCAGCTTGGGACAAAGAACAATTAGGGGTTGGATATCCTCAGTGCCATTAATATTTAGATGTGTGGCCAACTGTATGTTTCACTGTGACATTTCAGCTAGTGGAATGTTACTTCCAATATAGCCAGAGCTATTTTCAAGAACAAATGTCAAATGTCTGGCAAGTATCTGGCATTTGTTTAAAGAGAACACAATTGGAATGTTGTTTAAAATTGTATTTTCTATCTGAATCATGAAAGAAAAAAATGGGGTTTAATGTCCTTTAATTTTATTAGAACTTCTGCTTAATAATAATGAAAACAGAATTACTTGTGAATGTTGATAATTCAGAATATTTTTTTCAAGAACAGGTTTCCAACAAAGGTTAGTAAACAGAAATCTGGGTAAGAGGCCAGTAGACAGGCTGGTAGATTAGAGGCCAGTAGACAGGCTGGTAGATTAGAGACCAGTAGACAGGCTTACAGATTAGAGGTCAGTAGACAGATTTACAGATTAGAGGTCAGTAGACAGATTTACAGATTAGAGGCCGTTAGACAGGTTTACAGATTAGAGGACAGTAGACAGATTTACAGATTAGAGGCCGTTAGACAGATTTACAGATTAGAGGCCAGTAGACAGATTTACAGATTAGAGGCCAGTAGACAGTTTTACAGATTAGAGGCCAGTAGCCAAGCTTGCGGATTAGAGGCCGTTAGATAGTCTTACAGATTAGAGGCCGTTAGACAGATTTACAGATTAGAGGCCAGTAGACAGATTTACAGATTAGAGGTCAGTAGACAGATTTACAGATTAGAGGTCAGTAGACAGATTTACAGATTAGAGGCCAGTAGACAGATTTACAGATTAGAGGCCAGTAGACAGGTTTACAGATTAGAGGCCAGTAGCCAAGCTTGCAGATTAGAGGCCTAATGATAGGCTTACAGATTAGAGGCCGTTAGACAGGTTTACAGATTAGAGGCCGTTAGACAGGTTTACAGATTAGAGGCCAGTAGACACTCTTGCTGTGAAGGTAAAATAAGGTTAACTTTGTTGCTATTACAATTCCAGTAAATAGGAGATGGTTTGAGCGTGAAGGTCAGGAACAGGTTAGAATTAGGAAACATTAGATCTGTCAGTAACCAGGCAGCAGAAAACCGGAGAGATCCAGAAGATAAGTCAAATATATAGCTCTGAATGTCAGTAGTTATGTATTCATCAAGTATCAGACAATACTGCAAGGGGTCACACCAGAAAGGGTGGGGGTCAGAGATTAAAACCAATGTCAGGATCATCACAACAGAATGACCAAATTCTGAATGCAGATTCCAGAAATGTTTTATAGCTTCCGGCACCTCTTTTGACTCTTTTTCCATAGAGCATAATTTCTAACACATACTTTAAATAGCACCATACCCAGCATCGACCTTAGTAGCTACACTATGTCTAGTGTCCATGAGGCAGGAAGTGACATCTTCAGTGCATAAAATACTGTACAGCACTACATCCTGCACTATGTCTGGTGTCCATGAGGCAGGAAGTGACATCTTCAGTGCATAAAATACTGTACAGCACTACATCCTGCACTAGGTCTGGTCTCCATGAGGCAGGAAGTGACATCTTCAGTGCATAAAATACTGTACAGCACTACATCCTGCACTAGGTCTGGTCTCCATGAGGCAGGAAGTGACATCTTCAGTGCATAAAATACTGTACAGCACTACATCCTGCACTAGGTCTGGTCTCCATGAGGCAGGAAGTGACATCTTCAGTGCATAAAATCCTGTACAACACTACATCCTGCACTAGGTCTGGTCTCCATGAGGCAGGAAGTGACATCTTCAGTGCATAAAATCCTGTACAGCACTACATCCTGCACTAGGTCTGGTGTCCATGAGGCAGGAAGTGACATCTTCAGTGCATACAATCCTGTACAGCACTACATCCTGCACTAGGTCTGGTCTCCATGAGGCAGGAAGTGACATCTTCAGTGCATAAAATCCTGTACAGCACTACATCCTGCACTAGGTCTGGTCTACATGAGGCAGGAAGTGACATCTTCAGTGCATAAAATCCTGTACAACACTACATCCTGCACTAGGTCTGGTGTCCATGAGGCAGGAAGTGACATCTTCAGTGCATAAAATCCTGTACAGCACTACATCCTGCACTATGTCTGGTGTCCATGAGGCAGGAAGTGACATCTTCAGTGCATAAAATCCTGTACAGCACTACATCCTGCACTAGCTCTGGTCTCCATGAGGCAGGAAGTGACATCTTCAGTGCATAAAATCCTGTACAACACTACATCCTGCACTAGGTCTGGTGTCCATGAGGCAGGAAGTGACATCTTCAGTGCATAAAATCCTGTACAGCACTACATCCTGCACTATGTCTGGTCTCCATGAGGCAGGAAGTGCCATCTTCAGTGCATAAAATCCTGTACAACACTACATCCTGCACTAGGTCTGGTCTCCATGAGGCAGGAAGTGCCATCTTCAGTGCATAAAATCCTGTACAGCACTACATCCTGCACTATGTCTGGTGTCCATGAGGCAGGAAGTGACATCTTCAGTGCATAAAATCCTGTACAGCACTACATCCTGCACTAGGTCTGGTGTCCATGAGGCAGGAAGTGACATCTTCAGTGCATAAAATACTGTACAGCACTACATCCTGCACTAGGTCTAGTGTCCATGAGGCAGGAAGTGACATCTTCAGTGCATAAAATCCTGTACAACACTACATCCTGCACTATGTCTGGTCTCCATGAGGCAGGAAGTGACATCTTCAGTGCATAAAATCCTGTACAGCACTATATCCTGCACTAGGTCTGGTCTCCATGAGGCAGGAAGTGACATCTTCAGTGCATAAAATCCTGTACAGCACTACATCCTGCAGTAGGTCTGGTCTCCATGAGGCAGGAAGTGACATCTTCAGTGCATAAAATCCTGTACAGCACTACATCCTGCACTATGTCTGGTCTCCATGAGGCAGGAAGTGACATCTTCAGTGCATAAAATACTGTACAGCACTACATCCTGCACTAGGTCTGGTCTCCATGAGGCAGGAAGTGCCATCTTCAGTGCATAAAATCCTGTACAGCACTACATCCTGCACTAGGTCTGGTCTCCATGAGGCAGGAAGTGACATCTTCAGTGCATAAAATCCTGTACAGCACTACATCCTGCACTAGGTCTGGTCTCCATGAGGCAGGAAGTGACATCTTCAGTGCATAAAATCCTGTACAACACTACATCCTGCACTATGTCTGGTGTCCATGAGGCAGGAAGTGACATCTTCAGTGCATAAAATCCTGTACAACACTACATCCTGCACTAGGTCTGGTCTCCATGAGGCAGGAAGTGCCATCTTCAGTGCATAAAATACTGTACAGCACTACATCCTGCACTATGTCTGGTCTCCATGAGGCAGGAAGTGCCATCTTCAGTGCATAAAATCCTGTACAGCACTACATCCTGCACTAGGTCTGGTCTCCATGAGGCAGGAAGTGCCATCTTCAGTGCATAAAATCCTGTACAACACTACATCCTGCACTAGGTCTGGTCTCCATGAGGCAGGAAGTGCCATCTTCAGTGCATAAAATCCTGTACAACACTACATCCTGCACTAGGTCTGGTCTCCATGAGGCAGGAAGTGCCATCTTCAGTGCATAAAATCCTGTACAACACTACATCCTGCACTATGTCTGGTGTCCATGAGGCAGGAAGTGCCATCTTCAGTGCATAAAATCCTGTACAGCACTACATCCTGCACTATGTCTGGTCTCCATGAGGCAGGAAGTGCCATCTTCAGTGCATAAAATCCTGTACAGCACTACATCCTGCACTAGGTCTGGTCTCCATGAGGCAGGAAGTGCCATCTTCAGTGCATAAAATCCTGTACAGCACTACATCCTGCACTAGGTCTGGTCTCCATGAGGCAGGAAGTGACATCTTCAGTGCATAAAATCCTGTACAACACTACATCCTGCACTAGGTCTGGTGTCCATGAGGCAGGAAGTGACATCTTCAGTGCATAAAATCCTGTACAGCACTACATCCTGCACTAGGTCTGGTCTCCATGAGGCAGGAAGTGACATCTTCAGTGCATAAAATCCTGTACAGCACTACATCCTGCACTATGTCTGGTGTCCATGAGGCAGGAAGTGACATCTTCAGTGCATAAAATCCTGTACAGCACTACATCCTGCACTAGGTCTGGTCTCCATGAGGCAGGAAGTGACATCTTCAGTGCATAAAATCCTGTACAGCACTACATCCTGCACTATGTCTGGTCTCCATGAGGCAGGAAGTGACATCTTCAGTGCATAAAATCCTGTACAGCACTACATCCTGCACTAGGTCTGGTCTCCATGAGGCAGGAAGTGACATCTTCAGTGCATAAAATCCTGTACAGCACTACATCCTGCACTAGGTCTGGTCTCCATGAGGCAGGAAGTGCCATCTTCAGTGCATAAAATCCTGTACAGCACTACATCCTGCACTAGGTCTGGTGTCCCTGCTGGGACCAGCACCATCTTCACTGGAGATTGGATCCTGAACAGCACTACAACCTGTAACCTTGTTAGTGTGGGCTGAGACTGAAAGGTTTGAGGCTGGGGAGCGCTTCAGGCCCTGGCACTTGCATATAAGTGACCTCTCTAGTGTCCAAAACGGTGACTGATGAATATTACAAAAAATAATTGTGTTTCTGATGAAACTAAAATAAATAACATCAATCAAGACTCACTCAAACAAATTTGAAATAAATGAACTATATAAAAGGTTTTTTTGGGCCTCAGTTGGTTGAAGGAATTTATGTCTCAATATGGTTTGAATTATCAAATGTAAAGAGTATGAGGAAATAGTTTTAGATCATTTAAATACATTTAAATATTTAACTTCATTATTATGAGCTTGACTTCTATTTATTGAAAATATATGTTTGTGTGTATATGTATATATGCCTATGTAGTGTGTGTTTGTATATATGTCTGTGCATGTGCATATTATGTATACATGCCTGTGTATGTGAATAGCTATATCTAAGTACATGAGTTTAATTGTTTGTGCATATATCTGTATGTTAGTTTGTCTATATATATATATATATATATATATATATATATATATATATATATATATATATATATATATATATATATATATATATATATATATATGTATATATATATATATATGTGTGTGTGTGTGTGTGTGTGTGTGTATTCTCATGTTTATGTGTGTGCCTGTTTGGGCATATACTGTATGTTTATGCATGTATGTGAGTATAAGTGCATGCCTGTGTTTTTTGTGTGTGCTTTGTGCATGTGTACATATGTCTTTATATGTGTGTAAATATAATATACAGTTGTATGTAAAAGTTTAGGGACCCCTGAGAATTTGACAATTTCCATGATTTTCCTTTATAAATAATTTGGTGTTTGGATCAGCAATTTCATTTTGATCTATCATATAACTGAAGGACACAGTAATATTTCAGTAGTGAAATGAGGTTTATTGGTTTAACCGAAAATGTGCAATATGCATCCAAACGAAATTAGACAGGTGCATAAATTTGGGCATCCCAACATAAATATTGCATTAATATTTAGTAGAGCCTCCTTTAGCAGAAATAACAGCCTCTAGACACTTCCTATAGCCTTTAATGAGTGTCTGGATTCTTGGTGAAGGTATTTTGGACCATTCCTCCTTGCAAAACATCTCCAGTTCAGTTAGGTTTGATGGTTGCCGAGCATGGACAGCCCGCTTCAAATCACCCCACAGATTTTTAATGATATTTAGGTCTAGGGACTGGGATGGGCATTCCAGAACATTGTACAATTGCCGCTGCATAAATGCCAGAGTAGATTTTGAGCAGTGTTTTGGGTTGTTGTCTTGTTGAAATATCCAGCCCCAGCATAACTTCAACTTTGTGCTGATTCCTCAACATTATTCTCAAGTATCTGCTGATATTGAGTGGATTCAATACAACCCTTAACATTAACAAGATTCCCAGTACCGGCACTGGCCACACAGCCCCACAGGATGATGAAACATCCACCAAATTTTACTGTGGGTAGTAAGTGTTTGTCATGGAATGCTGTGTTCTTTTGCCGCCATGCATAACACCCCTTGTTATGACCAAATAACTCAATCTTTGTTTCGTCAGTCCACAACACGTTCTTCCAAAATGAAGCTGACTTGTCCAAATGTGTGTTTGCATACCTCAAGCACAGAAAAGGCTTCTTCAGCATTACTCTCCTATACAGCTTCTCCTTGTGCAAAGTGCACTGAATTGTGGAACAATGCACAGTGACACCATCTGCAGCAAGATGATATTGTAGGTCTTTGGAGGTGGTATGTGGGCTGTTTTTGACCGTTCTCACCATCATTTGCCTTTGCCTCTCCGATATTTTACTTGGCCTGCCACCTCTGGCCTTAACAAAAACTGTGCCTGTGGTCTTCCATTTCCTCACTATGTTCCTCACAGTGGACACTGACAGCTTAAATCTCTGTAATAGCTTTTTGTAGCCTGCCCCTAAACCCTATCGTTGAACAATCTTTGTTGTCAGATCATTTGAGAGTTGTTTTGAGGCCCCCATGTTGCCACTCTTCAGAGTAGAGTCAAAGAGAACAACAACTTGCAATTGGCCCCCTTAAATACCTTTTCTCATGATTGGATGCACCTGTCTATGAAGTTCAAGGCTTAATGGGCTCACCAAACCAATTGTGTGTTCCAATTAATCAGTGCTAGGTAGTTACAGGTATTCAAATCAAGAAAATGACAAGGGTGCCCAAATGTATGCACCTGTCTAATTTCGTTTGGATGCATATTGCACATTTTCTGTTAATCCAATAAACTTCATTTCACTACTGAAATATTACTCTATCCTTCAGTTATTTAATAGATCAAAATGAAATTGCTGATTCAAACACCCAATTATTTATAAATGAAAATCATGGAAATTGTCAGGGGTGCCTAAACTTTTGCATGCAACTGTATATCACATTACAAGTGGAGTGGTAATTAATGCTCCCGCTCAAACGTTAACTTTGATAGACTTCGGTAGTGCTAGAATTATAATTTGAAACTAAAAATTTTGCGCTTGCACGAATTCCGACACGCACAAAAAGTTAACCACAAGACACCTATACTCATAGGCTAACTCACATCACAATAAAAACCCTTACTCTAATAACTCCTAAACTGTCACACCCCCCTATTCTTTTAAACCCGCTCCAATATTCACCCTTAATCTACCACATCCCACACTGCAAACTACCCTGCTACACTATTATCTCCTAATGCGCCACATCCCTCATAACAAACTACTCCACTATACTATTAACCCCAATCCGCCTTAACCTCCAATTGCTATTAACCCCCTACACTATTAACCCCTAAATCACCACAACCTCCACCCCAATAAACCCCCTAACCTATAACCCCTATACCTCCACAACCACCACCACAATAACCCCTACACTTTTTTACCCCTAAACCGCAATTACCCCCCCCCTGTAATAGAACAAGCTTTCATGCTATTGGTTGATTTGAATTTGAATTCAAAAATCAGAAAAATAGAAATTTAAGGGCGTCCCTATATAAGGGCGAACCTTGCATTCAATCTTCAGTGTTCTGCAGTGACAGCATGCAGAAGTATTGGGTGGGAGATCAGAAGAGGATTGCCCAAGAGGATCGAGAAGCGCCGATATGGACCCACCGCAGCTCTCCAAAGGAGCCAGATTCAAGATCGTATTTACTTTCAACTTGTAATATGAGTGTAAGTTAATAGTATTGCGATATTGCAAATTCACACTCACGTTAACGTTGTCTGCTCCACTTGTAATCTAGCCCAAAATGTGCAACAAGTACAACACAAGATTTATCTATACGTGAAATGGCAAATAATATTTGTTACATTGTACACTCAATATCATAAAACCAGGAAACGTTTGTTTTTGTTCTCTCTCTCACACACAAGTATTAATGTTACAAACTCTGAACCTTCATTACACTAAATAATAAAATAAATTGTAAATTTATAAAAAATGTATGGGCGAAACCTTCCTGCTCCATAACAGAGATTGGTCACTGCACAGAAAATCGCTTCCTACAACATGAGTTTACCAGCACTATAATTACTTGTGTTATCTGCAGTAGAGCTGCAACAATTTATCAATATAATCGATAATAATCAATTATGAAAATAGTTGTCAACAAATCGCATAATCGATTAATTGGTCTGCGATTAGTTGGTCTGTGCACGGTACCAGCTGCTTCACTCCACTGAGCTCCTGCACAGGGTATTGTGTTTTATGGTTATGCGCTTAGCCTAAACGACATCTACAGACGTTTACTTTTCACTTTTTTACGGACAGTATACGTTTATTTTTAAAGGGACAGTTTACTCTAACATTTTTATTGTTTAAAAAGATAGATAAACCTTTTTTTACCCATTCCCCAGTTTTGCGCTGACAACACAGTTATTTTAATATACTTCTAACCTCTGTGATTACCTTGTATCTAATCCTCTTTTGACAGCCCCCTTATCACATGACTTTATATTTATTATCTATTGACTTGCATTCTAGCCAATTACTCAAAAATAATTCCGTGAGTGTGAGCACAATTTTATATATATGGCCCACATGAACTAGCAGTCTCCTGTTGTGAAAAGCATATAAAAAAGCATGTGTCAAGAAATATCCCACCTTAGTTAAATTGGTAAAACCCTACTTATTCATCTCAAGCACCTCAACACCATCTGAACACCTCTTCTCTGCTGCAGGCAAAATAGCTTAGATTTTACTTTAAATATAGGAAAAAAATATTTTTTATTTTAATCCGATTAATCGATTATGAAAATAATCGTAAATTGCAGTCCTAATCTGCAGCATGTTCCAAAATCTTAGGACTGTTAAATAATCTCTTCCTACCTACTGAATCAATAAACATTAGACATGTGCAGCAGCAAAATTATTTTTTTGACTAATCATTCGGAATGAATATTCTGAAAATTTAGTTTTTCCGAATATTCAATTGCAAGTAATATTCAGGACTTGTTTTGTTTAAAACAAAAAGAAAATTTAAAATTTGGTTTAATTTGCATTAGTTAAAACGAATGTAAATTTTATTTTACTGCAGGTAACGTGGACCTTGGCTCTGTGAAGAAAGTTTGGGATTAGTGCAGTTCCCTAGTCCTCCATAAGTACCTATTTTACCTTTTAAAGGTAATTTAAAGGGTAAAAATGTATACTAAGAAATTCTGTTAGTATATATTAGTTTTCTTTAATATTAGTTGGTGCATTTGTTCATATATTTGTTTCAGGTAAATATCCGTATATTTGCTATGAATATGCATTTGTAAGAAAATGAATTATGTCTAACATTAAATAATGAATAACCACTTTTGGATCAGAACAGGTAAATTGCACACACGTCACCTTATAGCATCCTAGACACTATTAAAATTGATCAATCAACATACAGACCCTTCTGCCTGTGGTATAATCGCTAAATCCATTAAATGTTCTTTTTGTTTGTCATTAATTCTGAACATTTTATTTGTTAATAATAAAATCATGAGATTAACAACCCAAATAACAATGTTGTGTTGTTTTCAGAAGGTAACAACTCAGAGTTTGATGGGTATTAACAGCAGAAGCATTTTAGGATTGTGATCACTGGAAAATACCTCAACAATACCGATTTTCTGATTTTCTGAAATCATTTTCTACTGAATGCAAGCTCAAGGTCGGGATCAATCTCACTGTATGAAAACTCCTTGTAGTGTAATATTTTTTGTTCTAAGAAAACCAGCTTGAGAAAAGAAGATTGAACATTCACAACTGTCTTCCATTGAAGATGTACAGTGTTAAAGGGACAGTCAAATCAAAATTGAACTTTCATGATTTAGATAGGGCATTTAATTTTAAACAACTTTCCAATGTACTTTTATCATCAAATTGTCTTTGTTCTCTTGGTATTATTTGTTGAAAGCTAAACCTATGGAGGCTCATATGCTATTTTTTAAGCCCTTGAAGGCTGCCTCTTATCTGAATAAATTTGAAAGTTTTTCACAGCTAGAGGACGTTAGTTCATGTGTGCCATATGGATACTATTAAGCTCATGCACGTGACGTTACCTAGGAGTCAGCACTGATTGTCTAAAATGCAAATCTGTCAAAAGAACTGAAATAAGGGGGCAGTCTGCAGAGGCTTAGATACAAGGTAATCACAGAGATAAAACGTGTATTATTATAACTGTGTTGGTTATGCAAAACTGGGGAATGTGTAATAAAGGGATTATCTATCTTTTTAAAACAATAACAATTCTGGAGTAGACCTTTCCCTTTAATAGAACAGGTAGGTGTTCCAATGGAGGTGGCTAAGAGTCATAAAATTCAGAGAACAATACTTACCAAATATACACTACCTACCTGTCAATGTCAGAAACAAATTTATTTTTTAACTTTTATAATTCTAATTATATTAAAGGGCCATAATACCCAAATGTTTAAACACTTGAAAGTGATGCAGCATAGCTGTAAAAAGCTGACTAGAAAATATCTCCTGAACATCTCTATGTAAAAAAGAAAGATATTTTACCTCAAAAGTTCCTCAGTAGCCACATCCCATTGTAAAGGATTTCTAAGCAGCATTTTAGTGTGTTTGTCCTGGGACATCTGAAGGGACTAGCATCGTGCACTCTCATATTATTTCACCAATCAGGTAAAGGAAGCTTACTATGAAATCCCATGAGAGTTAAGTCAAATCTCATGAGATCACAGTAAGAGTTCATGACCTCAGCACTGCTGATGCTGATTGGCTGCTGTTCATTTCTTCATTTTTTTTAAATTTTTTACCTGCAGCTGGGAGCAGCTGAGTATAACTTTTCTTCTGTTAAGTGTGATCAGTCCACGGGTCATCATTACTTCTGGGATATTACTCCTCCCCAACAGGAAGTGCAAGAGGATTCACCCAGCAGAGCTGCATATAGCTCCTCCCCTCTACGTCACTCCCAGTCATTCTCTTGCACCCAACGACTAGATAGGATGTGTGAGAGGACTATGGTGATTATACTTAGTTTTATATCTTCAATCAAAAGTTTGTTATTTTAAAATAGCACCGGAGTGTGTTATTATCTCTCTGGCAGAGTTTGAAGAAGAATCTACCAGAGTTTTTGTTATGATTTTAGCCGGAGTAGTTAAGATCATATTGCTGTTTCTCGGCCATCTGAGGAGAGGTAAACTTCAGATCAGGGGACAGCGGGCAGATGAATCTGCATAGAGGTATGTAGCAGTTTTTATTTTCTGACAATGGAATTGATGAGAAAATCCTGCCATACCGATATAATGTCATGTATGTATACTTTACACTTCAGTATTCTGGGGAATGGTACTTCACTAGAATTACACTGTAAGAAATACATAAAGCTGTTTAATAACTAGAGATTATGTTTAACGTTTTTGCTGGAATGTAAAATCGTTTTCATTTACTGAGGTACTGAGTGAATAAATGTTTGGGCACTATTTTTCCACTTGGCAGTTGCTTAATCTGTTTTCTGACAGTTTCTGTTCTCCCTCACTGCTGTGTGTGAGGGGGAGGGGCCGTTTTTTTGGCGCTTTTACTGCATCAAATATTTCAGTCAGCAACTCATTGTATTCCCTGCATGATCCGGTTCATCTCTACAGAGCTCAGGGGTCTTCAAAACTTATTTTGAGGGAGGTAATTTCTCTCAGCAGAGCTGTGAGAATTATAGTTTGACTGAGATAAAAAACGTTTATTCTGTAATTTGTTTCCTGCTTTCAGAATTTGTTATCTTTGCTAATGGGATTAAACCTTTGCTAAAGTTGTGTTATTTACAAGGATTGAGGCTATAACTGTTTCAATTTATTAATTTTCAACTGTCATAGATCTTCTGTGCTTCTTAAAGGCACAGTACGTTTTAATATTATTCTAATTGAATTGTATTTCCAAGTTACAAGTTTATTTGCTAGTGTGTTAAACATGTCTGATTCAGAGGATGATACCTGTGTCATTTGTTGCAATGCCAAAGTGGAGCCCAATAGAAATTTATGTACTAACTGTATTGATGCTACTTTAAATAAAAGTCAATCTGTACAAATTGAACAAATTTCACCAAACAACGAGGGGAGAGTTATGCCGACTAACTCGCCTCACGTGTCAGTACCTACATCTCCCGCTCAGAGGGAGGTGCGTGATATTGTAGCGCCGAGTACATCTGGGCGGCCATTACAAATCACATTACAGGATATGGCTACTGTTATGACTGAGGTTTTGGCTAAATTACCAGAGCTAAGAGGTAAGCGTGATCACTCTGGGGTGAGAACAGAGTGCGCTGATAATATTAGGGCCATGTCAGACACTGCGTCACAGGTGGCAGAACATGAGGACGGAGAGCTTCATTCTGTGGGTGACGGTTCTGATCCAAACAGACTGGATTCAGATATTTCAAATTTTAAATTTAAACTGGAAAACCTCCGTGTATTACTAGGGGAGGTGTTAGCGGCTCTGAATGATTGTAACACAGTTGCAATACCAGAGAAAATGTGTAGGTTGGATAAATATTTTGCGGTACCGACGAGTACTGAGGTTTTTCCTATACCTAAGAGACTTACTGAAATTGTTACTAAGGAGTGGGATAGACCCGGTGTGCCGTTCTCACCCCCTCCGATATTTAGAAAAATGTTTCCAATAGACGCCACCACAAGGGACTTATGGCAAACGGTCCCTAAGGTGGAGGGAGCAGTTTCTACCTTAGCTAAGCGTACCACTATCCCGGTGGAGGATAGCTGTGCTTTTTCAGATGCAATTGATAAAAAATTAGAGGGTTACCTTAAGAAAATGTTTGTTCAATAAGGTTTTATATTGCAACCCCTTGCATGCATTGCGCCGATCACGGCTGCAGCGGCATTCTGGATTGAGTCTCTGGAAGAGAACATTGGTTCAGCTACTCTGGACGACATTACGGACAGGCTTAGAGTCCTTAAACTAGCTAATTCATTCATTTCGGAGGCCGTAGTACATCTTACTAAACTTACGGCGAAGAATTCAGGATTCGCCATTCAGGCACGCAGGGCGCTGTGGCTAAAATCCTGGTCAGCTGATGTTACTTCTAAGTCTAAATTGCTTAATATACCTTTCAAAGGGCAGACCTTATTCGGGCCCGGGTTGAAAGAGATTATCGCTGACATTACAGGAGGTAAAGGCCATGCCCTGCCTCAGGACAAAGCCAAAGCCAAGACTAGACAGTCTAATTTTCGTTCCTTTCGTAATTTCAAAGCAGGAGCAGCATCAACTTCCTCTGCACCAAAACAGGAAGGAGCTGTTGCTCGCTACAGACAAGGCTGGAAACCTAACCAGTCCTGGAACAAGGGCAAGCAGACTAGGAAACCTGCTGCTGCCCCTAAAACAGCATGAATTGAGGGCCCCCAATCCGGGATCGGATCTAGTGGGGGGCAGACTTTCTCTCTTCGCCCAGGCTTGGGCAAGAGATGTTCAGGATCCCTGGGCGCTAGAGATAATATCTCAGGGATACCTTCTGGACTTCAAATACTCTCCTCCAAGAGAGAGATTTCATCTGTCAAGATTGTCAACAATCCAGACAAAGAAAGAGGCGTTTCTACGCTGCGTACAAGAGCTCTTGTTAATGGGATTAATCCATCCAGTTCCACGATCGGAACAGGGACAGGGGTTTTACTCAAATCTGTTTGTGGTTCCCAAAAAAGAGGGAACTTTCAGACCAATCCTGGACTTAAAGATCCTAAACAAATTCCTAAGAGTTCCATCGTTCAAGATGGAGACTATTCGGACAATTTTACCTATGATCCAAGAGGGTCAGTACATGACCACTGTAGATTTAAAAGATGCTTACCTTCACATACCGATTCACAAAGATCATTATCGGTACCTAAGGTTTGCCTTCCTAGACAGGCATTACCAGTTTGTGGCTCTTCCATTCGGATTGGCTACAGCTCCAAGAATCTTCACAAAGGTTCTGGGTGCTCTTCTGGCGGTACTAAGACCGCGGGGAATCTCGGTAGCTCCATACCTAGACGACATTCTGATGCAAGCTTCAAGCTTTCAAACTGCCAAGTCTCATACAGAGTTAGTGCTGGCATTTCTAAGGTCACATGGATGGAAGGTGAACGAAAAGAAAAGTTCACTCGTTCCACTCACAAGAGTTCCCTTCCTGGGGACTCTTATAGATTCTGTAGAAATGAAGATTTACCTGACAGAGGACAGGCTAACAAGACTTCAAAGTGCTTGCCGCACCCTTCATTCCATTCAACACCCGTCAGTGGCTCAATGCATGGAGGTAATCGGCTTAATGGTAGCGGCAATGGACATAGTACCCTTTGCACGCTTACACCTCAGACCACTGCAACTGTGCATGCTAAGTCAGTGGAATGGGGATTACTCAGACTTATCCCCTTCTCTGAATCTGGATCAAGAGACCAGAAATTCTCTTCTATGGTGGCTTTCTCGGCCACATCTGTCCAGGGGGATGCCATTCAGCAGACCAGACTGGACAATTGTAACAACAGACGCCAGCCTTCTAGGTTGGGGTGCCGTCTGGAATTCTCTGAAGGCTCAGGGACAATGGAGTCAGGAGGAGAGTCTCCTGCCAATAAACATTCTGGAATTGAGAGCAGTTCTCAATGCCCTCCTGGCTTGGCCCCAGTTGACAACTCGGGGGTTCATCAGGTTTCAGTCGGACAACATCACGACTGTAGCTTACATCAACCATCAGGGAGGGACAAGAAGCTCCCTAGCTATGATGGAAGTATCAAAGATAATTCGCTGGGCAGAGTCTCACTCTTGCCACCTGTCAGCAATCCACATCCCGGGAGTGGAGAACTGGGAGGCGGATTTCTTAAGTCGTCAGACTTTTCATCCGGGGGAGTGGGAACTTCATCCGGAGGTCTTTGCCCAAATACTTCGACGTTGGGGCAAACCAGAGATAGATCTCCTGGCGTCTCGACAGAACGCCAAGCTTCCTCATTACGGGTCCAGATCCAGGGATCCAGGAGCAGTCCTGATAGATGCTCTGACAGCACCTTGGGACTTCAGGATGGCTTACGTGTTTCCACCCTTCCCGTTACTTCCTCGATTGATTGCCAGAATCAAACAAGAGAGAGCATCAGTGATTCTAATAGCACCTGCGTGGCCACGCAGGACTTGGTATGCAGACCTGGTGGACTTGTCATCCTGTCCACCTTGGTCTCTACCTCTGAAACAGGACCTTCTGATACAGGGTCCCTTCAAACATCAAAATCTAACTTCTCTGAAGCTGACTGCTTGGAAATTGAACGCTTGATTTTATCAAGACGTGGGTTTTCTGAGTCAGTTATTGATACCTTAATACAGGCTAGGAAACCTGTTACCAGAAAGATTTACCATAAGATATGGCGTAAATACCTATATTGGTGTGAATCCAAAGGTTACTCTTGGAGTAAGGTTAGGATTCCTAGGATATTGTCTTTTCTACAAGAAGGTTTAGAAAAGGGTTTATCTGCTAGTTCATTAAAGGGACAGATCTCAGCTCTGTCCATTCTGTTACACAAACGTCTGTCAGAAGTTCCTGACGTCCAGGCTTTTTGTCAGGCTTTGGCCAGGATTAAGCCTGTGTTTAAAACTGTTGCTCCACCATGGAGTTTAAACCTTGTTCTTAATGTTTTACAGGGCGTTCCGTTTGAACCCCTTCATTCCATTGATATAAAGTTGTTATCTTGGAAAGTTCTATTTTTAATGGCTATTTCCTCGGCTCGAAGAGTCTCTGAATTATCAGCCTTACATTGTGATTCTCCTTATTTGATTTTTCATTCGGATAAGGTAGTCCTGCGTACTAAACCTGGGTTCTTACCTAAGGTAGTTACTAACAGGAATATCAATCAAGAGATTGTTGTTCCTTCTTTATGCCCAAATCCTTCTTCAAAGAAGGAACGTCTACTGCACAACCTGGATGTAGTCCGTGCTCTAAAATTTTACTTACAGGCAACTAAGGAATTTCGAAAAACGTCTTCTCTGTTTGTCATTTACTCTGGGCAGAGGAGAGGTCAAAAAGCTTCCGCTACCTCTCTTTCTTTTTGGCTTCGTAGCATAATTCGTTTAGCTTATGAGACTGCTGGACAGCAGCCTCCTGAAAGAATTACAGCTCATTCTACTAGAGCTGTGGCTTCCACTTGGGCCTTCAAGAATGAGGCCTCTGTTGAACAGATTTGCAAGGCTGCAACTTGGTCTTCGCTTCATACTTTTTCCAAATTTTACAAATTTGACACTTTTGCTTCATCGGAGGCTATTTTTGGGAGAAAGGTTCTTCAGGCAGTGGTTCCTTCTGTATAAAGAGCCTGCCTATCCCTCCCGTCATCCGTGTACTTTTGCTTTGGTATTGGTATCCCAGAAGTAATGATGACCCGTGGACTGATCACACTTAACAGAAGAAAACATAATTTATGCTTACCTGATAAATTCCTTTCTTCTGTAGTGTGATCAGTCCACGGCCCGCCCTGTTTTTAAGGCAGGTAAATATTTTTTTAATTTATACTCCAGTCACCACTTCACCCTTGGCTTTTCCTTTCTCGTTGGTCCTTGGTCGAATGACTGGGAGTGACGTAGAGGGGAGGAGCTATATGCAGCTCTGCTGGGTGAATCCTCTTGCACTTCCTGTTGGGGAGGAGTAATATCCCAGAAGTAATGATGACCCGTGGACTGATCACACTACAGAAGAAAGGAATTTATCAGGTAAGCATAAATTATGTTTTTACACAGAACTTACTCTGCTGAGCTGAGGAGATTGTGAGGTAAAATATCTTCCTTTTTTACATAGAGATGCTCAGGTGATATTTTCCTGTCAGCTTTTTACAGTTATACTGAATCAGTTTCATGTGATTCAGCATATGAGTATTATGTCCCTTTAGTATCAAGTTATTTAGCATATGAGTATTATGTCCCTTTAGTATCAAGTGATTTAGCATATGAGTATTATGTCCCTTTAGTATCAAGTGATTTAGCATATGAGTATTATGTCCCTTTAGTATCAAGTGATTTAGCATATGAGTATTATGTCCCTTTAGTATCAAGTGATTTAGCATATGAGTATTATGTCCCTTTAGTATCAAGTGATTTAGCATATGAGTATTATGTCCCTTTAGTATCAAGTGATTTAGCATATGAGTATTATGTCCCTTTAGTATCAAGTGATTTAGCAAATAAGTATTATGTCCCTTTAGTATCAAGTGATTTAGCATATGAGTATTATGTCCCTTTAGTATCAAGTTATTTAGCGTATGAGTATTATGTCCCTTTAGTATCAAGTGATTTAGCATATGAGTATTATGTCCCTTTAGTATCAAGAGATTTAGCATATGAGTATTATGTCCCTTTAGTATCAAGTGATTTAGCATATGAGTATTATGTCCCTTTAGTATCAAGTGATTTAGCATATGAGTATTATGTCCCTTTAGTATCAAGTGATTTAGCATATGAGTATTATGTCCCTTTAGTATCAAGTGATTTAGCATATGAGTATTATGTCCCTTTAGTATCAAGTGATTTAGCATATGAGTATTATGTCCCTTTAGTATCAAGTGATTTAGCAAATAAGTATTATGTCCCTTTAGTATCAAGTGATTTAGCATATGAGTATTATGTCCCTTTAGTATCAAGTGATTTAGCGTATGAGTATTATGTCCCTTTAGTATCAAGTGATTTAGCATATGAGTATTATGTCCCTTTAGTATCAAGTGATTTAGCATATGAGTATTATGTCCCTTTAGTATCAAGTGATTTAGCATATGAGTATTATGTCCCTTTAGTATCAAGTGATTTAGCATATGAGTATTATGTCCCTTTAGTATCAAGTGATTTAGCATATGAGTATTATGTCCCTTTTGTATCAAGTGATTTAGCTTATGAGTATTATGTCCCTTTAGTATCAAGTGATTTAGCATATGAGTATTATGTCCCTTTAGTATCAAGTGATTTAGCATATGAGTATTATGTCCCTTTAGTATCAAGTGATTTAGCATATGAGTATTATGTCCCTTTAGTATCAAGTGATTTAGCATATGAGTATTATGTCCCTTTAGTATCAAGTGATTTAGCAAATAAGTATTATGTCCCTTTAGTATCAAGTGATTTAGCATATGAGTATTATGTCCCTTTAGTATCAAGTGATTTAGCGTATGAGTATTATGTCCCTTTAGTATCAAGTGATTTAGCATATGAGTATTATGTCCCTTTAGTATCAAGTGATTTAGCATATGAGTATTATGTCCCTTTAGTATCAAGTGATTTAGCATATGAGTATTATGTCCCTTTAGTATCAAGTGATTTAGCATATGAGTATTATGTCCCTTTAGTATCAAGTGATTTAGCATATGAGTATTATGTCCCTTTAGTATCAAGTGATTTAGCATATGAGTATTATGTCCCTTTAGTATCAAGTGATTTAGCATATGAGTATTATGTCCCTTTAGTATCAAGTGATTTAGCATATGAGTATTATGTCCCTTTAGTATCAAGTGATTTAGCGTATGAGTATTATGTCCCTTTAGTATCAAGTGATTTAGCATATGAGTATTATGTCCCTTTAGTATCAAGTGATTTAGCATATGAGTATTATGTCCCTTTAGTATCAAGTGATTTAGCATATGAGTATTATGTCCCTTTAAATGTAGAAATATCTGGAGATGGAAGCTAGATTAGGAGACAACACCTGCTGAACAACAATAGTATTATTATGGCTCTATGGTCCCTGTTCTCTTGTCTCCTATCTGTGGTGTGGATCAGGGGTGACTACGTGGTTTGGTAGCAGTTTTATGTTTTTTTATAGTTACCCTTAAAATTAATTCTGTGTTATAATGATTGTTTGTACTTTAAAATGGAATCACTTGATGGACATAGGGATTTTAGTCTGTTGCCTGCTCAAATGATCTCTGTTATCTTTTATGTTAATTTTCTATTTTGTGCATTTGTCAGTTAATTTTATAAGGCAATGGCTCTTCGTATTCAGCATTGCACCAGCAGCTCACAAGACCTGCTGGTGCAACGCCGCCCCCTGCAGACTCTCAGCCAATGGGCCGCCAGCAGGGAGGTGTCAATTTCCGGCGATGGCTCAGAGCAGGGGGACAGGTTATGGAGCAGTGGTCTTTGTGACCGCTGCTTCATAACTGCTGTTTCTGGCGAGTCTGCAGGCTCGCCAGAAACACGGGGCATCCAGCTCCATACGAAGCTTGATAGATATGCCCCAATGTCTTGTCTACTGTATGTACTTTCAAGTGTTAAATAAAGATATAAAACAATAAAGATGTGCTCAGCCCTCTGTCTCCCAGACAGACTGACTCCCAAGCTACTGCAGCTCCGAACCAGTGCTAGAAGGTTCTCTAGGAAAGAATATTCATTCACAGCACAATGGTAGATGAAGAACAAGTGGGATATAAAAGCCTGATTGATTAAAAAAACTAAATTACACTTGAAAAAAACCTTGTTTCTTGCCCACATACATTACCTGTTTCTTATAGGTGTGCGCAGCAGATTCCATTATGGTGTACACGCAGGTATTTTTTAGGTGACAAAATATGTGAAAAAGGACATTAATTTTAATTCATTATAATGATAATAAAGCTAAACAAAGCATTTTGTAATAAAGAAGCTTACTTAAAGATACATACTCAACAAATACCAACATTTCCTAATAGGCAAACAAAATGAGTATATATTTATAACCAGAGAACTGAAATCATCTACGTGTGGACCTGAAGTTGTGACTCACATCCCTGCCCTCAAAGGCTGCACTGCAGGGATATAGTAATTGCCTGAAGGATTAAGACATTTCCTCCTTGTGCTGCTGAAGCTGCCGTCATCATATTTATATAAACCACCTTATTAATTAATAGGTTTTCTACGTTATTGCACCAATGCTGTGTAAAGACTTAGCTACTTGTGCTCCTCCCAAGTGACTGAAGACTATGGGGCCTATTTATCGTGATGTGAGCGGACAAGATCCGATATTGCGAATCATGTCCGACGCACATCAATAAATGCCGACAGCATACGCTCTCGGCATTTATCAGTGCACCAGCCGTTAACAGGGGGTGTCAATCAACCCGATCGTATTCGATCGGGTTGATTTCCGGTGATGTCTGTCCTCCTCCTCAGAGCAGGCGGACAGGTTATGGAGCAGAGGTCTTTAGACTGCTGTTTCATAACTGGTGTTTCTGGCGAGTCTGAAGGCTCACCAGAAACACGGGGCATCAAGCTCCATTGGGAGTTTGATCATTCAGCACCTATGATGTTACTTGGAGATCTCTTCCACTATATCCTACAATCTTGTTTGCGCACCTGGCAAGAGCATCAATGAAGTTAGGGTGGAAGAGGTTCTTATTTGTGCTCTCTTCATCTTGCTTTATACTTGTAGTTTACAAGTATATAAAGTTCCAAGTAGCCCCATGTGATGGTGATGTATCAGGAAAATCTCTGGGTTGTGTCATTCAGCTTTGTGTGGCAGTGGATGCATTAGGGTGTTCCTAGGCACACCTGGCACACCTTGTGCGTACACCTATGCTGTTTCATTTATAATTGCCTGCCTGTTTAAAACATAGCACAAAACCAATAAAATGATGTTAAATCTTTATGCACAATTATCCCATATAATGGGAGATATGTATCTCATCTAAATGATATTGCTATAGTACATACAGTTATACAGTCAGTACCTGAGAGCCAAATGCACAATATATCTAATAGTGAAATTAGTTGTTTGTAAAATCACTGGTCATATTTATATAATACTAGACTTGTGAAGCAGCGAATAATTTGTTTTGGATGAATCATTCGAAAACGAATATTCTGAAAAATAATCATTTAGTTTTCCAGCAAAACAAATACTGAATATTCAGTAACATTTCTTTTTGCTATAACAACTGTAAATGTTTTTTTTGCTGCAGGTAAAAAACTGTCACCTGTAGTTTTATACTCACCTATAGCGTGCTGGGGGTGCTGCGCTAATCCCAGCCCTTCTTCACAGAGCCCATGCTAATAGGTAGCTTAGAGCCGCAGATAAAGAGCTTGGGCTAAAGAACCTTCTCATTTTAAAACGAATTTGAAGGAAACAAATGTATACTAACAAATCTTATTAGCATATGTATTTTCTTTAGTTTGTGCAGTTGTAATGAAATTGTAATAACTATCTACGCTACAACAGGGCTAAATCACATGACTCCCCATGGTGATTCAGCAAAGGTCATCATTTACATGTGGTCAAAGGTAAACATGGCATTGTTACAACCAATTTAGATAGAAGCAATCTGTATTAAATAACTAAGCCTCGTGCAGAAGCTTGTGTCATATTAACATAATAGGGAATATAAACAAAATAATTGTGTGAAACTCAGTGTATTGTTTATCTTAAAGGGACAGTAAAATATATGAAATATTTAATGTATCAAATAATAATATCCTATGTAATAAACAAGCTCCATTGCTATATAATTTCATTAGGTATTTTGTCCATTTTCCTTTCATTTACATCCTATCTAAAATATTTCAGTTGACTGTGTAGGATTCACAAGCTTAACGCTGCTACATATCTGTGTCTAATTGACCTCAGCAGTTTTAATCTGATAGGGGACTGAAAAAACTTATATTGTATACATTTTTCAGTTAAAAAAATTTATGTATATTTTACTATCTATTGTATATTTTAGCAACAAAATGACCGTGGCCACTCTTGCCTATACCAGTAACATACCCTGATTGGTTCCTCCAACTATGTCAAGGGGTGGGCGGTACGCCTGAGCATAGGACATACAGGGCATTTTCCCCATTGGATGGTGCCAGTTGCAGGCTAGGGCCTATTGCCTTAGCATTGTCCAGTTGCCAGCATTATTGTTTGTTCATGATGTAAAGCCAATCCAGCCCTGCTTTTCATTGCATTGCTGAATCTTGAATGGATTAATCCTAATGCACTGTTCCTGGGGTCTGTATGTATCTTGTCACCTATTGTCTGCCTGTTGTCTTTCCTCTAGTATACTTGCATACTGCCTCTATAACTACAGGGAACTCAGAGTTCTCAATTGAGACTGGGCCTACACATCAAGACGCCCCTTCTGGCCCTTCAGTGAGAGGTGGCATTACTACAGGGTGGCCTAGTGGTGTCCATGCTGTGTGTCCACTTCTGCATAAGAGGACTCACAGTACATGGAATGTGTATGAATTTGCCTTTATGGTGGCAGGTTTTCCAAGATGGCTGTCACAGTGTTGTTGTATGGAAAAACCTGACACCATGTTTGTACAGGAAGGCTGTACAAGTGCATATTTCCTGACATACACTAACCAAGGGGAAATTACTACAAAGAAGCAGTTCCTTTTAATGTTACCTATTTTTGAGTTATTGTGAATGCCTGAGGTGCGTTTGTGTGTTCATATGGGTGCCTGAGGATGTATCCGTGTGTTATTTATCTCTGATAGCATAGCTTATATGTAAAGACAAGTGCTCAGGTGCCTGTTATTGTTAGTGACTGTAACTACACAGGCTGATGCACAATAAACTGTTATTCTTTATTTAAATTTGAAATTCAATAGCTACTGTTTTTTTTTTTTTTGCTTTTTTATGACAACTCATTTACAAAATACAATAAGAAAAGGGTGTTACATTTGTTAAATAACAAAATTGGGGGAGTGTGCTGCTCTGCCTTAAATTGCCCGGGCCTATTTTTTGTACCAGTCATGTAAAACAATGTGTTAATGAATTCCAAGAAAATTCACACTCACCTATTATGTTATTTTATTGAAAGAGTGCAAAAAAGTCTTATATGTTAATTATAATCTCTTTCAATAAACTATTTGGAAGAAATTTTTTTTTTATTTATTTTAAAGAGAATAATCTAAAAAAAATAATAAACACAACTGTGGTGTGATGACTTTATGTGATAATTATTAATAAAAAAACATAATTTATAGGAAAACTAATTAATCAGTTAATATTAATTTATTACCATGCATTGATACTTTAAGATTTCACCAAAAAAAGAGAAAAATATAAAATAAAATTTACTAGACTTCTGATGTATTTTCTTTGCATATAAGAAAATATAGGGCTCCATCTCTTGAAACTGAGATCTTTATTGGTTCAGTTCACAAAAAGAGCTTAGTCTATTTCACAGTTTTGAAATCACTGTACCCAAAGGCAGGTGATAACGCTTAACATTCTGTCCCTAGACTCAAGGTTTAGGATCTCATTTCAATAAGATATTTAATACAAGACATAAAAACTAGGTCTGTGGTTTTTATCAAGTACAATTTAGTTCTTTTATTCGAATACTCATTCAAGCAAAATATAATTAGGTTTGATATTTATAGGAATGCGAGCAATATCTAACGCATCATTGCCTTGTTTTGATTTAGTGCACCAAAAACCACTTACTGTCTATTGCCTAGAAATCAATTTGTCCCTCTGTATAAATTTTTATAATATGGTAGCTCAGATTACAATTTAGATCAGACACCAACTGCAATAGCTTTCTGTGCTCTATATACCTGTTCTTAATCAATAGACAACATACTTCAGCAGCTCTGCCCTTATGGTAATTAGGTTATTAAAACTATAGTTTGACCTTTTTAATTATAATTAATGACCATAGCTGCAAAGAAAATTTAATTTTCCTTTGGGAGACTTGCGTGTCAGCGATGTCGGGGCGCGGTGTTAACCTTTGTTTAAATTAAAATTCATGAGTATGGTTTCCATCCTTCCTAACTGGTATTATCTTAATGAATATCACGTAAAAGTATAACAGAGATAGGCTCAAGATATTTTTAATATAATTATTTTTTGTTAATATTTTAGTCTTGAAGTCATGATGTCTGTATCTCAAGACTTGTTCACTTACCACAGTGGGGTATTTAATTTCTAAGTAGAAATTCATTATTTACAAGGGTGTCTGTAAGAATATTGTTTTTAGCAGAATGTTGTACTTTTTATAGATCAACATATTTATTAACTGTATTATGGGTTGGGCTTTAGATAGGGTGACTTTATTAGGGCTGTGGTTTTATGTTATTCTGTGAGCATATCTGATCACATGCACCTGTAAAAACTGTCTGTGTTTTTCTTTTTTTGCTTACTGAGAGACCACTGCAAAATGATCAGTTTCTCTGGTTTTAATCTTATGACACGCTCTCCCTCAGTCATTCACATTGCTGTTGGGTGACTTTATGCCACTACTAACGCAAACATTCCAGCAGCTCGGCTTTGTTTAATGAGTTGTAGCCATCAATCTTCCTCTTGATCACATTCCATAGGGTTCAAGTCTAGAGATTGGGCTGACCATGACATGGTTTTGATATGGTGGTCCTCCCTCCCCACCTTGAATGACCTGGCTGTGTGGCATGGAGAAATGTCCAGCTGGAAAAAAAACAATACTCAGAGATGGGAAACATTGTCAGAGTAGAAGGAAACAAGTTTTCTTAAAGGGTAACCTTGTACATGGCTTGATTCATGTGTCCTTCATAGAGATAAATCTACACGATACCAGGACATCTTCTCTAATGAGTCCAATTTTCAGCTTTGCCCAACACATAATCATCTAATGTTAGAAGGAGACTTGTAGAGGCCTACAAGCCACAGTGTCTCATACCCACAGTGAAATTTAGTGGAACATCAGTGATGATCTGGGGGTTCTTCAGCAAGGTTGGAATTGGGCAGAATTATATTTGTGAGGGACACAAAAATTAAGCCACCTACAATTACTACAAATATGTTTGGCATATAAGTCATATTTATTTTGCTTAAAAAAATACTATTGAAATGTCTCATATTACAACTGCATAATGGTAATTGTAGGCCTGGTCTATATAAATTATATCAGTATCTCTTATACGCTGACATCCAGAAATATTTATAAATATCTTTGCTACTATTAAGAAAATTGATTTAATATTAGAAGTTCGCTGATACAAGGAAGCACATTCACCTAGATTACAAGTTTTGCGCTATTGAGGGTGCAAAACAAACCAACAAAAGATATTTCACCCCCCCCATAGCGCTGCCATTACCAGTTTTGTGCGTGCAATATGGTTGCGTTAAGCTCCATACCGCACAAATAGCAATCTCTGCTTTGACGTGCTCGTGCATGTTTTCCCCATAGACATCAATGCGATCACGGAATGAAAAGCTCTGTAACACAGCCCCATTGAACATAAACCCCACGTCTAAACACCCTAATCTGCTGCCCCCAACATCGCCGACACCTACATAATGTAATTAACCCCTAATCTGCCGCTCCCTATATAGCCACCACCAAAATAAATGTATTAACCCCTATTTCACCGCTTCCCAACATCGCCACCACTAAATAAAGTTATTAACCCCTAAACCGCCGGCCCCCACATCGCAACAACCAAAATTAAACTATATTCACCCCTAAACCTAACCCTAACCATAACCGTAACCCTAACCCTAAAGCTAACACCCCCTAACGTTAACATATTTAAAATAGACCTATATTAAAGTTACAATTATTAACTAAATAATACCTATTTAAAACTAAATACAAACTTACCTGTGAAATAAAAATAAAACCTATGCTAGCTACAATATAACTATATTGTAGCTAGCTTAGGTTTTTATGTCACAGGTAAGTTTGAATTTATTTTAACTAGGTAGACTAGTTAGTAAATAGTTATTAACTATTTAATAACTACCTAGCTAAAATAAAGACAAATATACCTGTAAAAAAACCTAACCTAAGTTACACTAGCACCACACTATAATTAAATAAATTAACTAAATTATATACAATTACCTAAATGAAATGAAATTAGCTAAAGTACAAAAAACAATCACTAAATTACAGAAAATAATAAACAAATTACAGATCTTTAAACTAATTACACCTAATCTAATAGCCATATTAAAATACCCCCCCAAATTAAAAAAAACCCTAGCCTAAACTAAACTACCAATAGCCCTTAAAAGGACCTTTTGTGGGGCATTGCCCCAAGTAATCAGCTCTTTTACCTGTAAAAAAAATACAAAACCCCCCAACAGTAAAACCCACCACCCACACAACCAACCCCCCAAATAAAATACTATCTAAAAAAAAATAAACTCCCCATTGCCCTGAAAAGGGCATTTGGATGGGCATTGCCCTTATAAGGGCAGTTAGCTCTATTGCAGCCCAAAGTCCCTAACCTAAAAATAAAACCCACCCAATACACCCTTAAAAAACCTAACACTAAACCCCTGAAGATCGACTTACCGGGAGAAGTCTTCATCCAAGCCGGGCCGAAGTCCTTAACAAAGCCGGTAGAAGTCTTCATACAAGCCGGGCGAAGTGGTCCTCCAGACGGGCAGAAGTCTTCACCCAGATGGCATCTTCTATTTTCATCCATCCGGCGCGGAGCGGGTCCATCTTCAAGACATCCGACGCGGAGCATCCTCTTCATCCGACGACTAAAGCTGAATGAAGGTACCTTTAAGTGACGTCACCCAAGATGGCGTCCCTTAGATTCCGATTGGCTGATAGAATTCTATCAGCCAATCGGACTTAAGGTAGAAAAAATCCTATTGGCTGATGCAATCTTTTTTTATTTTAATAGGGCTATTAGATTAGGTGTAATTAGTTTAAATATCTGTAATTTGTTTATTATTTTCTGCAATTTAGTGTTTTTTTTTTTTGTACTTTAGCTAATTTAATTTAATTTAGGTAATTGTATTTAATTTAGTTAATTTATTTAATTATAGTGTAGTGTTAGGTGTTAGTGTAAGTTAGGTTAGGTTTTATTTTACAGGTAAATGTGTCTTTATTTTAGCTAGGTAGTTATTAAATAGTTAATTACTATTTAATAACTATTCTACCTAGTTAAAATAAATACAAACTTGCCTGTAAAATAAAAATAAACCCTAAGCTAGCTACAATGTAACTATTAGTTATATTGTAGCTAGCTTAGGGTTTATTTTATAGGTAAGTATTTAGTTTTAAATAGGAATAATTTAGTTAATGATAGTAATATTTATTTAGATTTATTGTAATTATATTTAAGTTAGGGGGTGTTAGAGTTAGACTTAGGTTAGGGGTTAATAACTTTAATATAGTGGCGGTGACATTAGGGGCGGCAGATTAGGGGTTAATAAATGTAGGTAGGTTGTGGCGACATTGTCTGTTGGTGGTGGCGGCAGGCGGGCGAGTGGTAAATTGAGAGGTGCTGCCCGAAGATAAGCTGGAGGAGGATGGTGCGTCAAGGTTGGGAGAGGAAGCTGTAGAAGATTGGGTGTCCTGTGTTAAAAAGTCAACTATGTCCTCAGAACTTTTCGAGTTCATGGTACGTGGCTTCTGAACACTGGGCATTATTCTAGGGCCAAAGGGAATCACAGCACCACAACCACGACGGCACCTGCGTGGTGGCCTGCCTCTGCCTGTCATTTTTTTTTAAATGTAAACTTACAATACTATTAAACAAGATATGAGTGGTGCCACTGGGCAAGTGGGCACAGTATACGCTGTGAGCCTGACACAAAAAAGCAGACTGAAGTTTCACAGTCCAAATTTTTTTATTTTTTTTAAATGTACAATTACACAAATATTAAACAAGATATGAGTGGTGGCACTGGGCAAGTGGGCACAGTATACGCTGTGAGCCTGACACAAAAAAAGCAGACTGATGTTTCACAGTCCAAAAAGTTTTTTTTTTTTAAATTTACACTACTGTTACACCTGATATGAGTGGTGGCACTGGGCAAGTGGGCACAGTATACGCTGTGAGCCTGGCACAAACGCTGGCAGGCAGGCAACTGCAATTAGATTATACTAGCAGACTGATGTTTCACAGTCAAAAAAGTTTGTTTTTTTTAAATTTACACTACTGTTACACCAGATATGAGTGGGGGCACTGGGCAAGTGGGCCTGGCACACACGCTGGCAGGCAGGCAACTGCAATTAGATTACACTAGCAGACTGATATTTCACAGTCAAAAAGTTGTTTTTTTTAAATTTACACTAATGTTACACCAGATATGAGTGGTGGCACTGGGCAAGTGGGCCTGGCACACACGCTGGCAGACAGGCAACTGCAATTAGATTACACTAGCAGACTGATGTCTCACAGTCAAAATAGTTTTTTTTTTTATAATTTACACTACTGTTACACCAGATATGAGTGGTGGCACTGGGCAAGTGGCTTGGCAGGCAGGCAACTGCAATTAGATTACACAGGAAAAAAAAAAAACAGACTGATGTTCTAGCCGTAAAAAGGGCTTTTTGGGGTGCTGTCCTTACAGCAGAGATCAGATGAGTCCTTCAAGACTGTAGTGGACACTGAATACACTAGCCTAGCTATCAATTTCCCTATTTAATCAGCAGCAGCTACACTGTCCCTCCTCTCACTAAGAATGCAGCTTCCAAATGAATCTAAAATGGATGCTGTCCAGGAGGTGGGAGGGTCTGGGAGGGAGTGTCTGCCGCTGATTGGCTGTAATGTGTCTGCTGACTGTGAGGTAGAGGGACAAAGTTTACTCAATGATGACGAATAGGGGGCGTATCGAACATCGCATATGTTCGCCCGCTGCGGCGAACCCGAACATGCTATGTTCGCCGGGAACTATTCGCCGGCAAACTATTCGCAACATCACTAGTGATATGATGGAAACCAAGTATATTAGGTATTTTGAGAAAAAAAAAGTGATAATAATTTAGAGTGTAGAGTTGCACATTCAGGAGTTTTTTTTGTGAGGGCACATATTAACAGAAATGGAAGGTTATGCATGGAAAAAAACTTTAGCAGTAAGAACACATAAGGTAACATAATTATTTAACTTATTGAAGTCATAAGCCTACTAAGCTACAAGGTTCTTCAGAATGTAGTGACCATTTCATTTTATTGAGGAGAATGGACAAAAACCGTGTGGTGTGAATGATCTTGACAGTTGTGAAAGAAAAAAGATATTTATGTAGAGGGCTAAAAATGATCTTAAATATATGTGAAGACAGATTCAGGCTAGGGAAGTATTGGTCATAATTATCAGTTGCTAAAATTAGAAAAGTATTCTATCCTTCTAAGACTATTTTCTCTACGTATGAGCATTGACAGATTACCAAAAGCTTCTATATGTCCTACACAGATTCACTCATCCCTTAAAGGAACATAAAACCCAACTTTTTTCTTTCATGATTCAGATAGATCATGCAATTTTAAACAATTTTCTAATTTACTTCTATTATCTAATATGCTTAGTTCTCTTGATATCATTAGCTGAAAAGCATATCTAGATAGGCTTAGTAGCTGCTGATTGGTGGCTGCACATAGATGCCTCGTGTGAATGGTTCACCCATGTGCATTGCTATTTCTTCAACAAAGAATATCTAAAGAATGAAGCAAATTAGATAATAGAAGTACATTGGAATGTTGTTTAAAATTGTATTTTCTACCTGTATAATGAAAGAAAATGTTTGGGTTTAGTGTCCCTTTAAGGACATGATAAAAAAAATAGCAGATTAAAAAATATCCAGCATGACTGCACACATTTGTTACTATATGAATATATAGTTGTGAAGCCATATACAGATTTTCATGCTTATTTAACAAAAATGGAATGCAAAAATTCTTCATGACCCATAAATGATACATATGGACGCGTAGGACACACTCAACTGTTCATGATACGTTTTGTACCTTTCAGTGTCAGGCACATGAAAGTATGTACTGATACTCATTTATGCTTCAGTTATATGTAATTCTTGTTGCTGGGTGCTCTAATGAACAATCAGTGCCATACAACAAACATATTTTTTGTGTGTGGGCCTCTGTCCTGGGTTCATTTGCCGCATAGCTAATATCAATTTTGCCAGCAAGCATATAGAGAGCATTTGTATCATAATTAGTGTGGCTGAGAATGCTTTTTTAACAGAAAATCAATCTGGCTTCCTGGGGTTTAAAAAAATTTCAAGTCTGCATTGTTTCCTGCAAAAATCATCATGTAAGAGAAAATGTTCAGCATGTGACAAAATGCACATAATACTTATTCTATTATGTGTGATTTTAAATAGCAGCTGCCCATATTTAATTATGTTTAACCCATATTTGCTTCTACGTTTTGTTTTCAGTAGGGTTTACTGTATATATTCCAAAAAGTTATACTAATGTAGCTTGATACAGTTTGTCTGCTGCATTTAGTGGTCAACCTACCATAGTTTGGTGCACTAGAATAAAACCATGGCCCATTTATAACATGTCTATGGGCAAAACTTGATGAAAAACAGCTACAGACAACAAAATAAGTGTTTAGTACAGAGATGCTATGGTACATTACAGCACATTGTCCTTTTTCTGTAATTAAAATTTCATATTTTAATTAGCATTGGTAGAATATCTCATATCACACATTGGTTAATTTAAAAGCAACAGACTCATAACAATGTGAATGTGCTGGTATTTGTCACTTTGCCATAGTAATAAAATGTGTCATTGACCCCTAGAGAACAGTTTTGACACTTCCTCATCACAAGAACCAGAGGGACCGACATACAAAATATTGAGAAAACAGTAGAGTTACAAATTAGAAGTTGCGATGGACAACTGTCATCTAATTTGGAAGCCAAATGTTAAAATGCCATCTGTCAACAAACTTACAACTTGAAAATGTACATATTTTATCATAATTTAGAATGTATTCTTATATGAAATATCCTTCAGTGACAAATTTACTGTATATAATATTATATAAGGGTATGAAGAACATTAGGTATGGGAAAGATTAAACAGGTTTTCATTTAAATTTAGCATATCAGATGAAATTATGTAATAGAAAATGAAGAGATAAAATTTGAGTGCCAATAAAATCTCAATGAATTTTGCTATTTCAAGCGGTGATATTTCTTTGGTGAGCTATTAGTATAAAGGGTCACTAAATACAGTTGATTTGCATGATTCACAAACATACATTAAAAACACAATGCCATAGCACTTACTCTGAATTTTAAATTAACAGTAGATTTTTTTCAGAGATATTTCAAACATCTCTTCCATTTCCCTGCCCCCTGTGTCACGTAGCAGCCAATCACAGACTTATACATGTAAACACTGTGAACTATTGCACATGCTCAGAAGGACCTGGTGCCTCAGAACCTGTGCATACATTGGAAAGTTGTATAAAATTGCATTCTCTATCTAAATCAAGAAAGTTTGACTGTAGTGTCCCTTTAACAAATGATACCAAGGAAAAGAAGCACTCAACCATAAACAAACAACATGCACAGAAGAATATGTTGGGACTGGACCATTCCTTTTAGGGGGGATCAGACTAAAATCCTTTAGAAAATGTCTCCTCTGCTTCTCTTTCTGTGTATATATTTATTATGACCCAGGGGAAAGATTCGCTAAGGGTGATGGGGGAAACAAAACATTGACTATGGCTGCACCCAACTGATGAAGCCCTCAGTAGGATGAAAAGATTTTCAGGCGTTGCCCTCTTCCTCATTCAGAGAGGTTTTGCCTGTTATTTTGTGACCACACCATCCTTTTTAGTCTGGATAAGACTGATGTACTTTAGGGAAGTTCCCCTGTGAAAAGCACTTATGAAGCATTACAACTAAACCTTCATTTTCTTGAAATTGTGCATCTTATATCTTAGCAGTAAGTCAATCATACTATGATTGGCAAATATGAGGAACTAACAAAATACATAAAAAATATTGTTAAAAACACACAGTTCATATAGGGGCCGAATTATCAAACTCTGAATGGAGCTTGATGCCCCTGTTTCCGCACAAGCCTTCTGCAGAGCTTTATGCTCTGAGTCTGTGGACATCAATCCACCCGATCCTATACGATCGGGCTAATTGACACCCCTGCTAGTGGTCGATTGGATGCAAATCTGCAGGGGGCGGCATTGCATAAGCAGTTCACAAGAACTGCTTGTGCATTGATAAATGCCGACAGCATATGCTGTCGACATTTATCGATGTGCGACAGACATGATATGCTACATCGCATCACGTCTGCTCACACTATGATAAATTGGCCCCATAGTATTTAATTATTATTACATTTTAAGAATGTTAAACATGATACTGTATTATGTTAGTACAAGATATATCTACCTATCTATTTATCTATCTATCATCTATCTAATTATCTCTCTGTCTATCTATCTAACTTTCTATTATCTATCTTTATTTATATATTTATATATATATTTAACCCTTTCCTGCTGTTAGGACATTCAATGCGATCTTAACTGCGTTGTGCTTTAGCGCCGTTAGGAAGGCATGGAATGTTGTAGCTGTTTGGCTTTCCTGAAGCCATAGCCACTTTGTAAATGTGATTGTGGGCTTGCATCATAGGCACTCCCATCTGACTCGATCCCATAATTGAAATCACGCGATCATTCATACATTTTATTTACGGTTGTGTACTTGTGTAGTTATATTATTATTTCCTTTAATTGTATGTATCCTGTTTTGCATTCATTTAACCTCTTAAGGACATATGATGCAAATTTTCCGTCATAAAACAATTGAGCAAACTGAAAGCTGTGTCCTTAAAGGGTTAATAAAACATCATTTTATTTCTTTAGAGCATCTGTTTCTCTATTGAATGATGGCTCCATCTCATTGCTACAAAAGGTATTGTCTCTTTCTCTGACAGACAAGGGGTTAATTGATTTGGCAAAGCAATGTTGCTTTTGTTTTTTTTTTATAATTTATATAATCTGATTGTGTTTCTGGGCTGTGTTCCTATTCCACCAATACTATTCATACAGCTCAATGTTTGTAGATTTGATATGAGAATCATGCAGTCATTTCTGATATGATCTATGATTTAATCATGACTGCTGCAATAGTAATGTACAAAGCTGTGCAGAATAAATATTTTAAATTATGTCAGTCTGCTATATCACACCTGCATCTTATTACCGCAACACAACTCTGCTGGGATATTAACATTCAAAAGCCCTCAATCCTCTTCTGTAACTATAGTACCAAAATAAAAATAATTTCTACACGTCCCAACAAGGTCAACAGACCATTATATAAAGACACGGCTTATGCCCTTCACATCCTCTTTAAGAGCCCTGAGTAACTCTTTGTTTACAATAAAATTATGCCAGGCTAGCTTTCTATTTATTTTATTTTCACATAGAGGGACAGATTACAAGTGGAGCGCAAATTAACGCCCCCACTTTAGCGTTAACCGCACTAGAAATTCGCCTTTTTGAGCTCGTATTATGAGTTGACAGTAAACTGTTTTCGCTCGTGCGCTAACCCGACGAGCGCAAATAGCCAAACTTACAATATTGCACGCGTGTTTATGTATTCGCCAATTGAGCAAAAAAAGTGGAAGAAAAGTGGAACGTAACATTTGAAAACCTGAAATAACATTTGATTATCAAATTTTAATAGATTTTCATTCTTATCAAGATTTGATTGTCAAAAACAAATGTCCACATTCGTTCTACCAAATGAATGACACTTTCAGCACATTAGCCATCCCTAATCTCAATGTTAAAGCCCTTTGAAGACACCTGAGACCTGATAACTTTGAGTCCTTGTAACTTTTGTGTATATTTTTTTTTTAAATAATTTTTATTAGACAGTGTTATTTTGAGTGTAACTGTACTTATCTTTGACAGTGGCATCACTAGGGTTGGTGTCGCCCGGTGCGGCATCTCACGGTGTCACCCCCCCATTATTTTTTTTTTTTTACTAATGCTACTCTGAATGTATTATAATGGCGATAGTGACATTAACAACATTTCTGGTATTTGTTTGGGCTTTATTATTTGTTATTTGTCTGTAGTCATGCTGCATATGTTGCCTTACAGTATTTGTCCCTAGTAAGACTACATGGCTGCATATAGTAATATTATTATATTATATTACTATACATGCATGCCATGTAGTCTTACTAGGGACAAATACTGTAAGGCAACATATGCAGCATGACTACAGACAAATAACAAATAATAAAGCCCAAACAAATACCAGAAATAAATCAAATACATTGCACCATAATTAATTTATAGTGAACTCAAGCCAGGCATGAGGCATCCTTGTAATCCAGCCTTACATTTACAATATACTGTATTTGTCCCTAGTAAAAAAGACTACATGGCATGCAAGTATAGTAATAATTTAATAATATTACTATATGCATGCATGCCATGTAGTCTTACTAGGGTCTGGTCCTACCTTGAAAAATATCAATGCCTGCCATTCAAAAACACACTTTTCCTTGTCAATTTCAAACAACTTTACTTGTGACTGTCTGGGGGGTAGTTATCAAGCCGTCAACCTCAAATACGCTGGAATTCCGCAGCGTATTTGTGGCGAGGCTGATTCGCCTTAGTTATCAAAGGCTCGAGACCGGCAAAAGTAGAATTTTGTGACGTAAGCTTCGATCCGCCGGACTCAGTCCGACACAGATCGATTCTTACGTCACTCCAGATGTTCCGCACACAAGTGCGGCACATTCTCACTACTTTTGCTAGCTATCAAAAAACTAGCAGGTACGCTCGGCACTTTTCCGGCCCAGCGTACCTGGTTTTCAATCCGCCACCCCTGGAGGCGGCGGATCCCATAGGAATCAATGGGAGTCTGACCATAGCGAAAGTACAAGTTCGCTGCTGACAGACATCCCATTGATTCCTATGGGAGCTGTCTACACCTAACACCCTAACATGTACCCCGAGTCTAAACACCGCTAATCTGACCCCCCCTACACCGCCGCAACTAAATAAAGTTATTACCCCCTAAACCGCCGCTCCCGGAGCCCACCGCAAGCTACTCTATACATATTAACCCCTAAACCGCCGCTCCCGGAGCCCACCGCAACTATAATAAATGTATTAACCCCTAAACCGCCGCTCCCTGAACCCGCCGCAACCTATATTAAATGTATTAACCCATAATCTGCCCCCCCTACACCGCCGCAACCTATAATAAATTTATTAACCCCTATCCTGCCCCCCACTACGCCGCCGCCACTGTAATAAAATTATTAACCCCTAAACCTAAGTCTAACCCTAACCCTAACGCCCCCTAACTTAAATATTAATTAAATAAATCTAAATAAATTAACTCTTATTAACTAAATGAATCCTATTTAAAACTAAATACTTACCTTTAAAATAAACCCTAATATAGCTACAATATAAATAATAATTATATTATAGCTATCTTAGGATTTATATTTATTTTACAGGTACCTTTCAATTTATTTTAACCATGTACAATAACTATTAAATAGTTATTAACTATTTAATAGCTTACCTAGCTAAAATAAAGAGAAATGTACCTGTGAAATAAATCCTAACCTAAGTTACAATTACACCTAACACTACACTATACTTTAATAAATTATTCCTATTTAAAAATAAATACTTACCTGTAAAATAAACCCTAAGATAGCTACAATGTAATTAATACTTATATTATAGCTATCTTAGGATTTATATTTAGTTTACAGGTATCTTTGTATTTATTTTAGCTAGTTAGAATAGTTATTAAATAGTTATTAACTATTTAATAACTACCTAGCTAAAAGAAATACAAAATTACCTGTAAAATAAATCCTAACTTAAGTTACAATTAAACCTAATACTACACTATCATTAAATTAACTAAATAAACTACCTACAAATAACTACAATGAAATACAATTACATAAACTAACTAAAGTACAAAAAATAAAAAAAGCTAAGTTACAAAAAATAAAAAAATAAGTTACAAACATGTTAAAAATATTACAACAATTTTAAGCTACTTACACCTAATCTAAGCCCCCTAATAAAATAACAAAACCCCCCAAAATAAAAAAAATCCCTACCCTATTCTAAATTACATAAATTTCAAAGCTCTTTTACCTTACCAGCCCTTAAAAGGGCCATTTGTGGGGGCATGCCCCAAAAAGTTCAGCTCTTTTGCCTGTAAAAGAAAAATACAACCCCCCCCAACATTAAAACCCACCACCCACATACCCCTAATCTAACCCAAACCCCCCTTACAAAAACCTAACACTAATCCCCTGAAGATCATCCTACCTTGAGTCGTCTTCACTCAGCCAAGCCACCGATGGAACTGAAGAGGACATCCGGAGCGGAAGAAGTTAATCCTCCAAGCGGCGCTGAAGAAATCTTCCATCCGATGAAGTCATCATCCAGGCGGCGCTGAAGAAGTCTTCGATCCGGCCGATGTGATCTTCAAAGAGGCGCTGAAGAGGTCTTCTATCCGGGCGAAGTCATCTTCCAAGCCGGGTCTTGAATCTTCCTTCCGCCGACGCGGAACCACCTTCTTCACCGACGGACTACGACGAATGACGGCTCCTTTAAGGGACGTCATCCAAGATGGCGTCCCCTCAATTCCGATTGGCTGATAGGATTCTATCAGCCAATCGGAATTAAGGTAGGAAAAATCTGATTGGCTGATGGAATCAGCCAATCAGATTGAGCTCGCATTCTATTGGCTGTTCCGATCAGCCAATAGAATGCGAGCTCAATCTGATTGGCTGATTGGATCAGCCAATCGGATTGAACTTGAATCTGATTGGCTGATTCCATCAGCCAATCAGATTTTCCTACCTTAATTCCGATTGGCTGATAGAATCCTATCAGCCAATCGGAATTGAGGGGACGCCATCTTGGATGACGTCCCTTAAAGGAGCCGTCATTCATCGTAGTCCGTCGGTGAAGAAGGTGGTTCCGCGTCGGCGGAAGGAAGATTCAAGACCCGGCTTGGAAGATGACTTCGCCCGGATAGAAGACCTCTTCAGCGCCTCTTTGAAGATGACATCGGCCGGATCGAAGACTTCTTCAGCGCCGCCTGGATGATGACTTCATCGGATGGAAGATTTCTTCAGCGCCGCTTGGAGGATTAACTTCTTCCGCTCCGGATGTCCTCTTCAGTTCCATCGGTGGCTCGGCTGAGTGAAGACGACTCAAGGTAGGATGATCTTCAGGGGATTAGTGTTAGGTTTTTGTAAGGGGGGTTTGGGTTAGATTAGGGGTATGTGGGTGGTGGGTTTTAATGTTGGGGGGGGGTTGTATTTTTCTTTTACAGGCAAAAGAGCTGAACTTTTTGGGGCATGCCCCCACAAATGGCCCTTTTAAGGGCTGGTAAGGTAAAAGAGCTTTGAAATTTATGTAATTTAGAATAGGGTAGGGATTTTTTTTATTTTGGGGGGGTTTGTTATTTTATTAGGGGGCTTAGATTAGGTGTAAGTAGCTTAAAATTGTTGTAATATTTTTAACATGTTTGTAACTTATTTTTTTATTTTTTGTAACTTAGCTTTTTTTATTTTTTGTACTTTAGTTAGTTTATGTAATTGTATTTCATTGTAGTTATTTGTAGGTAGTTTATTTAGTTAATTTAATGATAGTGTAGTATTAGGTTTAATTGTAACTTAAGTTAGGATTTATTTTACAGGTAATTTTGTATTTCTTTTAGCTAGGTAGTTATTAAATAGTTAATAACTATTTAATAACTATTCTAACTAGCTAAAATAAATACAAAGTTACCTGTAAAATAAATATAAATCCTAAGATAGCTATAATATAATTATTAATTACATTGTAGCTATCTTAGGGTTTATTTTACAGGTAAGTATTTATTTTTAAATAGGAATAATTTATTAAAGTATAGTGTAGTGTTAGGTGTAATTGTAACTTAGGTTAGGATTTATTTCACAGGTACATTTCTCTTTATTTTAGCTAGGTAAGCTATTAAATAGTTAATAACTATTTAATAGCTATTGTACCTGGTTAAAATAAATTGAAAGGTACCTGTAAAATAAATATAAATCCGAAGATAGCTAGAATATAATTATTAGTTATATTGTAGCTATATTAGGGTTTATTTTATAAGTAAGTATTTAGTTTTAAATAGGATTCATTTAGTTAATAAGAGTTAATTTATTTAGATGTATTTAATTAATATTTAAGTTAGGGGGCGTTAGGGTTAGGGTTAGACTTAGGTTTAGGGGTTAATAATTTTATTACAGTGGCGGCGGCTTGGTGGGGGGCAGGATAGGGGTTAATAAATTTATTATAGGTTGCGGCGGGTTCATGGAGCAGCGGTTTAGGGGTTAAACTATTTATTTAGTTGCGGAGAGGTGCGGGATCAGCAGGATAGGGGTTAATAATTTTATAATAGAGGGCGACGGTATAGGGGGGCAGGATAGGGGTTACTAGGTATACTGTAGGTGGCAGCGGTGTCCGGGAGCGGCGGTTTAGGGGTTAATACATTTATAAGACTTGCGGCGGGGTCTAGGAGCGGCGGTTTAGGGGTTAATACATTTATAAGAGTTGCGGCGGGGTCTAGGAGCGGCGGTTTAGGGATTAGTAACTTTATTGAGTTGCGGGAGGCTCCGGGGGCGCCGGTATAGGGGGTAGAACAGTGTAGTTTAGTGTGAGTGCTTAGTGACAGGCTAGCAATAAAGCTGGGAAAAAGCCGAAGGGCAGCGAGATCGGATGAGTGATAACTGTCACAGTCCGCTGCTCATCGCCCCGCGGCTTTTTGACAGCTTTATTTGATAACTTAGGCGAACGTATTCAAGGTCCGCGGCGGCGAAGGTAGGCGAGCTTAGGCGGACGTATTGGGCCGGCGAAGCCAGAAAAGTAGACGGCTTGATAACTACCCCCCTCTGTGTGAGTGAGTGCACAGAGACTCAGACTGTGACATTAGTGAGACAGTAGTTTTCTTAAATGTTAGTTCTTACTGCTGTTGATCCGGATTCCGGTCCCCACTTCGACGATGTCACTCTCTCTCTGATCCACACGGATCCACACAGTCACCACCCAGCCGCCTGTTGTCCCACTCTCTTTCCTCAGAACAGTTGCGCAGCCGCAGTGTTCCTGCTCCTCCCCCCTATCCTGTTCGATCATTTCCGGTCAAGTTCCTCACATGGTGGTGGTGTTCTAAGCCAGCAGTCTCAGCAATTGAGCCTGTGAGGAACGTGACTGGTCTACTAGAAGGGAGGGACAGACTGGTCTGGGAGGTGTGGGAGGCGTGCACTGACTGGCGATCGAAGGCTCGTGTCATGGCTGCCTGCAGTCCCTGGGATCTCAGATCTCACTCTGATGGTGAGTGGGTGGTGCCAGAACAGTGGTGGGGGCTGCCAGCCAGCAGCTGACAATCTGCCATGTGTGAGTGGGGGTCGGTGCTGCACTGCGTACAGAGTGCACAATATTTTAATATTAGTTTAGAAATACTATAATAGATAGTTTACCGGAACAGATAATTACAAATAAAATTATATAATATTACTAAATATAGTAAAATACATTACTTGATGGTGTCTGAGTGGTGTGGTGTCACCCCCCAGAGTGGTGTCATCTGGGTGCGGCCGCACCCTCCTAGTGACGTTACTGATCTTTGATGTGTTTTATGACACTTTTTTTTTTTTGCAAAACAGTTAACCAGAGCTCTATGGATGTGGTAATTCTAGCGTAAATCGCTATTGCGCTCAAGCGATTGTGTTTGCTTTCAACTCGTAATACCTGCGGTAAACTCGACTAGTGCAAACACCTACAACAAACCCCTAATTGTTTGCACACAAACCTTTGCGCTCCACTTGTAATCTGGCCCATAGCCATTTAATACTACATATAAATGTTCTTTATAAAGACTGCAGGATGGGTAACTATTCTCGGAAGTCATGATATACTATTTTGAGGCCACTACAAATGCAGGAGATCGTGCAATTTTATGACTCACAGGACAGGGCATAGGGGTTCAAGGCTATCAGATGCCAGGGTTTGACTTCTCAGAGGCGTAGTCTGGGTAGTCTGAACATGAAGCTAAGAATCTCAGGGGAGGAGTCTGAGCAATCATGGAAAGGGATTTGTGTGTTCTTGGTCAGAGTCTAAATAGTACCTAATATATGAAAAATTAAGGGAAGGAAATAGGTTTTAAATCAGAAAGATTACAGATTAAAAATGATTGGGAACTATGTAATTCATGTTAATATATAGACGATATTAATCAGGGGCAAAATTTTATATCACCCCCGTTTATTGTCTTCATTAGATTAATTTGTGATAAACCTGATATCACTTGCGTGCAACATGTTTGCCGGAAACCGAAGTTATGAAGCAGCAGTCTAAAGGCCGCTGCTCCATAACCTGTCTGCCTGCTCTGAGGCGGCAGACAAAAATCGCCAGAAATCACCCTGATCGAATACGATCGGGTTGATTGACACCCCCTGCTAGGCTAGCGGCCGATTGACCCGCAAATCTGCAGGGGGCGGTATTGCACCAGCAGTTCACAAGAACTGCTGGTGCAATGATAAATGCCGAGAGCATATGCTGTCAGCATTTATCGATGTGCAGCAGACATAATCCGCCATATAGGATCATGTTCGCTCGCACCATCTTAAATAGGCCCTTTAATGTAGCCCATAGTATCTATCGTTTATAATACAATTTAAAACATGCCATTTTTGCAAAAGAATGTTGCAATTAACCCTGTAATATTTAAAGGGACAGTTTAGTCAAAATTAAACTCTAATGATTCAGATAGGGCACGCAATTTTAAACAACTTTCCAATTTACTTTTATCATCAAATTCGCTTTACTCTCTTACTATTCTTTGTGGAAAGCTAAACCTAAGTAGGCTCATATGCTAATGTATAAGCCATTGAACTGCTTGTTATCTCAGTGCATTATGACAGTTTGACACTGCTAGTTCATGTGTCATATAGATAACATTGTACTCCTCTGCCCTCAACCTTCACCACTGGATCAAAGACTGCACCAAACCACCCTAGTACTCCTCTGCCCTCAACCTTCACCACTGGATCACAGACTGCAACAAAACCCCCTGAAGACAACGCCCACCCTCCAAACCACCAACAGGGCCAGCTGGTTCACCCCAGCCCTCCAGGACTCCAAACGTCACTGCAGACGACTGGAAAGAACCTGGAGATCCAGCAAATCCACTACAGACAAAGTAGCCTACAAACAAGCCATCACCACCCACCACCACCTTATCAGAACCACAAAAAAGATAGCCATCCAAGACAGAATCAACACCAATGCCCACAACAGCAAGGAGTTATTCAAAGTCATCAAGGAATTCTAAAATCCCAACAGCAACAACAATGACATCCCGCCCTCCAGGACCTCTGCAATAATCTCGCCAAATACTTCCACCACAAGATTATCGACATATATGACAGCTTCAATTCCCAGAACCACCACAACACTGCCAACCCACCTAACTCCATCGACAACCCACAGAAACGCACTGACAATCCCCCTCTGACCCTCTGGAATCCTCTCACCACTGAGGACACCCTCAGAATCATGAGATCTATCCACTCCAGAGCACCCTCAGACCCATGCCCCCGCCAAATATTCAACAAAGCAGGCGACATTATTACCCCAGAACTCTGCCGCACCATCAACTGCTCCCTCAAGACCGGCACCTTCTTGGAAGAATGGAAGCACGTGGAGCTGAAGCCCCTGCTGAAGAAACACACAGCAGATCCCAAGGAACCAAAAAACTACCATACCATCTCTCTGCTCCCTTTTCCAGAAAAAGTCATAAAAAAATCCATAAACGCACAACTCATTGAAGACATAGAGGCCAACCACACACTGGACCCCTCCCAATCCAGTTTCAGGAGCAACCACAGCACCAAGACCACTCTTCTCACCGCCACTGACGACATCCACGCCCTGCTCGACCGGGGAGAAACCGCCACCCTCATCCTCCAAGACCTCTCAGCAGCATTCAACACTGTCTCCCACCGCACCCTCTGCTTGAGACTATCACTACTTCCTCACCGGCAGAACCCAGAAAGTCATACTCCCCCCCCTTCATCTCCAAGCCCACTGAAATCAGCTGCGGTGTACCACAAGGCTTCTCACTAAGCCCCACACTCTTCAACATCTACACGGCTCCTCTCGCAGCCATCGTCCGACACCACAACCTCAGCATCATCTCCTACGCCAACAACACCCAGCTAATCATCTCTCTCACCAGAGAACCCTCCACCGCCAGGAGAAACATCCACGAAGGGCTTACAGCAATCACCTCCTGGATGAATAACAATTGCCTCAAACTGAACGCAGACAAAACCGAAGTACTCCAACTTGGACCCGACAACTCAGCTTGGAATAACTCTTGGTGGCCCACAGCCCTCAGACCCCCTGCAACCCCCACCGACCATGCACGAAACCTAGGCTTCATCCTAGACTCATCACTATCCATGAACCGACAAGTCATCGCCGTCTCCTCTGCAGGCTTCCACATGCTCCATCTACTGCGAAAATTCTTCAGGTGGATCCCACCGACACCAGAAAAACTGTGACCCAGGCACTTGTCAGCAGCAGACTAGACTATGGCAATGCACTCTATGAGGCCCATTTGTCAAGCTCCATATGGAGCTTGTGGGCCCGTGTTTTTGGCAAGTCTTCAGACTCGCCAGAAACAGCAGTTATGAAGCAGCGGTCTAAAGACCACTGCTTTATAGCCCTGTCCACCTGCTCTGAGCAGGCGTACAGAGATCTCTTGAATTCAACCCAATTGAGTATGATCAGGTTGATCAACACCTCCCTGCTGGTGGCCGATTGGCCGCGAGTCTGCAGGAGGTGGCGTTGCACCAGCAGCTCTTGTGAGCTGCTGGTGCAATGTTGAATAGGGAGAGCATTCAGCGAGGTCTTTCGGACCTGATCCGCACTGTCAGATCAGGTCCACAAGACCTTTGATAAATCGGCCTCTATGCCTGATCCACCATCAAGCTCCAAAAGAGACTCCAGTGTGTTCAGAACACCTCTGCCAGACTTATCCTCAACATCCCTCGCCAATGCCCCATCACAAAACATCTGCAAGACCTATGCTGGCTCCCCATCAACAAAAGAATCACCTTCAAGCTTCTCACACACTCTTTCAAGTCCCTCCACAACATCGGCCCCAAATGCCTAAACCACTGTGTCACCTTCTACACCCCCACCCGGCAACTGCGATCGGCTGACCAAGCTCTCACTCTCATCCCCCGCTTAAGAAAATCCACTGCTGGAGGCAGGTCTTTCTCTTACCAGGCAGCCAAAACCTGGAACACCCTCCCATTGCACCTCAGACAGGTTACCGACCTAACTAAGTTCAGAAAGGACCTCAAAACCTGGCTCTTCGACTGAACTCCATAACTACTCGCCCCTATTTGGTACCCATCAGTGCCTCAAGACCCTTACGGGAGATTAGCCGTGCTTTATAAAAACCCAATAGATAGATAGAGATAGACTCCCGTGAGGTTCTTTAAGAGTCAGCACTGATTGGCTAAAACGCAGGTATGTCAAAAAAACATACAAGGTAATAACAGAGGTAAAAATTACATTAATATAACTGTGTTGGTTATGCAAAACTGGGGAATGGTTAATAAAGGGATTATCTATCTTTTAAACAATAGAAATTCTGGAGTAGACTGTCCCTTTTTGCCTAATAGTTCAGTATGAACTTTTTCATTGTGTTTGTTAAACCATGCATTGCTACACATTGTCAAATAAGGGGTTAATCACCTTGTGAAGTTTTACTTTAAAACTGTATAACACTAAGTACATGACAGAGATAGAGAAAAATAATAATAATTCCCATTTGAAAGAAGTTTCTTTGGTGATTATGTTTGTAGCATTATTTATATCACAGAATAAAGAAGATATCAAAAGCAAGAATATAAAAAGCTTTCCTATGCTAACAATCATGCTGTTATTTTTCTGTCTTTAAACAAAAACAAAAAAAACTCTATCAAAGATTATTCCGTCTGCGGGCAAAATCGTTTGAAAAATAATTATCTAAATATAAATGTAATAATCAGCAGAGAAAACAAGTGATTGTGTTAATGATAATTATGAGAAAAATGGCTTTTTTAATATTTTTCTGCCTTTGGGAATAGAATAGATGGAAAAAGATGCAAGTAAAGAAAAGAAAAAAAAAAGCAAATAGACAACAAGCTGGGAGGAAAGGAAGAGATAAACTTTTATTTTGCCAACAGGACAGCTCTGAATACATAAATGAAACAGACTAGATAATCAGCTGGCTACTGGGTCTGTTTTATTTTTATTTTTTATCTTTAAGTTAACTCTTAGTTGCCCAGAGAGCACTGTTGTAAGGTTTATATTATTAATCTCAAACAAAAGTGTCTATCAGTTTTCATCAATTAAATATAAAATGTCTCAGCACTTTATTCTTTTATGCGGTAGATTTATCAATTTGTGACATGTTATGAATCTGTCCACATTTGATCTCAAATTGTGGAGCACATTTGCATGAGCAAACACTTGTGCAATGCAACTCCCTACCCTTTAGCAACCAATCGCGTGAGAGTAAGGTTGTCATTCACCTGTTCAAATAAATCCAAGGTGATTTTCATCCGCCAATTCTAGTTGGTGAGAGGGTTTATGAATCAGTGGTTTAAACCTCTGCTTCATAGATATTGGTTGTAGGCTCAAATGAGGGAGCCTACAACTGATTGGCGAATTAGGGCCATGATAAATTTAGCCCTAGGTCTGTACCCATTAAGAAGCCAAACAGATAGGAGATAACTAATATTTTTAATAAATCGCTGCCACCATTTTTTCAAATCCATTATTTATCTCTTGGAAACTGGTTTAACTTTCTTGCAATAAACTGTTTATATAAGTGTATGTGTATATATGTGTAAATCATTTTGTTTCGTCATTCCCTGAAATACACATAGTCCCTGAAAGCTGTGCAGCTGGCTGTGGGTGCTGGTGAGCACCCAGGGCTGCGAGTTTTACAGGGTCATGTGTACCAAGTCCAGTGTGAGAGTTCAGTAAATGTTTGTGTTTTGTATGTGTCTAAGGCAATTACAAAAGCCTTTGTAACCCTTGTTTTTATCTCAGTGTGTTTGGTTGAAGGCATACATTGTGTGGCCTTAGGTTAGGGAGGAAGAGACCTCAACGTGGTCCTGGGCCTATCACCATTTGGCCAAATGCTGTAACTAACTCTTTCAATTTGCTTTTAATCTGAGTGCCAGAGTTTCTATAGATATAGATAGATATATAGATACAAGATACAAAGAAACAACTGTGACAATGTAGCGCACATAAATTCCCAGTGAGTGTTTCAGCAGGAGCAGTTACCTTACTCTTCTCCCGCCACAGCACAATGGAGAGTGGGTAGTGGTCAGTGGAATAGATATTGGAAATGTAGCCAAAGCCCAGTTTTGCTTACCACGCCAAAGAGAATATATCAATCCAAAAAATAGGCGCACCTTAGCAATAAGACCGACTCCACAGTAAAAATTCACAAATTTATTGCTCAAAAAAGTACTATTTTTGGATGTATAGATATATAGATAGATCTATCAATCCTCTATCTTTCTATTTATCTACTGTATATATATATCTGTCTATCTATCTTTGTGAGAAGTCATACAACTATATAAATCTATAGTCTGTAATAGTTTGTTCTTTTTTGTTGTTGCAGTACAAGATTGCTGAAATTGTAGTTGTATCAAATAGTTAAATAAAGAAAATTAAGAAACATATGGATTTTGGGGATGGTTTTGGAGCAGGGTTTCCGGCTAACAGGCCTTCTTCATCTAATTGTCGCTGAACAATTCTCTTGGATACCTTGATGCCTGCAACCTGAATGTGTTTAGTTAAAACTCTGACAGGCATTTTCCTATTTTGAGTGCAGATATCTCCAATTCTTCTGTCATTTCTTGGTGTAGTAACATGATATGGACTGCAAGCACCCTTCTGTTTTCAGGTTTAAATTTTCCCCACAAACCCTTTTTTCTTAATATTCTTTATAGATCTATGTGATACACCTAAATTCCAGCAATCTTGTACTGAGACAGGCTGACAATTTGATCGACTTTCTTTAACAACAAGTCACTTTGTTTACCCATCTATAAAAACATATACATTTTGTTAATTTACCAAATATTTTAGTAATATTATATCAAATTAAACGTAAATACGTACTGCAGATGTTGCCAATATAACATGAAATAAGTAATTGTTACAAAATTAAAAATCAATAAAAACTTTTAATAATAAATATGAAATGAATATCAAAATTATGATTTTTGCCCAATGGGTCTAATAATATAGCAAGGTACTGTTGGCCCCTAACTGCAGAGGGGAGAAGATCCTGCTAAACAATGTTAGTTTTTCTAATAAAATTGCAGTGGATGGTTGTTTCTCCCTGTAACAAGTTAATATTGGATTCTACAAATACTAAAAATACTGGGGGGAGTTTGGCTATTGAGAAACAATTGCAACAGACAATGAGCTAATTTAGAATAAACAGCAGTCTACATAAATTAAAAATATAAAGTAAAAATTTGTTAATTAAAAGCTTTAATACATTTGTTTATTACTAACTCTTTTAATGCAAACCCCCCAAACTAATAATTCCTCTACATAGCCCTACACTATTAACCTCTAAAAATGCTTCCTCACAGTTCTCATGAATCTGCTACCCTCTAACTTAAAGGGACAGTCTACCATCGAATTGTTATTGTTTTAAAAGATAGATAATCCCTTTATTACCCATTCCCCAGTTTTGCATAACCAACACAGTTATATTAATATACTTTTTACCTTTGTGATTACCTTGTATCTAGGAACCTTCTTCCAGCCCCCTGATCACATGACTGTGACTGTTTATTATCTATTGTCTTAAATTTAGCATTGTTTTGTGCTAGATCTTAAATAACCCCTGTGCCTGAACACAGTGTTATCTATATGGCCCACGTGTACTTTCTGTCTCTTTGTGTTGAAAAGAGATTTATAAAGCATGTGATAAGATGCAGCCCTCAAAGGCTTAGAAATTAGCATATGTGCCTACCTATGTTTAGTTTAAACTAAGAATACCAAGAGAAAAAAGCAGATTTGATGATAAAAGTAAATTGGAAAGTTGATTAAAATTAAAAGTCCTATCTGAATAATGAAAGTTTAATTTATTCTAGACTGTCCCTTTAAGATTGTGACCCATTCTTTTGGTATTTCTTATTTTGTGGAAAAAGTTTTCAGCTTCCACTTTATTAAGTCCCTTCATATATTTGAAGGTTTTTATCACGTCACCTCTTTCCCTTCTCTCCTCTAAACTATATATTTTGGTGATAGAGTCTTTTTTTGTATGTTTTATATTTTAGACCATGAACCATTTTAGTAGCCTCCTTTGGACAGTTCCTAGTTTATTTATATCCTACTTTAAATATGGTGTCCAGAACTGTACACAGTATTCCAGATGCAGCCTAACTAGCAATCTGTAAAATGGCATAAGAGCCTTGCTATTTCTGCTACTAATACCCCTCTCGATGCATCCAGGTTTTCGAATGGCCTTAACAGCTGTGCTGCTGCTTTGTCTACTAAATTTTAAATCATCTGATATAAATATTCCCAAGTCCCATTCCTCTTTAGCTACAATCAGCAATGTACCATTGAAACTATAATTGGCCTTTGGGTTTTTGGATCCTATATGCGTAATACATACATTATACCTTATACAACAACATGCATATAAGTAAGTCATTGTATATACAAATATCGCCATAGCTCCTATAGGTTTAATAGGAAGAATTTATTTGTCTTTATTAAAAGGTAGATCGCAGACATAACGTAGATAAAGGCATTCCATGGGAGTTTGATGGTCATTCCATGGGAGTTTGATAGGCGTTCCATGGGAGTTTGATGGTCATTCCATGGGAGTTTGATGGGCGTTCCATAGGAGTTTGATGGGTGTTTCATGGGAGTTATTTGTATTTAAATGGGGAAACATTGCCGTGAGTTTATAATATTTAAAGCACTGTCCTCCATGCTAGATGCACCTTTTCAGTCATATCAGTCTCACTCATCTCTAGTGAATGTACAGCAAAACTAAGTTTACATATGGATTATTTGAAGTGTTCTCACAAAGTAACAGGTTTTTTTTGCACCAACGAACGAACACAGTCTATGTTGTGTAAGAACGCTTCAAATACAACCCCCCCTCACCAAGATCACAGATGAGTGGCGATGTGGGTGGACTTTTGCTGAAATTGCACTCATTTTTACCTATGGGAGACACATCACCACTTGTCAGAACAGAGAGGGTCAGCCCATTTTTATCAAATATATCACCAGATCAGGGCCTTAAGGAGAAGAGAACTTTTAGTGCTCATGACTAAGGTACAATTAAAAAGACACTGTTTTCAAAAGTGCTATCATTCATTGTATGAAAAATGTCAAATAAGATCTGAAACTAATACAACTGTATCAGTTGTTCACTTTCTTTCAGTGCTCATTGGCTGATATGTAAAGCAACCAAATGCTGACCTTTCATATGGGTCATGTAGTAAATTGTCCATCCACATTCAAATATTAGTAAATAACAGACTGTGTATAGATCCCACCACATCTACAATGCCCTGAAAACCAGTTAAATCTATAGTATACGAGTCTTAAATATAAATGGGAAAAATAAATATCATACAACTAATTTTGTAAATCTTATGAGTAAGAAATTGTTGAAACAATATATTAATTATTATTATTAATAAAGCTAACATCAAAGGTGGCTCATATGTAATCAGATTCACATGTTACACAGTATAACTATAAAGGTGAAACTCGTACATTGAATCCTTAACATAGGAATCTAACATTATATTATCTCTGAAAAAAATATCTGTATAATCTTATAGACTGGAGCAAAATTAGTCTATATCAGATACTACTGGTATTCTAGTAAGTGACACGTAAAGACAGGAAATAAAAAGCCTAGCGTTTTGTATTGTTTTTCTTAATTTTGGTATGTGTAAGGTACATCCAAACATACTGTTTGTCTGCTTCTTGTATTTTACTTTCTTCATTACAACTTTTTCTCCTCCTTTATCAATTAATTTAATTATAATAATTTATTTTTGTTCAACGCCTTCAATATTTGGCAGTATTGTTTGATTCATTTAAACTTAGCGCTGCAGAATCTGTTGGCGCTCTACAAATAACCGATAATAATAATAATAATAATAATAAACTAATTTATAATTATTTTTAATCACATAATCATCAAAATAATGATTATATTTTTAAACAAATGTATTAAATGACCATTCACAGCCACTAGGTCAGTGTTCTAAGCTCCCTTCCACAGGCACACTGATAGGCAAGATGTCAAGGATATCTGAACTAAAACACCGGTGAAATAATCAGTTGATGTTAGGATCCTTCAGATATTTCGCTATCAAACCAATTCTGGTCGGTAGTCTTGTTATCCCAGCGTCAAGTAGAGTGATAACGAAAAATCTTATGGATAGTAGCGTTAGGACCCAAAAGGGGATATGCTGAGCAGCAGGAGCAAAGCCAGGAGCTATTAGCCAGGAAATGACCGGAAAGGTCAAGACAGAGTCGACAGGCCAGGAGGTCTAACCAAACGGTAACAGGAAACAGAATCAGAGTCCAAAAGCATAGTCAGGGAAATCGAAGGTCAAAACAAATCGGGCAACAGAGTGAAATCAGCAGGCAGAAGAATGGTCAAATGAGATCCGAGTCACAAGCCGAAAACAATATTCAATATATAAGTATAAGGCACACAAACAAGTTAAACTCATCACTAGGGCAATGAGATAGAGAAGCTGAATAGCATTTAAAGAAAAAAGAGTATCAAAGATGACGCAAGAACGATACGTCGAAAATGGAGCAACGAGCGAAACAATCTCCATGCGTCAATGACGACGTACACCATCACAACTATCACAACTCTATAACCCGGAGTCATAGTTACCCGGCGTCATAGTAACCTGGTGTCATAACAGCTGATCAGTAACCATAACGTCCTCTCACCCAAGGTAAACCTGAAAGTCTGGCCTGCTAGTGAGCCATGAGGACTGTAATAGGTAAATATGAGGATGGAATCTGTAGATAATGTCCAATTTCAAAGTCAAATTTTAAGAAACAACTTCATGCACTTTGTGGTGATAACACTAATACTATACTTTTTATTTTAAAGTTTTTTGCTCTGTTTTTCTTCAAATTGGAATCAATCAACATTATTATTTTTTTAATGATATATGTTTGTATTTTAATAACATTATTACTGTTTTTAAGTAAAATTTGATCTTTTTTGATAATGGAGAAATGTTATATTTTTACTGAAAAGTTTTAAATGAAATGTCTTTTATATGAATTGCACAAGGTTCAGCTGGGCAGTTATTGGCAATTTCTTAAATCATTTTTATTAACTGAATAAAACTGATAAACTTCAGTGCCATACTCCAAAGATATTAAATAGAAAATACAAGCAACCTGCAATGTATCCGTGCTAATAAAAGCATCACAACTCAAATAGAATACTAATTACTCATAAAAAATGGCCGATAAATAAACCCTTGAGCACACAGCTCATTCATAAACAGAGTTAAACTAACATAACAACAAAGGTTAAGCCGGAGGTCTACTCTTTAATATTTCTATGTCTCTCTATTTTAGTTTAGATTGTGTTAAATAATAGATGTTTAATTGTCATTTATGTAAACTGCATTTGAGGTTTAATTAACACCTTTTATGAAAAAAAATGTATATAATTATTAGTTGAAACTCTGACTTTATAATCAAAACAAAAAACCCCCAGATCTGATGGAATTCAAAAAAATAAGTAAAAAATCGGCTAGATTACAAGTTTTGCGTTATGAGTAAAAAAGCAGCGTTACGGCTCATAACGCTGCTTTTTTACTACCGCTGCTATTACGAGTCTTGTAGATAGAGCTGTCCTGCACACTTTTTTGGCCGTACCGCAAATTAACTTACGTAATTTGTGTAAAGTCTTTTTTTCAATGGGACTTGCGCCTGTATTACAAGCTTTTTTTAGGCCAAAAAGTGAGCGGTACAGCCTATCCTGCAAGATTCATAACGCATTCTAAAGTCAGTAGTTATGAGTTTTACACTGCAAAGCTGTAGCATAAAACTCATAACTAAAGTGTAAAAAAGTACACTTACACCCATAAACTACCTATTAACCCCTAAACCGAGGCCCTCCCGCATCGCAAACACTAAAATAAAATGATTAACCCCTAATATGCCGCTCCCGACATGGCCGTCACTAGAATAAACATATTAACCCCTAAACCGCCGCACTCCCACATCGCAAACACTAGTTAAATATTATTAACCCCTAATCTGCCGCCCCTAACATCGCCGCCACCTCCTACATATATTAACCCCTAATCTGCCACCCCCAATGTCGCCGCCACTATATTCAATTTATTAACCCCTAAACCTAAGACTAACCCTAATTCCTATTTAAAACTAAATACTTACCTAATAGATACATTGTATCTAGCTTAGGGTTTTTTTTTATTATACAGGCAAGTTTGTATTTATTAACTAGGTAGAATAGTTACTAAATAGTTATTAACTATTTACTAACTACCTAGCTAAAATAAATACAAATGTACCTGTAAAATAAAACCTAACCCGAGTTACACTAACACCTAACCTTACACTACAATTAAATCAATTGCATAAATTAAATACAATTAACTAAATTAAATAAAAATACCTAAATTACAAAAAAATAAAAAAATTACACAAAATAAAAAACAAATTACAAGATATTTAAACTAATATTTAAACTAATTACACCTAATTTAATAGCCCTATCAAAATAAAAAGCCCCCCAAAATAAAAAAACCTATCCTAGAGGCGGAGCTTGGCCAGGCAGGCAGATGGCCGCATAGTCACATCGCTCCGGTACAACAGCGGGACCCTGCATTGTTGAAACAGTGCTCAACTTCGCTTAAACACCGCATGCCACAGCTCAACACCCCAGGCGACAGATGTGAGTAAAATCACAGCCCGGAACGAACGGATTTGCTCGCTACTTCAACTTAATCAGCAACGGGTGAGCGCATCGCTGCCATCTTAGATCTCATGCGGCCACAGGAGAACTTGCAGTGAAATGCGGCCTGTTACCCCAGAGTGAGCAGGAATGTATTCAGGCAGAAATAAAGTACCACAGTTATTCCAGACAGCAACAAGGTAATGCCCAAACAAAACAACACAATCTTCCTTGTCACTTACGGTCATAAGCCCCTACATATTTTGCCTTAAGGTGAGGTTCAGCAATATAACAACTGTGTGGAACGATATAGCTAACCACATTATCCTCATTAAAAATATAGCAACCTGTTACTCATATTTTAAGACTTGAGAGACTCTATAAAGACAATAACAAGAGGACACAAAACAGATTTACAGCAAAACATCATAAGAAGGACACAGGTTCACATTAAGCCCGCACAGGGAAACAAGCTCAGTGAACTTTTGAATCACTTGAGAATACGCATCAAAAATGGCGTCTAAAAATAAAAACAAAGGGGATAAAAAAACAAAAGGTCAGCATCACCCTAACTCATTGGTTAGTTCTTTCTTCCAAACCAACACATCTGATACCCCAGATCCTAATATCTTAGAGCACTCTGTTGTCACTGATCCTCTCTCATCTCCGGATTATATAATCCAACTTAAACAAGACATCGCCAAGCTCCCATCTAAAGAATATTTTGAATCTCTCAAATCTCTCATAACCACAGAACTGTCCAGCCTGCGAAAAGACTTGTCAGAAATGGGGGAAAGAATAGTGGAAATTGAGGAAGCACAAGATTCAACTACTGAGGCAGTTGGCTCACTATATACCCAATCTAATGCACACAAAACAAAACTTGATGCTTTACATGAAAAAGTAGAGGATCTAGAGAATAGGAGCAGGAGGAGTAACCTCCGTATTCGAGGAGTCTCAGAGACTATAAAATCTTCTGACCTAACGGACTATTTACAAGGCCTTTTTCATCAAATAACTGGAGACCACCAAGCCCCTCCGATAGAAATAGAAAGAGCACACAGAACTCTAAGACCCCCACCACCTCCAAACGCTCCCCCAGAGATATCATCCTTAAATTCCTCAGATTTAACGATAGAGAAACCATATGGCAGAAAGCTAGATCCTCACACACGATTTTTTATTTGGACCATGATCTACAAATATATCCTGAATTATGCACTTGTACCATACAGAAACGGAGAGAGGCCCGCTTCATCACGTCTGTGCTCCAGGACAAAAACATCAAGTACCGCTGGGGATTCCCATTCAGTCTCATTATACCTTACGATGGACACACATTCATTTACAAAGGTATTCAAGATCTTGAAAAGCTTTCCAAAGGATTGGGAATCCCGCTGAAACCACCAGACCCACCCTCGTCTTCAGAAGGACATCAGGCCTTTAACCTTCACACACAACTCTCCAGCCTGCAGAAAACAGCTTGGAATAAGGTCCAATCACTTAAAAATCGAAAAGAAAGATTGAACATCTCTCCCTCCTCGCCTAGAGACTGACCATGTAAAGGAATACTCTATACCACCCACATTTGGTGAGAACTTTCCATTAAAAAAAATAGACTGTCATACCCATATTTCCCTACTGTCTGTAGTATGTTACTTGCCTTTATAATTAGTCAAAATACCATTTACTAACTTGTTAATACTTTACTAATTGCTTTATTTAAAAATGAAGTTTTAGCTTATTTGCTGCCTATACCACAACCCCATGAGGGTTCATGTTGCAATGTTTGAAATGTTAATTTACAAGTTCTCCTTATACTTGTTTACACTGTTATTTTATCATGCAATATCTGTGTCTTCACTGTTGTAAGACCTCTGATTGAAATGAAAGGAATTTCAATCCATCCTATGGTTTTTTTTACCATCCCCTACCCCCAGTTAATTACCTCAACGGTTACCACTCAATTATATTGACTTATGGTTGTAATGTTTATACAGACTCTGTTTATTGTTGTGCACTGTATATGCTCTCTTCCCCACACTCATAAAACTTTAGTCCCATGCTACACTGGACCAAAGCCTGGTTAAACTACATCCACATACATTTTAAATAATTAACTCCCTTCTGAAAAATTAAAAACTAAACATGCCCACAACCATTAAAATAAAATTGTCCTTTCTGACAGTTAACTCTAAGGGCCTAAATAACCCACATAAAAGGAACATTGTTATCAGAGATATTAAAAATAAAGGAGGCGACCTAATATTCTTGCAAGAATCACACTTTCTTAAGGGCCAAGAGCCCAAAACTTTTCTCTACAAATTTGGTCCCTCATATTACTCCTCTGACTGTGTTAAAACCAATGGAGTTGGAATCCTAATTAAAAAGGGAATACCCTTCCAACTATTCGATTCATATAAAGATGCAGAGGGCAGATACCTAATTTTGGTGGGGAAAATTTATAACACGACGACCACATTAGTATGTGCATATGCCCCAAACACTGGTCAAGATAAATTCATATCCTCTCTCTCTGAAAAAATCTTAGAAGTCACCAAAGGTATGCTAGTAATGGGCGGTGATCTTAACGTATCGTTAGACCCCTACCGAGATAACTCGAATCATACTTCATCTACACCACATAGAACATTATCGGTTATAAAGCAACATCTGAGAGACATAGCTGTTCAATACGTGTGGAGAGTTCTCCACCCTGACACTGATGATTACACCTTCTTCTCCCACCAACACTCACGCCACTCCCGGATAGACTACATTCTAGCCGATGTCACCACTCTGTCACTAATCCCACAGTCAACCATCCTCCCCCCATCTTGGTCAGACCATTCTATGGTTTCATGCACCATAGCTTGGCCATCAGCTTCCCCATCTACTTACATTTGGAAACTTAATAAAGAACTCTTAGACCTCCCACAATATACTGACAAAATTCAAAGGACCATAAAAGAATATTTTGAGCTGAACATTAACTTTGTCCCCTCATTCCAGAATATCTGGGAGGCTCATAAAGGAACGATTCGAGGTGAACTTATGAGCATGAAATCAAATCATAATAAACAACAGAGACAGCTCTTACATGATTCCTTATATAAACTAAATGACATAGAATCCCAACTCAAGAAAAAACCTACTGATAAACAACTACTGGAAGAACTGCAGAACATAAAAAAGACTATAACCCACCTTTTAGACAAAGAATGTAAAAAGCTAGCCTTTAAACTCAACAATCCCATTACAAGGGAGATAAAAAAATGCAGTAAACTTTTTGCTTGCAAATTAAAACGTAAATTTAATCGTGCTTACATTCTCACGATAAAATCCTCAAACAAAACACATTAAGATACCTCATCTATCGCTGAATCCTTCCGCTCTTACTATGAGCAATTATACAATTTATCCACAAACTCCTTAAAATCACAGTTACACACTTCAGAAGACTGTACTTCTCATATCAATCACTTCTTGTCAGACATAAATTTCCCTGAAATCACAAAAAAAAAAGCAATCTTTCCTTGAAAGCCCTATTTCCCTCCTTGAGATCCGTAAAACCATTAAGGATCTTCCCACCGACAAAGATCCAGAACCGGACGGTTACACGACCTACTATTCTAAAAAATACATAGACCTTCTCTCCCCACATCTCCTAACTCTTTTTAACTCAATATCTCCTGATAATCCTTTCTCCACACAAACATTAGAAGCATATATTTCCATTATACCGAAACCTGCAAAAAAGCCCCAATTGTGTAGAAAACTATAGGCCAATCTCCCTTCTAAATACAGATCTAAAAATCTACGCCAAAATACTTGCAGTACAACTAAATACTATTTTGCCACAGCTGATTGGAAAAGACCAGGTCGTATTCGTCCCCTCTAGAGAAGCTAAAGACAATACGGTCAGGGTTACCCAGCTGATTGAATATGCTACACATAAAAATATTCCGCTCTTGGTCCTGTCGCAGAGAAAGCATTCGACCGCGTTGGTTGGCAGTTTCTAAAGGCAGTACTTTAGAAAATGGTTATTGGATAAGAATTCATAGATTGAGTATTCGTCATGTATTCTACCCCAACTGCTAGAGTCCACATTAACGGTTCTCTTTCAGCCTCATTTAGTATCATAAACAGCACCAGGCAGGGCTGCCCTCTTTCCCCTCTCTTATTTGCCTGTGTAATAGAAGCCCTAGCTCATAAAATTCATAATCACTCCCACATCTCGGGTATACAAACTCATAATTCACATCACAAGCTTATGCTGTATGCTGATGATGTTTTATTCTGTATAACAAATCCCTTAACAACTATTCCCCACATTCTCCACCAGTTAGATGAATTCGGGTTAGCGTCCAACTTCCTAATTATCAAAGTAAGTCAGAAATTATGAACATTAATGTTCCACAAGCAGACATAGACCTAATTAAACAAATATGCCCATTCCGGTGGCAACAGAAATCACTCAAATATCTAGGAATCCAATTAACACCAACACCAGAACAGCTTTTCACCCAAAACCATAAACCTCTTCTTAATGGGATAACTGCAGACCTATCCTCTTGGACAAGAAAACATATCTCCTGGCTAGGGAGAATTAACGATATTAAGATGAACATTCTCCCTAGAATTCTTTACCTATTTCAAGCCCTACACATACCTCGTCCACTAAATTATCTGAATACACTGCAGTCAAACATTCTAGACTTTATCTGGCACAATTCTAGAGCGAGAATCAGCAAAAAAAATAATGCTACTCCCCATTGGTATGGGAGGCCTTGGGGTTCCTGATTTCCATCGGTACAGACAAACTATCTTCCTTCAGAGAATAATAGACTGGTTCTCAAACCTACATGACAAAACATGGGTTCAATTAGAGCACGACATGACCCAAAACTAACATTTAGGCCAATTATGCTGGTCACCAAAAGATAGAGACAAATTTTTAAAATTCTCCTCACAAACAATTTCGGAAACATTTAAAATTTGGGACAAGATTCTGGTAGAATACCCTAATATATCATCCAAGTTCTTCCCCTTGACACCCTTAACACACAATAATGAATTCCAACCTGGTCTTTCGATAACCTCTAAACTTATAGGTACCCCTCTTAGATCCTTACAAATCCATCACCTTGGAAATGAACAATACTCTCCAAAAATAGACAAGCTAATTGCCACAGGCTTCTTCATATTCAAAGACTGGCTTTTCTATAGACAGTGTCACTCTTACATTTCATCTCACCCTCAATCCAAAAACATGACCAGGTCAATGACACCTTTTCGAATCCCTTTGCCATAAAAACACTCCAACCAGACATGCCCTTTCTATCAAACACTCAATCTTATCACAACAACCACATGGCTCCCTTCCATACTATATAGATAGATGGAACAATGAACTAGGCACAGACATCACTTACACAGACGCATTACAATTTTTTTCTAATATTAAAAAAACATCGATCTCATGTAAGTTTGTGGAACTTAATTTGAAAATCCTACAGAGATGGTACCTAACTCCAGAGAGATGTAAAAAAATATATAAACTTAAATCGTCACATTGCTGGAGATGTAGCTCCACAGAATGTCATATGTCTCACATTTGGTGGCAATGTAGCAAAATAACCCCTATATGGTCTGAGATAGCTCAAGAATCCGGTAAAATACTTGGAACACCTACCCCCCCCTAGACCCCTGTCTATGGCTTTTTAATAAAGTTCCGAACAAACTTCCAACCCCATCAAATAAACTATTTCATATACTAAGCAACAGCTTTAAAATCATTATTGCTAGGAATTGGAAGTCAGATAAGACCCCCTCCCTCTCTCAATGGCATTCAGAGTGTCATCGCACAATTTCTTTAGAGGAATATTACTACATGAAAAATAAAAACATGGACCTTTATACTCAAATGCTCTTTATGTGGGAATCCTATATACAGAAATATACCTCTACAATTCATTCAACATAGCTTCATTTTGCCCTGAAATGGGAGTAGTCTTGTAAGATCATGGTGAGTTGAGAGTAACATGTTGGCCTTGATAGCTGTCAAACAGTACTTTGCTTTTTAATCGTTATACTTACTGTAACCGTATTTTGATTTTTCCCTCATTTCCCCATACCCCCATTTTATTTTGTTAAAAAGACGGATGTAAAATGCTCCAAATGTATACGTTTCTTTTACACATGCTTTGTTATGTAATTGTTTGGATTTCAATAAACTCTTGGAAAAAAAAAAAAAAAACCCTAGCCTAAACTAAACTACCAATAGCCCTTAAAAGGGCCTTTTGCGGGGCATTGCCCCAAAGAAATCAGCTCTTTTACCTGTAAAAAAAAAATGCAAACAACCCCCAACAGTAAAACCCACCACCCACACAACCAACCCCCCAAATAAAACCCTAACTAAAAAAACCTAAGCTCCCCATTGCCCTGAAAAGGGCATTTGGATGGGCGTTGCCCTTAAAAGGGCATTTAGCTCTATTGCGGCCCAAACCCTAACCTAAAAATAAAACCCACCCAATTAACCCTTAAAAAACCCGAACACTAACCCCCTGAAGATCCACTTACAGTTTTGAAGAGCCAATCTGAAAAAGAATGAAAAGCTTTATTTGTCAGCCAGCTTGGATCAAATATGTTTTATCCTGCAACTTTCTTTTTACGGCAGAGAGTCTCACACCACACCAATCAATTTCATTAATGAAACAATGTTTTTAATTCTTCATCTGCGGTCTGCATTTGATGGGCATTTTGAACTAATTTGTTTTTGCGTGTTTGGTGGTGTAGGAATGCTAGGTACGGACCTTCTGAGACCTATTTAAAATGACACTTAGAGGAAAATCAATGATTTATGCAGGGTTAAAAGCTTGTTGGACTTTTAAAATGTAGACTTTCCTTTTATCAATAAACACAGAGTGTGAGGTAAATTTCAGATTTTAACTGACTGGCAAGGCTGCATAAATAACTGATAGCAAGAATTTAGTTTCTAAGCAGAACATGTTATGTTTTTTTGTCTAATAAATCAGCATGGAAGGTTGGAATATTACAGAACATGAGTCATCAATCAGTGGTTTAACTCTTTATCAACTCCAGTCCTAACGTTCCCCTAACAGGCCAGATTTTCATGATATCTGAACTAGAGCACAGAGAAAATAATCAGCTGACCAGTAACCATGGCTATTAACCTGTTCTCACACATCAGCTGATCATTTCGCCTGTACTCTAGTTAAAGGGACATGAAAACCATTTTTTCTTTCTTTCATGATTTAGATACAGCATACAATTTTAAACAACTTTCCAATTTACTTCTATTATCTATTTTGCTTAGTTTTCTTGTTGTTCTTGGTTGAAAAGCATACATACGTAGGCTCAGATGCTGGGGGCTAGCTGCTGATTGGTGGTTGCACATATATGTCTCTTTTCATTGACTTACTTATGTGTTCATCTAGCTCCCAGTAGCACATTGCTGCTCCTTCAATAAAGGATACCAAGAGAATGAAGCTAATTTATAATAGATGTAAATTGGAGACTCGTTTAAAAATGTATGTTCTATCAGAATAAAAAAAAAAATTTAACATGTTTTTCGTGTCCCTTTAAAATATTAAAATCTGGAGTTGAGAAATGCCAGTTTACATTAAAGAGACAATAAACCTACAGCATAAACCAATAGATAAGCACCCACAGCAAAGAAAAAAAAAATGATGCTGTCATTGTGTTAGTGAGCTAACCACTGATTGACCTAGATGTGTACCTTACCCCATCAGTGAGTTGTTAGTCACTCTCCATTATATGCAACAGAGTGGCATCTATATCGCATAGAACAAGTTCTGTCGAGAAGTATACTAGCATCACAAAAAAACTGCAAGACCTTAAAATTCAAACACATTAAGAAAAGTACCCCTTTAAATTAGTGCACCCAAACTCATGCACTAAAGAAAACGTGAAAAAAATTTTAAGAAAAAATAAAACAAACAGAAAACCTCATCAGTTTTGAAATACCAAAGATACGTGCACGAGATACTTCACAGGGGAGATAAAGTCATATACATTCTTCATGCTGGACCGAGGAGTAGGAGTAAAATCCCAACAAGTATTTAGAATGTTCTGGAATGCCCACAGCTTAGCCCCTGTAGATATCTTTCATTGTATCTAGGGAGACTACTTTACCATAATTAAACAGGTATATAAATATTTTTTTGCTTACATACATTTATAAAAATGTTTTTTATAAATATTGTTTTTCACATTGCTAGCGGTTCACGTTTAAAGCAGAAGATAATGTATTGGGCAATTAACGTCATTATTTATGTTACTGGAAAGAAATGCTCGAAATGAAAGGGAATGTGATGCTTAATAAATTTCAAACACGTTATCGCCTTTACTTCGAGGCTCCTTGGTAACTAGGGATGTGCATTCAGACGTTTTATAATAAAACGAATGCCGAATATGCCCGTCGTCAGACGTATTCCGCTTTTTCTGAAACTGGATTTCTTCTTGTGAAGGTTTAACACACTAACATCTGGATTTTGCACTGATCTTAATGGGCCATATCTATTAAGCTCCGAATGGAGCTTGATGCCCCGTGTTTCTGCTCCATAACATGTCCGCATGCTCTGAGCAGGCGGACAGACATCACCGGAAATCAACCCGATCGAGTACGATTTGGTTGATTGACACCCCATGCTGGCGGCCCATTGGCCGCGAGTCTGCAGGGGGCGGCGTTGCAATGCCGGTGCAATGCTGAATACAGAGAGAGTATTGCTCTCCGTATTCAGCAAGGTCTGGCGGATCAGGTCCGCCAGACTTTGATCAATCGAGGCCCATGTGTTGCATTTTCCAAGAAGAAATCCAGCTGTGAAAATAGCCGAATCCCTCTGGCCATATTAGGTATTTGTTTTATCACAAAATTTCCGAATGAACATCCCTATTGGTAACCTCACTAGCGCCTATAAATCTAAGCTGCAGTGTAGACTGTTGCATGCTCATGCACATGTCATAATTTAAGTAGGACGTAGGCTCTCCAGCCTCACTGGATGGAGTATAATAAGTGCAATATTTATTAGGATTTTTTTTTGTATTTGGTATTTATTCTCGGTATTTTACAGTAAAGCACGCAAAATAAATAATAAATGAAATGGAAATATTGATTTGTTTTCCTTGTTTAAAAATGTAATAGTATGATTAAAATATGGTTTTAATTAGAGATGTGTATTTGTTTTAACAAGACAAATACTTGAATGAAAGCACCAACAAAATTTAAAGAAAAGAAAAAAATATTTACAACAATTTTCAGTATTCATTTGTTTTCATTAAATTACCCTCAAGGGGTAAATACAAAGTGCACGGAAGAGCCGCGCTAATCCACTTTTCTTCTTCCTAGAGCCCTGGCCTCTCTAAATTGAGGCATGGTCAACTGTCAATCACATGGGAGGAGGGAGTTTGGGCTGATTTAACTGTCACCTCTAGGTATGCAGAGAGGTTCTTACAACCTCTGTGGGGCTTGTCCATGCCTCTGCTGCTTGATAAAAAGAGCATCAGTTAAACAAGTGAATTTGTAATGCACCATAAATAACAATTAATATAAAAAAAATCTCAAACATATAGTTAGTGTTTACCCTATATATTTTCATTGTTTGACTTGCAGAGCTTAAGAGAGTTTACTTATAAGGTTATAATGTCTGCAGTGAAAATATCTCCTTTGTTACCATAGGAACACAGTTTTGCACAGTGTTTGCCATTATACAGTAAAATAAAGCTTAGCCTTACTGTTAATCTGTTTTAATGGTGTCTAAGGTGTCCAATAGACCTAGAGACATTTAGCTCTGCTTCTTAGCAAAGGGATCAAACTAAAAAAGGATCAAATACATAAGGATATTTGAGTTATTTCAGAAAGGTGGTAGACCTGAACTGTGAATTAGTTTCACTACAGAAATTGAATAGTTAAAGGTGGTAGACCTGAACTGTGAATTAGTTTCACTACAGAAATTGAATAGTTAAAGGTTTGAGTTAATTTACATTCTTTTGTATTCTGGTTTTTAGTATTGCAATTAGATAACAATTAGATTGTTTGCATAGGTGAGCAATTAAGAGGGACCCCACCCTATCTTTCTGAGGGTATTTAAAGAGATCTGTTTAGCTCTGCTAAACATTTAGCTCTGCTTCTTAGCAAAGGGATCAAACTAAAAAAGGATCAAATACATAAGGATATTTGAGTTATTTCAGAAAGGTATATAACATTTCTCTTTTAAATTGTTGTTACTTGAATAGTTTGTACTTTCAGACAATATATTTTGTATTTCTATTAACTTTATATTTTGTTTTTTTATAGGTGGTAGACCTGAACTGTGAATTAGTTTCACTACAGAAATTGAATAGTTAAAGGTTTGAGTTAATTTACATTCTTTTGTATTCTGGTTTTTAGTATTGCAATTAGATAACAATTAGATTGTTTGCATAGGTGCGCAATTAGGAGGGACCCCACCCTATCTTTCTGAGGGTATTTAAAGAGATCTGTTTAGCTCTGCTAAACATTCAGCTCTGCTTCTTAGCAAAGGGATCAAACTAAAAAAGGATCAAATACATAAGGATATTTGAGTTATTTCAGAAAGGTATATAACATTTCTCTTTTAAATTGTTGTTACTTGAATAGTTTGTACTTTCAGACAATATATTTTATATTTCTATTAACTTTATATTTTGTTTTTTTTTATAGGTGGTAGACCTGAACTGTGAATTAGTTTCACTACAGAAATTGAATAGTTAAAGGTTTGAGTTAATTTACATTCTTTTGTATTCTGGTTTTTAGTATTGCAATTAGATAACAATTAGATTGTTTGCATAGGTGAGCAATTAGGAGGGACCCCACCCTATCTTTCTGAGGGTATTTAAAGAGATCTGTTTAGCTCTGCTTCTTAGCAAAGGGATCAAACTAAAAAAGGATCAAATACATAAGGATATTTGAGTTATTTCAGAAAGGTATATAACATTTCTCTTTTAAATTGTTGTTACTTGAATAGTTTGTACTTTCAGACAATATATTTTATATTTCTATTAACTTTATATTTTGTTTTTTTTTATAGGTGGTAGACCTGAACTGTGAATTAGTTTCACTACAGAAATTGAATAGTTAAAGGTTTGAGTTAATTTACATTCTTTTGTATTCTGGTTTTTAGTATTGCAATTAGATAACAATTAGATTGTTTGCATAGGTGAGCAATTAGGAGGGACCCCACCCTATCTTTCTGAGGGTATTTAAAGAGATCTGTTTAGCTCTGCTAAACATTTAGCTCTGCTTCTTAGCAAAGGGATCAAACTAAAAAAGGATCAAATACATAAGGATATTTGAGTTATTTCAGAAAGGTATATAACATTTCTCTTTTAAATTGTTGTTACTTGAATAGTTTGTACTTTCAGACAATATATTTTATATTTCTATTAACTTTATATTTTGTTTTTTTTTATAGGTGGTAGACCTGAACTGTGAATTAGTTTCACTACAGAAATTGAATAGTTAAAGGTTTGAGTTAATTTACATTCTTTTGTATTCTGGTTTTTAGTATTGCAATTAGATAACAATTAGATTGTTTGCATAGGTGAGCAATTAGGAGGGACCCCACCCTATCTTTCTGAGGGTATTTAAAGAGATCTGTTTAGCTCTGCTAAACATTTAGCTCTGCTTCTTAGCAAAGGGATCAAACTAAAAAAGGATCAAATACATAAGGATATTTGAGTTATTTCAGGAGTTATTCAGGGTTATTCAGGCTTATTCAGTAGTAAATAATACTTATATTTTTCTTATTGTTAAAGTGTTGCATAGTTTAAAATGTCTCAGATACAGTGCAATGGGTGTTTTGCACTTTTTAATCGTTCTACTTTTTGGAGATTTAGGGGCTGTCCTGTTTGTAAGCAGTTTTCCCTGTTAAGGGAGGAAATAGCTAAACTTCAAGCTAAGGTAAGTAACATACCTGTTACCTCTACAAAGCTGCCTCAGAAAGAAGCCCCTCTACCCCAGAGATCAGCAAGGAGAGGCAGATGGATCACTGTAGGCTCTGGAAGAATTAGAACAGTAGACCAGAAGCGTTGCCCACAACCTCTGCCATTGCAAAACTCCTATGCTGCTCTTGCCGAATACACTTGTGATGAGGAGATTGCTGTTTCTGAGCCCTCTGAAGCTGTAACAGGTAATTTAAATCTATTGGCACCTGATTCTCCAGGTAACATAACACAGGAAAGAACTGCAGATGTGTTTTTGAGAAAAAGACTGTTAGTGGGTGACTCTATTTTGAGGAATGTGTATTTAGGTGAAAGTAAAGGAGAAACAAGGGAGGTTAGATGTCTTCCAGGAGCTACTGCTCACAGGGATAAGAATCGTATTTTGAGAATTGTTAAGGCAGCAGGAAAGGGAAGTGAGTTAGATGTGATTGTTCATTTAGGAACAAATGATCTGGCTAGTAATCATGTTGCTGCTGTTCAGAAAGAGTTTTGTGACCTAGGTAATCATTTAGAGACTGTGGCATCAACTCTATCATTTTCTGCTATTTTACCTGTGTATGACCAGGAAGCAGGGAAGATGCAGCGGATAACAACATTTAATTCTTGGTTAGATAAGTGGTGCAGGGAACGAGGATTTGGTTTTATTGGCCATTATAGCTCTGTTTGGAAAGATACTAGGTTATTTAGGAGAGATGGCTTGCATTTGGATGCTAAAGGAACAGAGTATCTGGGAGAGGAGTTCAAATACTTTATTAGAAATCATTTAAACTAATAAAGGGGGGTAGCATTAATATATCCACCTGCCCCCCACAGCATGCCAAAACTGTTAGTCCAAGTAACAATTCTAGAAATTCTAGTAGAAAAATTCTTCGTGCCATGAGCACAAATGCTCGCAGCTTAGGAAATAAATTACCTGAACTCATTTCAATAATGACTAGGGACAACTTGGATTTAGTAGCTATAACAGAAACATGGTACAATGATTTGCACGACTGGGACATAGTCATACCTGGATACAGGTTATTTAAAAAGAACAGAGTAGGAAAGAAAGGTGGAGGAGTTGCTTTGTATGTAAATGAAAATATAAAGGTTACGGAAATTGTAGGAACAAATAATGAGGTGGAAAGTATTTGGGTGACTTTGGAAATTGGAGATAAAAATGTTTTTAGAATAGGGGTTGTATATAGGCCTCCATTGCAGGATGAAAAACTGGACAATCTGTTATTAGATGAAATAACCAAAATGACTATGAAGGGTAAGGTTATAGTACTGGGGGACTTTAATTTGCCAGATATAGACTGGAAGATTCCTTCTGCTAGATCGGCTAGAAGCAGGTATATTCTTGAATCTCTGCTAGGGGAATCACTTGAGCAATTAGTCAAGGAACCAACTCGTAAGGAAGCTATATTAGATCTAATACTTACAAACAGTGATACAGTTTCAGATGTGTCTGTAGGTGAGAACTTAGGATCCAGTGATCATCAATCTGTTTGGTTTAGTATTCATGTTCATGAACTGTCCACCCAGACAAAAACAAAAGTTTTAGACTTTAGGACGGCAGATTTTTCATTAATGGGAGAATACCTAAAAAACTATTTAAAGGGGAAAACTCTTATTACAGGGGTTCAAGAACAGTGGGAATTTGTGAAAGGTGCCATTTTAGATGCAACCGCACACTGTATTAGACATGTCTGTAAAAGTAAAAGAAAGCGGAAACTAATTTGGTTTTCCAAAGAAGTAGCACATGCTGTAAAGACAAAAAAGATAGCTTATAAAAATTACAGACACACACAAGCAGATGATGATATGAAAATATGGAGACTCCAACAAAAAAAGACTAAGCAGTTAATTAGGAAGGTTAAAGCTCATGCAGAAGAGAAGATAGCACAGTCAGTAAAACATGGGGACAAAACATTCTTTAGATATATCAGTGAAAGAAGAAAAAATAAGGTAGGAATAGTAAAATTGAAATCAGTTGATGGTAGAATAATAGAAGGAGATAAGCAGATTGCAGACTGTCTCAATGATTACTTCTTTTCTGTTTTCACTAAAGATTGTGAAGATACAATGTCTACATTAAGGGATGCTACGCAAAATAGAAACAAGCTTAACAGTAATCTTTTTACAGAGGATGAGGTTTTGTTAGCATTATCAAAAATAAATGTTACAAAGGCAATGGGTCCTGATAATATTCATCCAAGGGTTTTAAAAGAACTTTGATCAGTGCTAACTGTCCCATTAACTGATCTGTTTAATCAGTCACTATTAACAGGAGCTGTCCCAGATGATTGGAAAATAGCAAATGTAATACCTCTTCATAAAAAGGGCAGTAGAGAAGAATCTGGCAACTACAGGCCAGTTAGTTTAACTTCAGTAGTAGGGAAATTAATGGAAAGCCTCTTAAAAGAAAGAATTATGACTTACATAAAGACAAACAATTTAGAGGACCAAAATCAGCATGGTTTTACTTCAGGGAGATCATGTCAGACTAATCTAATTGACTTCTTTGATTATGTAACAAAAGTATTAGACAAGGGAGGAGCAGTTGATGTAGCATATCTAGATTTCAGCAAAGCATTTGACACCGTCCCACACAATAAACTTATTCACAAACTATATCTCCTTGGTCTAGATTCAAAAATTGTGAACTGGGTGGAATGCTGGCTTAAGGACAGAAAACAAAGTGTCTTAGTAAATGGAGTTCATTCAGCAGAGGGGGCTGTTACTAGTGGTGTTCCTCAGGGGTCAGTTCTGGGGCCTGTTTTGTTTAACATATTTATCTGCGATATCAGCAAAGGGCTACAGGGGAAAGTATGTCTCTTTGCAGATGATACAAAAATTTGCAACAGAATGGATGTTCCAGGGGGGGTAGACAAAATGAGAAGTGATATACAACAATTGGAGGATTGGACAAACAACTGGGATCTAAAGTTTAACACAGCAAAGTGTAAAATAATGCATTTAGGGAAGAAAAATCCAAATGTTAATTACAGACTCAATGACACTTTACTGACTGTTACAGACGAGGAACAGGACTTGGGAATTATTATTTCAGATGATTTAAAACTTAGTAAACAATGTAGTAATGCAGTGAGTAAGGCTAGCAGAATGCTTGGATGTATTGGTAGAGGTATTTGCAGCAGAAATAGTAAGGTTCTTATGCCACTTTATAGATCATTAGTTAGGCCTCATCTTGAGTATTGTGTGCAGTTCTGGAGGCCATATCTTCAGAAGGATATTAACAAACTTGAATCTGTGCAAAGGAGGGCTACCAAAATGGTACATGGTCTAAAAAATAAAACTTACCAGGATAGGCTCAGTGACCTAAATATGTATAGCTTAGAGGAGAGAAGGGAAAGAGGTGATATGATAGCAACTTTCAAGTACATTAAAGGGTTTAGTAAAACTGAGGCTGTGGGTATTTTACATAAAATGGAAAATTCAAGAACAAGGGGTCATGAGCTCAAGCTAAAGGGTAGTAGATTCAGGAGTAATTTGAGGAAGCACTTCTTTACAGAAAGAGTGATTGATTTATGGAATAAACTTCCTCAAGAGGTAGTAGCAACAAACACTGTGGGGGACTTTAAAAATGCATGGGACAAGCATAGGGCTATCCTACGAACTAGATAAGTTTATACTGTTAGGTAAGGTTGGGCAGACTTGATGGGCCTATGGCTCTTATCTGCCGTCAATATCTATGTTTCTATGTTTAATCTCCTTCTGGAAGCCCAAGTATTTTTTAAATGTCAACTTTTCCTCTTAATTTTAATTTCTTTATATATATATATATATATATATATATATATATATATATATACCTCTCTGTCTGTCTTTCTAACTGTCTGTCTGTCAGTCAGTCAGTCTATCTAGCTGTTTGTTTGTGTATCTATCTATCTATATATCTATCTATTATCAGTCTATCTATCTGTCTATCTATCTGTCTGTCTTTCTGTCTGTCAGCCAGTATGTCTGTCTATCTTTACAGTATCTATCTATCTATCTATCTATCTATCTATCTATCTATTTATCGATCTACCTAACACACACAACCATTAATTTTCTTTATATATATATATACCTCTCTGTCTGTCTTTCTAACTGTCTGTCTGTCAGTCAGTCTATCTATCTAGCTGTTTGTTTGTGTATCTATCTATCTATCTATCTATCTATCTATTATCAGTCTATCTATCTGTCTATCTATCTGTCTGTCTTTCTGTCTGTCAGCCAGTATGTCTGTCTATCTTTACAGTATCTATCTATCTATCTATCTATCTATCTATCTATCTATCTATTTATCGATCTACCTAACACACACAACAATGTATTCAAACTCTTTTTGTAAGGTGTGATAAACCAATCTTTGTGGATATACATACTATATATACACACACATACATTAAAAACATTTAACATTTTGCAAGTGGATGTATTCCAATGCCCCCTGTTTCGTGTAACAATTTAGTCTAGGTGTGCTAGACCAAACTTTATATATATATGAGTTAGGTAATGTAGCAAGGTAATTATGGAGGCAGGTTTTACGCCTTGGGCAGGGTAAAGGATATTGTCAAAATAGCAACAATGCTATCAGCAATATTTCCTGAAATCACAGGAGACAAACAAACTTGTAGAAACATAAATAATGTTATTGTGTAGCTGACATTTTAACTGAAAAGTAGAATTTTCATCTAATTGTCTTCCTTTCACAAACAGTGGGATGCAGAACTAAACATGAGAAAATATTTGTATTACTTCAGGTTATTTGTTGCAACTTTGGACATACACGGTATCACTATTATGTATTTCTTGTATTACTCATTTATAAAAACAAAAATAAAAATGTTATTAAATATGAGGAAATGCCTCCAGAATCCAGTAAAATGACTGGGGAAATTGCTGTGATGTAGGATGGCCATATTGCCACTTTAAGGGGGGACACATATGAAAAATACATGTATCAGAGTTCTTATAATGGAACATTATTCAAACATTTTTTTAAACAGCCCCTGACATATGTATTTTTCTTGTGTCCTCCCGTTAAAGGGACACTGTAAGCAAAAACTAACTACGCTTGTAACGATTTAACTACCCTTATTAAGCATTTTCTCAGTATAATCTCCTAATGAGATCTTTACAGTATTGCCGTTGTCATTCATCAAAGGGTTATTGCTTTCCAAACCCACTCCGTGGGTATCCTTATGTCCTTATGTCCTGACAACTACGGTTAGAATATGGCGCTTCTATTAAGCTATGCGCATGCGCAAGATTGCGTAACATCACTGACAACGTCACTCCTTGAAAAACTGGCTGGAATATAGAAGACCCGCTCTACGTTTTTCAGTTATGTGAGTGTAAATTTGTAGGGTCGATTCCTCATGTAATGATATGCAAGAGGACGAAATTGGAAAGGTTATTGCTTGCTAACAGGTAATGCCCATATTAGAGGGAAGGCTTTGGTGACATCATCGTGGATAAATTAAAATTAAAATTCAAACATTAGGCACTATCGTTTTCGAAAAATATAAGTTCCGTAAGTTTTACATTTTATGGTGTTTGTTGGGTTTACAAAACGTAAAAGTTAGTAATCCTTTAGGTGGCAATATGGCAACTCTAATGTGGGCAAATGTTTTGGCATATTTATTTAAAATAGCGCATTGGTCACTTTTATTATAAAGAAATATAAATATGGTAGAACTAATATAAAGGGGAACATTTATTCTAAGGTTGATACTTTGCTTATCTTTAGTACCAATTTAAAAATACCTCTTTCAATGTATTGATATCATTAAGTATGGGTATTAATAAATATATCTGATTGACAGAGTCACCCAGAACCATTAACAAGGAAAAGAGAGATATTAAATTGAATTATAAATCTCCTGACTTACCTCATGTGTGTCTTTTACTTTGTGCGCTAATCCATTATCTGAAAATTCATTTTATTAAATGATATTACATATTTTCTCCCATGTATCATTCTGTGTGAGGGCAAAGTTCTCACATGTCTTTAGGGCCTTGGGAGCAGCATCGGCTGTTGGATCATAAGAGTCCATGAGCAATCTATTGTACAACCCCTCCCCCTGCTCTCATGAGGTTGTCTGTGATGTGCACCCTGTAAGTTTGTTGACACCTTAAGAAGCAATGGTCATCCAACAGCGTCTGTGCCACTTCATTGACTAACTCTATTTATGAGGCTCTGTGTTGACAATGTTCAAAGACAAGGAACCTGTCTACATTCCATGATTTTTCTATAACAAAACAGACTCCATGCTGTTCCCTTGTTAGGCCTACTTATAGCCTAGCTTTTATGGCATTGGTATTTGTTTTTCTCCCTCTTTCTGACTCTTTCATCACTTAGACTACAGCATGTTGCTTATTTCTTTATACATGTAAAACTAGATAACCTTGTAGCCCAGGAATGTAGGGGAAGACATAAATAAAAATGTTATTATTTCCAAATACCCGATATGCAAGAGCAATCTACTGATGGAAATTCAATAATTGATCTAATTAATTCTATGTTAATTAATAATTTATACATTATTAGTATAATGACTCCTCCTAGATTTCAGAATGGCTATATCGAGGGGCTATCCTAAAGAATGGGGGGTTCCTGTATTTGGAACTGGTCAATTGCTATACCGGGTGTGATTTCCTTATCATCCACTGAGGTCTAATACTATTTGGATTATAATATCTGGATTATAATTGCTGAGGCTTGCTTAGTCTATTCGGACAGAAATACAATCTGACAGTCTGACTTCTAATTACAAGTCAAGAGTTAATTTATTTTGGTGATGTATATGACTTGTTATGTAAAATATTAATGCTGATATAATTTGCATTTATTTAACCTCTTTATTCTTTTCACTTAATCATATGAAATAATAAATTCTGGTTGACCTGTTATAGATTCAGATGTTTTTGTTAGATAATTCCTGTCACCTGGTCTTATCTGTCGCCAATTAAACTAGATCAATTAGGAATGGTAATAAAATAGTCTGTTTTCTCGAGGTTTGCCATGATCACAAGCACTTTTGTTAAGCTAACTGTTGCCATTTTCTTGGAAATATTTTATGAAATAATTTTTGTAGATTAGATTTTTAAATAATGTATTTATTTTGCTAACCTGATAAAGTTAAATAAAATTGTAATGTATTTGCATTAATCAATTATTTTACGAATGTAGAGTATTTCTCTAAACTAAAGGATTGCATTGCCATTATATAGTGCTGATTATTTTCTAATTAAAATCTTTTTAATAAAGCTGTTTTTATTTATTAATTTGGTCTTAGTATAATTAGACTTATAACAATTAAAGGGATTCACGCTTTATGTTTATTATCTTTTGCAAAAAATATATATCTCAGCTCAGAGCATTTGCATACATTGCCCCTACGGTTGCTAAGATTAGACAGAGGTTCCATATTATTTATTAATGCACGTTGTGGGTACTCTACTGAAATAGGAAGGGATAGTATTCAAAGCGTTCTTGTGCAGCTCTATCTCTTTCTCTTGTGCATGTGGTGTGCACAGAATCTGTCCAGACTGTTTATGTGCTAAATACAACACTGGCGCAGCATTATTTTATTAGTACAATTATTTCTTCTTGTGTTCATTTTATCATTTCATTGTTATTTTATATACATATACCTGTAAACTAAAGGTACACTAAAGTTTCACGATTCAGATAAAGGGGCCTATTTAACAACAGTTAGTGCGGATCAGGTCCGCCAGACCTCGCTGAATGCGGAGAGCAATACGCTCTCTGTATTCAGCATTGCACCAGCAGCTCCTGCAGATTTGCGGCCAATCAGCAGGGGGGTGTCAATCAACCTGATCATACTCGATCGGGTTGAATTGCGGCGTTGTCTGTCCGCCTGCTCAGAGCAGGCGGACAGGTTATGGAGCAGCAGTCTTTAGACCACTGCTTCATAACTGGTGTTTCTGGTGAGCCTGCATGCTCGCCAGAAACACGGCCCCTCAAGCTCCGGAGCTTGATAAATGGGCCCCAAAGCATTCAATTAAAAAAAAAAAAATCCAATATACTTCTATTGTCAAAAGTGCACTTTTTTTCTATGCACACTTTTTCCTACAAAGCACGTACAAAAGTGTGCAGTATATACGTATGTGCATTTTATGAGTAGCTAAGGGCTGTCATGTGATACAGGGGAGGGCAAATTGGATTGACTTTGAAATGTGATAGAAAATATTCTAGTGCTCATTTTAAGTTCAAAGTAAATGCAATTGCATTATATTTTTATTGTGTATTTATCAATTATTCAATTGCTTTAACATTTGATTTGTTTATTGTTTAAACCAAACTCTGTTCCCTGCTCTTTGATAGAGGTTAGGATTTATCTACATAATCTAAGCATATGCTTCTCATCAGTTATCTTGTTATTCAGTTAAGACAGTGACAATTACAAATAAACTAATTTAATAATAAATATATAAAAATAATATTTGTAAATGTAAAAAAAACTATTGGATGCAATTTATCCTTCTGATATATACTTTAAGTCCTTGTTCTAGAACAAATTGCTACCCTTCTTCATTCCGGCACACCAACTGTGTTTCGCACCTCCTATTCATTGAATAACGGTAGAGACACGTAGGCACATGTGGTGTTTACCATCCTTAGAGAAAACTGAAAAACACCACCAAGGGGCTCAATAAGAGAAAAAAAGAAGTATGTCTACTTCCCTATTGTGTTTTGCCAATTGTTAGGCTTTTACCACAGCAGGCAAGTAGTTAAATTATATCTCCAGCTGTTATAAATGATTAAGGTCCACTGTCTAGGACAATGAAACAAAAGACTTACTCTGAAATCTGAATCTGAATGTAATACACAGTAAGTGATTGTGTCTGTTTCAGCTTTTTCTAGTGTAAACTTCAGTCTCTCTATAACAGTTATTTGTTCCTGGGGTTATTTATTCTCTGTCAATATAAAAGCATTTATTTGCTAAATCTATTTCCTAGCAAAAAACTGAGATTGTTAGTAAATCTATAAAGGTGCACGTGTATTGTATGTTTACTTTATTCTGGAACAACAGGTAAACTACACAGCTGTTCTATTTATTCATAAGATAGTTTGTAACAAAGCAGTAGGGTACCCCTGTATTTAATGTTATAAAGATAATTGCTGTGCATTCATTTATAAAAGCACAACAACACTCTCTAAACTAACAAATAAAAGTAGTAGGATTTTATAGTTTTATGCTGTAATATTTGTACAAATCTTTGAATAAATTTTGTGAAGCAAACTGAGAAAACAAATTAAAGGGATATTAACCCCATTTTTTTCTTTCATGATTCAGATAGAACATACTATTTTAAACTACTTTCATCTATTTTATTTATATTATCAAATGAATTCCTTTTCTTGTTATCCTTTGTTGAAAGCAGGAAAGTAAGCTTAGGAGTGTGCCTGCAGAACTACACGGCACCAGTTCTGCAACAAAGCAAGAGCACTAGATGGCAGAACTATTTCTTCTCATGTAGTGCTCCAGACGTCCACAATACCTATCTAGATATCTCTTTAACAAAGACTAACATGAGAACAAAGCATATTTGATATTAGATGTAAATCTTTATCTGAATCTTGAAAGAAACATTTTGGGTTTCATGTCCCTTTAAGTAATAGTTAAAGGGACAGGAAACCCCACATTTTTCTTTCATGATTCAGACAGAACATACCATTTTAAACAACTTTCCAATTTACTTCTACTGTCAAAATGTCTCCTGATATCCTTTTTTGAAAGACAAGTAATGTGTTACTTGGGAGCTAGCTGAACTGATGATAAGAGGCATACATATGCTGCTACCAAACAACAGCTAGCTCCCAGTAGTGCATTCAGCCTACCTATGTATGCTTTTCAACAAGGAATACAATGAAAACAAAGCAAATATGATAATAGAACTAAAATTAAAAGTTGTTTAATATTTTATGGTCTGTCTGAATCATGAAAGAAAAAATATTGTGTTTCATGTCCCTTTTTCCCTTGTGAAGGAATTGAACAAAACTCAACATTGCAGATGTGTGATAGGAATCCTTATTGGCAGTAGAGTATTGAATTTGCATGTTAGTCCAGAAACTAGCCTGAGATATAGAAAATATTACCAAAATATGAGTTATGTTTGAGGTATTTATCTTTAGATTTGAACTTTTATTACTTCTTTATTTCTGGTAGAAGCTTAGAAAAGGGACTGAGGATCTTAAACTTAGGTTTAGTTTCAGCTAATTATTATTGATCATTCTAATATAAACCTTCTGTAGGACTAAGATGCGTGTTTTTATTATATTTGGGAGCAGAGTTATCAGAAGGTTCACTTTTTCTCTGGACCCCCTTTTACAACTCTTATTGCAATTTGACAAAAAGACAAAGCCTCCAGAGAATGAGGAGAACTTGTTTTTCTCATCAGAAGTTTTAAGAATTCAGTATTGTGGTGTCAAATATTAGTCTGCTCTGTAGCAGTGTGTAAGGATTCCAGTCCTGCTTTTACTTTTTGCCTCAACTCACCTTCCTCACCTGTACTTAAGGCATCACCCCGCCCCAAACAAGTGCTTAGTTGTTGAGTATTGTTTGCTGAAACCAGTGCTCTCTTTCTTATAAGCTATATACTTATCAAAAGAAGTTTTACTTCTACTACTTTAACATTTGGATTTACAAATACCAGCTGCAGTTTGGTCACAAAGGGACTAATAACAACTAGTCTCATTCATCCTGAAGATTGCTATTCCAAGAAGTATTATGTTATTCAACTCCTCATCTCTACAGGAATTGCTATCTAATTTCCAACAGGAGGATTCTACCAACTACTACTACGGTATTAGTATCAAATCTAATTTACCTTGGATGCCTTAGGTAACGGCTAATTACAAATTTCATGTTTCCTTTTTGAACTTTTGTAAACTGACTTTGTCTCTCAGAAATTACTTTGATTGCAACGAATGTTTTATTTAATTCTATGAACTTCCTTTGAATACATTCTCATACCGTACAGTAACGGACTTTATGTGACGTCACACAGCTTCATACATCTCAGCGTGCCATACAGCTCCTTACAACTCAGCGTGTCTCACAGCTCTATTTACAATCACTAGTCTGTGTTCAGATTTCCACGCTGCAAGCCTTACTCTGTGTGCTGTGTCTCGCAGCAGGTCACGCCCCTGTCAGCAGCTGCAGTCTGTGTGTCTCACATCTCTCATGCCTCAGTGATTATTACAATGAACACTATCTCTCACATTTGGGTTTGAGCACAATTATTGTCAAAAGTTGTTATTAATAATAATACTTATTTTCAGCCTCTAAATATTTATATGGTATAACGATATAATATAACCATATAAAGACTTACTGCCATTACTTATAAAAATCACTCTGAATAAAACAGTCTATGCTGATATAATAGCCTGTACTTCAGTTGTGAAACAAATATAATTTATTTAGACTCTGCAGTTGTGATTCAAATAACCAAGGAACCTGATATAACAACTAAGCCATAAAATATGGATCCAGCAGAGCTTCCTCAAATTGTTTATAATTTAACACAAAGAGTTGACCAACTTAGTCAAGCCTTTAGAGAGTTACAATTAGAAAATGAAACTTTAAGAAAAGTAATAAAAGACACTGTCTCTATTAAACAGAGCCTTCCTGACAATCTGTCAGAACCATTTATTGCACCTCCAGATTTTTTCAATGGAGATAGGAATTTATACCGTCAATTCAAAAATGCTTGTCTGCTTAATTTCACCCTTAAACCTAAAACATACCCAAATGATAGGGTTAAAGTCCTTACAATGATAAGCTATTTAAGAGGTGAACCTCGCATTTGGGCAGACACTCTCTTTGAGACAAATAATGCTGTTCTTTCATCTTTTTCATCTTTTCTGGATATCATGGATGAATTATACTATGATTCTAACCTACAGTATACTTCTGAGAAAAAGATGAGGAATTTAAAACAAGGTAACAAACCTGTTGAATGTTACATAACAGAATTCAAGCAATATTCTATTGACTCTCAGTGGAACGCCATTGCTTTAAAAAACCAGCTCAGGCTTGGACTCTCTGACGCAGTAAAAGATGAATTAGCCCGAACTGAGTTACCTGAAACATTGGAAGGCCTTATGAAGCTCAGCAGGCAAATTGATAGGAGATTACGTGAAAGAAGATTTGAACGTCAATACCCTGAAATTGTTCATAAGAAGGATAAGGTTTTTAACCATCCCACTTCTAACAGTCCTCATACTGGTTCAACTGGTGCTGAAGCAATGGATATAAGTTTTTTCAGAGGACCTCTAACTCCTGAAGAACGTATCAGAAGGAAGACTAGAGGCCTCTGCATGTATTGCGCATCCTCATCTCATACTTTAAAGGATTGCCCATCTTTGCCACAGAACAAGAAGAGTAAGTACCATACCAATCTTTCTCTCCAGTCAAAGCATAACAACCCTCTTCATTGTTCTTTACTTCTTTCTCTACAGTGGGCAAATAAACAACTGACCATTCCAGCCATCTTGGATACAGGAGCACAAGGAAACTACATTGACAGTTCTCTGGTTTCTAAAAATAAAATACCATTGATAAAAAAGTTGTCTCCTATTTTCCTTCGTGTGGTTGATGGCTCTGAGATATCATCAGGGCCAATTACACATCACACCATCCCGCTCTCTGTCACTACATTAAAAACACATCATGAACATCTCACTTTTGATGTAATCACTTCTCCATTATTCCCAATAGTACTTGGGCTAGCTTGGTTACAGCTACACGAACCTGATATTAATTGGAAATCCTTAAAAGTTCAATTAAATTCTGATTTCTGTCAACAGACTTGCCATAGAACCTTTTTTCACAGTTTATCCTCCACATCAGAAACTCTGATACCAGAAATGTACAAGCAGTTCTCTGAAGTCTTCAGTAAGAAGGAAGCAGATACCCTTCCCCCACACAGAATCTACGACTGCCCTATTGAACTGAAACCTGGAACCACGCCACCTATTGGACATTTATACCCACTTTGTCAACCGGAACTGGATCATCTAAAAACTTACCTAGATGAAAATCTAAAGAAAGGGTTTATCCGTCCTTCGGTTTCTCCTGCTGGTGCAGGAATGTTCTTTGTGCGGAACAAAGACCAATCTCTTCGGCCTATCATTGACTTCAGACAATTGAACAAAATAACCATAAAAAAACGATACCCTCTTCCCCTCATTCCTGAACTCATAGAAAGACTCAGGCATGCTCAGATTTTTACTAAATTAGATTTGAGAGGGGCGTACAATTTAGTGCGTATCCGTGAGGGGGATGAGTGGCTTACTGCTTTTAGAACTAGGTATGGGTTGTTTGAATATCTAGTTATGCCTTTCGGCTTAACTAACGCACCCGCAACTTTCCAGTTCTTTATTAATGACATTTTCCATGATCTCCTTGACACATGTGTTGTTGTCTACCTAGATGACATTTTAATCTATTCCACAAATCTAGAAGAACATATCAAACATGTTAGTTGGGTTTTAGCAAGACTCCAAGTCCATCGGCTATACGCCAAATTGGAAAAATGTATTTTCCACACCAACACAATAGAGTTCCTGGGTTACTCCATCAGCCCAAATGGGATTCAAATGCAAGATAACAAAGTGGAAGCAGTAAAATCATGGCCCACACCTTCAACATGGAAAGAACTACAAAAGTTTCTTGGTTTCAGTAACTATTACAGAAAGTTCATTCGCAATTTTTCTAAAATTGCAAAACCTCTGACTAAATTAACTAGTGCTAATTGCTCTTTCCAGTGGACTAAAGAACAGGATGATGCGTTCAACTTCCTAAAGAATTCCTTTTCATCTGCCCCCATTCTGAAATATCCTGATCCAAACCTTCAATATACCCTAGAGGTGGATTCTTCAGATTATGCTCTTGGCGCTGTCCTCTCCCAAAGACAGTCTCCTACAGAACCACTACACCCAGTTGGGTTCTATTCAAAAATTATGACTCCAGCAGAGATCAATTATTCCATTGGGGACAAGGAACTTCTAGCCATTAAAAGAGCCTTCGAATTCTGGAGACATCTCCTTGAAGGTACCTCCCTACCTATAGTGATTTATACGGATCACCGGAATTTGGAATATCTACAAAATAATAAAACTTTATCTGGACGTCAAGTGAGATGGAGTCTCTACTTTAGTCGTTTCAATTTCCAAATCATGTACAGGCCGGGTTCAAAAAATGGGAAGGCAGATGCACTCTCTCGACGAGATCCAAGACCTATACAGGAAGACTCTCCTACTAGCATTCTTCCCCCTACTCGATTCCTTGCTATCCTATCTCAACAGGATAAGGAATACCAATCTGATCTTTCTTCAGAAGACCAAACCCTACTAGATAGCCTAACCCTCCAGGATGGTTTTTACTTCCATGGTTCTAAACTTTATATTCCAGAACGTTTCAGACAGAAAATAATCAAAGATCATCATGACCCTCCACTAATTGGTCATCCAGGAATTAAACGTACACATGAGCTCATCTCCAGAAGTTACTGGTGGCCATCGATGAAAACCAGTATAAAGGAATATATACAACATTGTACAACCTGTACAGTATCAAAACCAGAAAGGAGACCTCCCTATGGCTATTTAATTCCTTTGGAAGTACCGGAATCTCCTTGGTCTCATATGGGAATGGATTTTATAGTTGATCTACCACCTAGTTCTGGACAAACCACCATTTTAGTTGTTACCGATCATTTTACTAAAATGGCACATTTTATTCCTTTTCATAAGTTACCCACTTCCATTGAAACAGCATATTTATTTCTAAACCACATTGTACGATACCACGGGTTACCATCCATTTTAACTACTGATAGAGGAACCCAATTCACCTCACGCTTCTGGAAAGCACTCACTAAAGCACTCCAAATCGATCAAAGGTTAAGCACAGCCTTCCACCCTCAGACTAATGGCCAAACTGAGAGACTCAATCAGTGGCTTGAGCAATATCTACGATGCTATTGCTCATATCATCAAAATAAATGGACTTCCTTTCTCTCCATGGCTGAATTTGCCTATAACAATACCATTAACAGCACTACAAATTACTCTCCCTTTTTCGCCAACTATGGTTTTAATCCAAGATTCACTATCCAAACGACTTCTACTCATGACTCACCATCTGTTGATGTGCTAACACAAAACATAGCTGAAAATTTCCTACATTTACGAGATAACATCAAACAAGCTCAGGCGTCTCAGAAGAAATTTTATGATTTACGTCGTAGAGCTTCTCCGAAATATTCTATAGGGGACTATGTTTGGTTATCTTCCAAAAACATTAAAATGCACTTACCAAGTAAAAAATTGGCTGGGTTGTTCCTTGGCCCATTCAAAATTCTACACATCATCAATGAAAATGCCGTCAGGCTTGATCTACCTGATTCTTTACCCATCCACCCAACTTTCCATGTATCATTATTGAAACCCTACTTGGGAGATAAACCTGATGTACCTCTTCTACCCCCTTCTCCTATTCAATTGGGCACTGATGTCTATGAAGTTTATGATCTTTTGGACTCAAGATTTTATAATGGGGAATTACAGTATCTGGTTCGATGGAAAGGGTTCGCCCCAGAGGATGATACTTGGGAACCTCATGCACACATTAATGCTCCAAAGCTTATTGCTCGTTTTCATAGAAGATATCCAAACAGACCTAAATTCCAACCCGTGGTCGGCTTGCTTGAGGGGGGGGATCTGTAAGGATTCCAGTCCTGCTTTTACTTTTTGCCTCAACTCACCTTCCTCACCTGTACTTAAGGCATCACCCCGCCCCAAACAAGTGCTTAGTTGTTGAGTATTGTTTGCTGAAACCAGTGCTCTCTTTCTTATAAGCTATATACTTATCAAAAGAAGTTTTACTTCTACTACTTTAACATTTGGATTTACAAATACCAGCTGCAGTTTGGTCACAAAGGGACTAATAACAACTAGTCTCATTCATCCTGAAGATTGCTATTCCAAGAAGTATTATGTTATTCAACTCCTCATCTCTACAGGAATTGCTATCTAATTTCCAACAGGAGGATTCTACCAACTACTATTACGGTATTAGTATCAAATCTAATTTACCTTGGATGCCTTAGGTAACGGCTAATTACAAATTTCATGTTTCCTTTTTGAACTTTTGTAAACTGACTTTGTCTCTCAGAAATTACTTTGATTGCAACGAATGTTTTATTTAATTCTATGAACTTCCTTTGAATACATTCTCATACCGGACAGTAACGGACTTTATGTGACGTCACACAGCTTCATACATCTCAGCGTGCCATACAGCTCCTTACAACTCAGCGTGTCTCACAGCTCTATTTACAATCACTAGTCTGTGTTCAGATTTCCACGCTGCAAGCCTTACTCTGTGTGCTGTGTCTCGCAGCAGGTCACGCCCCTGTCAGCAGCTGCAGTCTGTGTGTCTCACATCTCTCATGCCTCAGTGATTATTACAATGAACACTATCTCTCACATTTGGGTTTGAGCACAATTATTGTCAAAAGTTGTTATTAATAATAATACTTATTTTCAGCCTCTAAATATTTATATGGTATAACGATATAATATAACCATATAAAGACTTACTGCCATTACTTATAAAAATCACTCTGAATAAAACAGTCTATGCTGATATAATAGCCTGTACTTCAGTTGTGAAACAAATATAATTTATTTAGACTCTGCAGTTGTGATTCAAATAACCAAGGAACCTGATACAGTGATTAAATAAATTCTCATAAAGTGAAAATGATCACAGCTGCATTAGTGTCTGTATTACAAGTTAATAGTAAAAAGTTAGCATGCGAGGGAAAGACTGATGCGCTAATTTCAGGTCTTCGGATATCGTGACCATGTTTATTTCTCCCCATCTGCATTACAAGTTAATAGTAAAAAGTTAGCATGCGAGGGAAAGACTGATGCGCTAATTTCAGGTCTTCAGATATCGTGACCATGTTTATTTCTCCCCATCTGCATTACAAGTTAACAGTAAAAAGTTAGCATGCGAGGGAAAGACTGATGCGCTAATTTCAGGTCTTCGGATATCGTGACCATGTTTATTTCTCCCCATCTGCATTACAAGTTAATAGTAAAAAGTTAGCATGCGAGGGAAAGACTGATGCGCTAATTTCAGGTCTTCGGATATCGTGACCATGTTTATTTCTCCCCATCTGCATTACAAGTTAATAGTAAAAAGTTAGCATGCGAGGGAAAGACTGATGCGCTAATTTCAGGTCTTCGGATATCGTGACCATGTTTATTTCTCCCCATCTGCATTACAAGTTAACAGTAAAAAGTTAGCATGCGAGGGAAAGACTGATGCGCTAATTTCAGGTCTTCGGATATCGTGACCATGTTTATTTCTCCCCATCTGCATTACAAGTTAATAGTAAAAAGTTAGCATGCGAGGGAAAGACTGATGCGCTAATTTCAGGTCTTCGGATATCGTGACCATGTTTATTTCTCCCCATCTGCATTACAAGTTAACAGTAAAAAGTTAGCATGCGAGGGAAAGACTGATGCGCTAATTTCAGGTCTTCGGATATCGTGACCATGTTTATTTCTCCCCATCTGCATTACAAGTTAACAGTAAAAAGTTAGCATGCGAGGGAAAGACTGATGCGCTAATTTCAGGTCTTCGGATATCGTGACCATGTTTATTTCTCCCCATCTGCATTACAAGTTAATAGTAAAAAGTTAGCATGCGAGGGAAAGACTGATGCGCTAATTTCAGGTCTTCGGATATCGTGACCATGTTTATTTCTCCCCATCTGCATTACAAGTTAACAGTAAAAAGTTAGCATGCGAGGGAAAGACTGATGTGCTAATTTCAGGTCTTGACCATGTTTATTTCTCCCCATACACTTCTATGGGGCACTCTGAAAGAAAACTAACAGTTATTATAAGGAATACTTGAAATTCCTATGTTCTTCACTTAAAGGAACATATTCTTTTTATTTTTAAATATATATTTATTTATTTTAAGAAAAAGAAAAAATAATTTCTGGGTGACCATAGGAATTTTAAATATTTCCATTAAAAACACATAAGACACATTAAATGTATATGTATACATGTTTATTTATGTGTTTATATTCTGTAGGTATGTGTGCATATACATATTTACACATATAAACACATAAATATGCATGTATACACATAAATACACAATACCCACACTGGAGCCCTAATACTTTGCCATATACCATATCCCATTTAACCATTTTAAAACATTTTTATTAATATTAAAATTATATGATTTTTATTGAAAAGTGTATATATGTAAGTAATACTTTATTTTCATGTGTTTAACCCTTAGGGGTCAATTTATCATGGCCCGAATGGGTCTGTATATCCCTGTTTCCGTACGAGCCTTTCGGCTTGCCGGAAACAGGAGTTAAGAAGCAGCGGTCTTAAGACCACCGCTCCTTAAGTTGTACGCCTCCTCTGAGGTGGCGGACATAAATCCGCCTGATCTCATACGATCAGGTTGATTGATACTCCCTGCTAGATTGGCTGGGAATTTGCAGGGGGCGGCATTGCCGAAGCAGTTCAGCAGAACTGCTTGTGCAATGATTAATGCTGGCAGCGTATGCTATCGGCATTTATCGATGTCTACGGATCATATCTGCCAGACACTTGATAAATCGGCCCCTTATAGTTTACTTCAGGTCTGAAGTCATGCTAAATATTCTAGCACAGTTTTAGCTTTCGCTCAAGTGCAAACTATAAATTTCAGTTTGTAATATGGGTGCAAGTTAATGTGTTTGTGATATCTTTCAAAAAGTATAGGTTGCAGTCGAGCAAAGTCAGCGGCGCTAACATTTCTCTGGTTAACGTGCTTTGTCATGGACTAATATCAAATCACACACTAATGTTAGCATGGTCCAGCGATGTTGCATTCCGTGTCCCCCGCTATCAATGTCGCGCTACTTGTAATTAGGAGTAACACATGTAAATACATTTTTGTAGACATTTATCCTCAGACAATTGATTACAAAGATTAAAGGGAAAGTGAAGTGGCATGGACCTTAGTTTAGGAGGTCTCAGATTGTATGATGCTTTGAGATTTCATTGTATACATTGTAAATCTGAACTTTTTTTTCAGTTTTGGGAACTAGAACAGATGAACTATATGATTTTGTAACTATGGTATCTGCATTTAATTTATAGGATTTTAGTATTTTCAATATTGTGTGCTTGCAATATTTAGTCTTGTAAGGAATTGTGATAGTCTCTACTTCTGGTGATTAAATTTGTGCATCAAGCTCTTTCTCAGTCAAGGAAAGCAGTGTTATCTACCGACCCTGCAGCTTTTTTTAACAGCAGAAGAGATAAGGGGAAAACCTAGGTTTCACCACACACATTGTTTAAGGGAAGCAATCTTTTTTCCTTTGTAATTTTATGTATCTTCAGTGTATTCTAATTGCCTGTTTAGGGCTAGATTATGAGTGCAGTGCTATTTATTGCTCCCGCTCGTGCTTTAACTCCACTTGAAGTAAGCTTTTTGCACATGTGGGGTAGTGCGCATGTTACAAATTGAAAGCAAAAAAAACTAACTTTGAATATCGCAAACATGTTAACATATTTTCCCATAGACTTTAATGGAGCGTGAAACATGAAGAAAAAAAACACCCTTACTCATGCGCAAACCCGATCGTGTTTGCCGAATATGGTCTATTTATTCCTAGATATATATACTGTATATATGTTTTTGGTAAAATATATATATATATACCTGATTATAAATAGGTATAGATATATACAGACAGATATATGTAAATATCTCCCATGTGTATCTGCACTCACAAATCAGCTGGGTCATCGACCAGGCTGCAAAGACAATGTATCAATAGGTTTCTTCTTCAATCAGGGACTGCACCCGCTGGGTTTAGATACAAAAATATTTATTTAATACGTGGTAATGTTTTGGGGTTCGCAGACCCCTTCCTTGGTCTGAGGAAGGGGTCTGCAAACCCCAAAATGTTACCATGTACTAAATAAATATTTTTGTATCTAAACCCAGCGAGTGCAGTCCCTGATTGAAGAAGAAGCCTATATATATATATATATATATATATATATATATATATATATATATATATATATATATATACTGTATATATATATATATATATATATATATATATATATATATATATATATATATATATATATATATATATATATATATATATATATATATATACAGTGGGGAAAAAAAGTATCTAGTCAGCCACCAATTGTGCAAGTTCTCCCACTTAAGAAGATGAGAGAGGCCTGTAATTTTCATCATAGGTATACCTCAACTATGAGAGACAAAATGTGGAAACAAATCAAGACAATCACATTGTCTGATTTGGAAAGAATTTATTTGCAAATTATGGTGGAAAATAAGTATTTGGTCACCTACAAACAAGCAAGATTTCTGGCTCTCACAGACCTGTATCTTCTTCTTTAAGAGGCTCCTCTGTCCTACACTCATTACCTGTATTAATGACACCTGTTTGAACTTGTTATCAGTATAAAAGACACCTGTTCACAACCTCAAACAGTCACACTCCAAAATCCACTATGTTGAAGACCAAAGAGCTATTGAAGGACACCAGAAACAAAATTGTAGACCTGCACCAGGCTGGGAAGACTGAATCTGCAATAGGCAAGCAGTTTGGTGTGAAGAAATCAACTGTTGGTGCATTAATTAGAAAATGGAAGACATACAAGACCACTGATAATCTCCCTCGATCTGGGGCTCCACACAAGATCTCAACCCGTGGGGTCAAAATGATCACAAGAACGGTGAGCAAACATCCCAGAACCACACGGGGGACCTAGTGAATGACCTGCAGAGAGCTGGGACCAATGTAACAAAGGCTACCATCAGTAACACACTACGTTGCCAGGGATTCAGATCCTGCAGTGCCAGACTTGTCCCCCTGCTTAAGTCAGTACATGTCCGGCCCGTCTGAAGTATGCTAGAGAGCATTTGGATGATCCAGAAGCGGATTGGGAGAATGTCATATGGTCAGATGAAACCAAAGTAGAACTGTTTGGTAGAAACACAACTTGTCGTGTTTGGAGGAGAGAGAACGCTGAGTTTCAACCAAAGAACACCATACCTTCTGTGAAGCATGGGGGTGGCAACATCATGCTTTGGGGCTGTTTCTCTGCAAAGGGAACAGGAGGACTGATCCGTGTACATGAAGGAATGAATGGGGCCATGTATCGTGAGATTTTGAGTGCAAACCTCCTTCCATCAGCAAGGGCATTGAAGATGAAACGTGGCTTGGTCTTTCAGCATGACAATGATCCCAAACACACCACCCGGGCAACGAAGGAGTGGCTTCGTAAGAAGCATTTCAAGGTCCTTCAGTGGCCTAGCCAGTCTCTAGATCTCAACCCCATAGAAAACCTTTGGAGGGAGTTGAAAGTCTGTGTTGCCCAGCGACAGCCCCAAAACATCACTGCTCTAGAGGAGATCTGCATGCAGGAATGGGCCAACATACCAGCAACAGTGTGTGACAACCTTGTGAAGACTTACAGAAAATGTTTGACCTCTGTCATTGCCAACAAAGGATATATAACAAAGTATTGAGATGAACCTTTGATATTGACCAAATACTTATTTTCCACCAAAATTTGCAAATAAATTCTTTCCAAATCAGACAATGTGATTGTCTGGATTTGTTTCCACATTTTGTCTCTCATAGTTTAGGTATACCTATGATGAAAATTACAGGCCTCTCTCATCTTCTTAAGTGGGAGAACTTGCACAATTGGTTGCTGACTAAATACTTTTTTCCCCCACTCTATATAGGAATATATATATAATATGCTGTCGGCATTTATCGATGTGCGGCGGACATGATACGCTACATCGTATCATGTCCGCTCACACTTTGATAAATATGCCCCCATATCTTTAAGCCCTTATAACTTTTGCATGCAATTTTTAAAAATAATTTTTATTAGATGTTGTTATTATGAGCATAAATGAACTTTTAAATATAATTGTGATGTATTTTGTAAGACTTTTTTGTCTCGCGTAAGCGTAATAGTTACCCAGAGCTCTCAAGTTGCTGTATATCAAACATGTTAAATTCAATTGTGCTCAAGTGAACGCATTTACTTTGAACTTGTAATAGGTGCGCTACTTCCGATACGTGCAAAGAGCTGCAATAAACCCACTCGTAATATAGCACTTACTTTGTTAGAGGTTGACAATATTTTGTGAGTGTGACTGATTAAATGAAAAACATCAGCTCTGAGATAAATCATAATCAACTATAAAAAAAGAAACAAAAGAAGCAATTTAGTTTGTCATATATAGAAAAGTGATATATAATTTACACCAACATAAACAAACAATAATGTTTTACATAAGATAGCTATTTAAAGGGACATGAAACCCATTTTTTTTCTTTCATGATTTAGAAAGACCATGACATTTTAAACAACTTTCTAATTTACTTTTATTATCTAATTTGGTTCATTCTCTTGATACCACTTGCTGAAAAGCATATCTAGATATGCTCAGTAGCTGCTGATTGGTTGCTGCACATAGAGGCCTTGTGTGATTGGCTCACACATGTGCATTGCTATTTCTTCAACAAAGGATATCTAAAGAATTGAGCAAATTAGATAATAGAAGTAAATTGGAAAGTTGTTTAAAATTGTATGCCCTATCTGAATCATGAACGTTTAATTTTGACTAGACTGTCCCTTTAAGTCCAGAAAAATCAGAAGAAATTATCATTTAAACGCTTTATACACTGCACATTTCTAGTTTCAAATGATCCTAACACACATGCGTTTATATTGTTTCTGTAGTTTTATATCAAGGTTGTGAATTTATATTACACCATTGTACTGTATAGCAGTAATAACAAAGATAGAGAAACTGTTTCTATAATAGGTCAGACAATTGTATTAGCTACATAAATACATTATACTGTTTCATTACGCTCATGGTTACATTTTAAATACAAACAATAACCACTGATCATTTTGATAAAATTTGAGTTATCGGGATCGGGGACAAAACAAGAATTATCTATTCTCACCAAAGTACATATATTATATCCTTTATATGTATTATGTTTCCTGTACGATGTTTAACTCCTCATTCATGTGTTTGCTTCAGAAGAAAAACATTACCGTTACTTTTTATATATCGACAGTATATATCAGATATCAGCAATTAAGTGCTGCATTGCAAAATATGTGCATTAAAAAGAAATATTGTGAATAAATTTTATAGCAAAATGTTCATTATTTTACACTTGGAAAAAATTTAAGTAATTTTATGTTATCTTCTATACAGTGACCAACTGGGGACAATTATATATGAGCACTAACACTGATCAAGCAATCACTGTGTAGCATGTTACAAGGTAAGGACTTTGGCATCTTAAACAATGCACTCCATCCTCTCTGGGGATAGTGGAAAAACACATTCTGCAGAGGTAACTTACGAGAATAGTGGGCAAAATAATTAAGGGCATTATAAAGTTAATAAAGCTCAGTCCAAACTGTCCCCCCTTTTGTCTCCCAATAGGAGACTGCTGGCAATGAGTGTCTCACTGAAAGGAGAGGGATAATATCTGTTAAAAATATATACAAAATCAATATATTAAAAGCATTTCAACTATCATTTTGTTAGCAAAATTTCAGTTAATGAGCTAAGATTACCAGTCAGCATGTATTCCCAATGGAAGATGGCAATTTTGGAAAAAATGGACAATTACATGTTTTGCAAATATGAGCTTCAGAAACATGTCAGTATCTTTGTCCATCAAACAATGTTAAACCTGCTAATGTTTACACACAAAGAGACTTGCTGTAGCCAAAAAGTAAAATAACATAAGGATATTTGCGGATATTTGTACCAATAATATAATAATTACACATGTGAGATTCGTTTCGGATCGATTCGGAAATTCGGCCAAATTCGTAAAATTCGGGATTCGGATCGATTCGGATTTCCAAATTAAAATAGTGCCGAATTTACAGAATAAATCCAAATTAGTTCGGATTTATTCAGATTTATTTGGTAGATTCGGATGGCCATGGATTACACTAGTATTGTACAGTATATTAGGTTATATAACTCTGCTATGGGTTACACCTAATATACAGTACATAATACTAGTCTAATACACAGCACATCCCACCGAATTCCGAATTTCCGAACCGAATCAAACCGAATCGAGCCGAATTTATTTGAATCCGAATGAATCCGAAACAAATCCGAACCGAATTGATTCAAATTTTTCCGAATTCGAATCGCTCCGAACCAAAATTCGAAAAAATCTGAATCGATCCGAACCAAGCCAAATTTTTTCACCATGCACATATCTCATAATAATTTGAATAATTTAACTATGATTGTGATCTTGAGTGAATAAAATAAGATATTTGAAAATGACATTTTATAGTTTAAGTACAAAACTGCAGAATGAATAATTAAATATTGTAAAAGTACTAACAATCTATACTTGTGTATTATTTACTATTGTCAAATGTACAGTATATATATGTATGCATAATTCCAGTCTTGTTGTTAATGTTGTTCTTGGTATGGATCCAATTCAGTGGATGGGACCCAGGATGTAACACATCAAGGGACAGAATCAGCAAGCAGAGTGGATAGTCAAATTCAGAGGACATCTGGCAGTGAGGTAGATAATCAGCAAGCAGCATGGGAGGTCAAGTTCAGGAAGAAGTCCATCAACTTACTGGTAGTGAGGTAGAGAATCCGGAAGCAGCATGGCAGTCAAGAGCAGGGAGAAGTCCATCAACTCACTGGTATTGAGGTAGATAACCAGCAATCAGCATGGGAGATCAAGCTCAGGGAGAAATACATCCACTCACTGGTAGTGACGTGGAGAATCAGCAATCAGCATGGGAGGTCAAGCTCAGGGTGAAGTCCATCAACTCACTGGTAGTGAAGTAGAGAATTTTCAAGCAGCATTGAAGGTCAAGTTTAGGAAGAAGTACATCCACTCACTAGTAGTGAGGAAGAGAATCACCAATCAGAATGAAAGGTCAGGGTCAGGAAGAATCCTGACAACACACTGGCAGAGAGGCAGAGAATCAGGAAACAGAATGGGAAGTCAAGGTCAGGCACAAGTCCAACAACTCACTGGTAGCCAGGTACAGAATCAACAAGCACAATGAGAGGTGAAGGTAAGGATGAAGCCTGGCAACACACTGGCAATGAGGTACATAATCAGCAAACAGAATTGAAGGTCAAGTTAAGGCAGAAGTCTGGCAGCACATTGGCAATGAGGTACAGACACTCCAACCAAAAGGGGAGGTTAAGTTCATAAAGAAGTCCATCAACACTCTGGCAGTGAGGTATAGAATAAACAAACCGAATGGGATGTCAAGGTCAGGCAACACAAAGTAGAAGAAGAAGAACTCACATAGTAAACTCTAGAAAACATTCATAGAGGAAAATACTGCTCTATATAAAGGCACCGGAAACCAATTGCAGCAGCCTGACATGCACTTGTCGCTAACACAGTTCGGAACAAAAAAATAATAACGTAACGTGCACTGCAACCTGAAGCATCGACAACAGAGTCACTACCAGGCAACAGGACATTACGTAAGATTACCTGAAAAAATTAACCAATACAAGTCATTCATTTTATAACTGCACTCAATAAATATTAACGCATGAGATAATATTTGTATAATATTATTGTAGCACATTTTCCCAACAAATGTTCTGACACTATTCATTTGAAAATATGCCAGGTAAACTTGCTAGTTAAAGCTTTTTTTTGTTTTTTTGCCACTTGACTGTACGGTTTACTTGTTTGCAAAACGATTATTTTAATTTTCAAATTAAGTGCCAGTTGTCTAAACATTGTATTTCTCATTAGCTTATTTTGAGATATTCAAGCATTTATGAAAACAGAATAGGCTATTTATGGTGTATGGTTCTGCAATGCTGCGTAGCACAGTCAAACCATCCCATTGCCCAAGGTTAGTAATGAGTACAAAGACAGGCAAACGAATAAAAAAATCCTATTAAATAATGTACTTAAATATGCCAGATGCCACGCTGTGTGAGCTCTACCAATTTGTATAATTGTTTTCTACACTTATCCTATTTTCATCTAAAAACAATATTGACACAATAAACGGAGTGCTGCCTTCAGCAAAAACAAAATCTCTGCTTATATCCTCATATCTTTATGAGATGATAGCGCTAATGTTCCACTCATAAATTCACACAGGGCAGCAATTTACAGTGATCTAAATGTTAATATGCAAGTTCTTAGACAACAATAGCCCTAATGAACTATTGAAATTACCGAGATGAATCATTCTGCTCTCAGGCACAGTATTAACTCATTGTAGCTCAGTATCTCAACTTTATGTTTGTAGCAAAAATATCTGACTATTAAGATGAAGAATGGAAGATTAAAAATGAGCGTAAGGAACAATATTAATATCTATCACAATGTTTTCTAGTACATTAACTTTTTAGCTGAGGGGTCATATAACAGTTAACTTCAACACTGCACAATAAAAGAGTATGGGGCATATTTAAAGGGACAGTCTACACCTATACAAACATTCGCCCATACCTTAGATCCATTGCAGATTTTCATAGCGCACCCCTTCAACCCTAATGAGTCAGCGACACAACTGAAGTTATTTGAAATCAAAAGTTAAATTTAGACAGTTAGAAATGGCCGCCCAGCTCTGCCTATGAACGACATCATACACTGTGTTAATGTCAATGGTCCAATCAAAAGTTGATCACTTGTTAAAATTGTGTCTCGCGCTTTTGTTGTTTCGCGCATGCGCAACAGTAGTGGAATCAAATATCCGGAACCAAAACATCTTTCCAATTCTCACAGGGATCGAATTATTCATAGGACCGTCAATGTATTGTGTAAGTATATTGGGAATCTGTGATACGCTTTTTTTTATATTCCAGATGCGCAGATGGACTTCCGCTTCCTCACTTCCCTAAAGATGCGCATGCGTATTTTGATAGTCCTGACGTCACTTGGTGCTACATGCACGAGTGTTAGCTAGAAAGAAAACACCACTATAAGGTAGGTGGAGAAGGGATTGGGCGGAGTTTGTCGGCCATTTTTAACAAATAAAATATAACTTTTGATTTTAAATAACTTAAGTAGTGTCGCTGACTCGTTAGGGTTGAAGGGGTGCGCTATGAAAATTGGCAATGGTTCTAAGGTATGGGCAAATGTTTGTATAGGTGTAGACTGTCCCTTTAAAAATGTGCGAGCGGACATGATACGAAGCTGCACATCGACAAATGACGACAGCGTATGCTCTCGGCATTTATCATTGCACCAGCAGATCTTGTGAACTGCTTGTGCAATGCCGCCCCCTGCAGATTTGCAGCCAATCGGCCACTAGCAGGGGGTGTCAATCAACCCAATCATATTCGCTCAGGTTGATTTCTGTCCGCAGTCTCAGAGCAGGCGGACAAGTTATGGAGCGGCGGTCTTTAGATACGGAGATTGATAAATATGCCACTGTATTTCAACAATGTTTGAAGGGACATAAAACCCAAAATATTTATTTTGTGAGTCAGATAGAGCAAACAATTTTAAACAACTTTCCAATTTACGTCTATTATCAATTTTTTTTTGTTATCCTTTGTTGAAAAGAAGGATTGTAACCTCAGATTTGTGCACGTGTCTGCAGCGCTATATGGCAGCAGTTTTGCAAAAATGTTATACATTAGCAAGAGCAATAAATGGCAGCATTATTTCCTGTCATGTAGTGGTTTAGGCATGTGCACGCTACGAGGCCCATTTATCAAGCTCCCAATGGAGCTTGAGGGCCCGTGTTTCTGGCGAGTCTTCAGACTCGCCATAAACGCAAGTTATGGAGCAGGGTTCTAAAGACCGCTGCTCTATAACCTGTCTTCCTGCTCTGATGAGGCGGACAGAGATCGCCACAATTCAACCCGATTGAGTACGATCGGGTTGATTGACACCCCCCTGCTGGTGGTCGATTGGCCGCGAGTCTGCAGGGGGCGGCGTTGCACCAGCAGCTCACAAGAGCTGCTGGTTTAATGCTGAATACGGAGAGCGTATTGCTCTCCGCATTCAGCGATGTCTGTCGGACCTGATCCGCACTGTCAGCTCAGGTCCGACAGACCTTTGATATATAGGCCTCTACCTATCCAGATATCTCTTTAAAGGGACATTATACACTAGATTTTTATTTGCATAAATGTTTTGTAGATGATCCATTTATGAAGGCCATACAGTTTTTTTTTTTTTTTTTAAATGTATAGTTTAAATAACATTGCTCTGATTTTCAGACTCCTAACCAAGCCCCAAAATTATAGGAGAATACCGACGTATACCTACTCCAGCTTGCTCCTGTTTGTGTAAAGGGTCTTTTCATATGCAAAAGAAGGGGGAGAGGGGAGTGTCTGATATTTCCCACTTGCAGTGGGTGTTCCTGCTACCTTTTTAACAGAGCTAAACTGTGAGCTTCTAAGTACGTTTTTAAACAGTTTTATACTGTATGTTTATATCAGTATCTGTGCATATTATTCTTTATAGTAGTGTTTATTACATGTAGTTATATGAGAATTGGTGTATACTATCCCTTTAACAACAAATAACAGAAAAACATAATAGAAGTAAACTGGAAACTTTTTAAAAAGTGTATTCTCTAGCTGAATCATGAAAGAAAAGTTTTGGGTTTCATGTCCCTTTAAATTTCAATTTCTAGGGTCAAATTAAGTAAATATAGCTAACGCAAAAGGACATCAAATTAATAACGTGTACAGCTTAAATCAACCATTAAGCACTGCACTGCATAAGATCTACATTCAAAAAACAAGTTACAGGGACAGTCTAGGCCAAAATAAACTTTCATGATTCAGATAGAGCATGTCATTTTAAACAATTTTCCAATTTACTTTTATCACCAATTTTTCTTTGTTCTCTTGGTATTCTTAGTTGAAAGCTTAACCTAGGAGGTTCATATGCTAATTTCTTAGACCTTGAAGGCCACCTCTTTTCAGAATGTATTTTAACAGTTTTTCACCACTAGAGGGTGTTAGTTCACGTATTTCATATAGATAACACTGTGCTTGTGCACGTGAAGTTATCTGGGAGCAGGCACTGATTGGCTAGACTGCAAGTCTGTCAAAAGAACTGAAATAAAGGGGCAGTTTGCAGAGGCTTAGATACAAAATAATCACAGAGCTAAAAAGTATATTAATATAACTGTGTTGGTTATGCAAAACTGGGGAATGGGTAATAAAGGGATTATCTATCTTTTAAAACAACAAAAATTCTGGTGTAGACTGTCCCTTTAAACCGTAAATGTGGGGTTGATCACAATGGGTCCCAAGCACAAAGAGAAGAACAGTCAAGGTGGTTAATGCTATCCCCTGCTGTCACGTCACTAATTGTGCCAGAGTGGTTAAGAAGCAGTGATCACATGAGCAAACCCGCCTCCAAGGTTCTAAAGCTGCATGCGCTGATTAGTACATTGAGCCCTATTCAATGTCAACGTGATCACAGTCAGCTACTGTCATTGTTTTTTCAGTGGCACTTTTATCAATGTGCTAGACTTGTTTGTTTAATCCCAATTCTCAATACGTATCAGAGCATTTACAGGCCCGTTTTATTAAAGAGTAATTCAAAAGGTTTAGGAATATGACACTGGTTTTCCATGTGGGTAAAACATAGTGACATTACCTTGCCATATTGGATGACATTAGGAAGCAATGTCACCAAACAGATTCAAATGCTACCGACTCAATAAAATAAACAAGGGGTAAATTTACCAAAGGTCGAGTGGACATGATTTGCGGTAGCGTATCATGTCCGCTCGACCTCGCTGTTGACATTTAACATTGCACAAGCATTTCTAGGGAAATGCTTGTGCAATGCCACCCCCTGCTCACTGGTGGCCAATTGGCTGCTAGCAGGGGCCGTCAATCATCCCGATTGTATCGGATCAGTATGATTTCAGTCCACCACCGAAAAGGTGGCGGAGAAGTTAAGTATTAGCATTCTTATGAACAGAAATGAGGGGGCTTTGGTGCAGCATTTGCTGCTTAATAAATCGACCCCCTAGTGTTAACAGGTTAATTACACACATGTCCCCTGTGAGTATCCATACATATATATAGAGAGAGAGAGGCCGAATTATCAAATGTCTGTCGGACCTGATCGACAGTGCGGATCAGGTCCGACAGACATCGCTGAATGCGGAGAGCAATACGCTCTCCGTATTCAGCATTGCACCAGCAGCTCACAAGAGCTGCTGGTGCAACACCGCCCCCTGCAGACTCACGGCCAATGGCCGCCAGCAGGGAGGTGTCAATCAACCCGATCGTACTCGATCGGGTTGAACTGTGGCGATTCCTGTCTGCTTGCTCTGGGTCATGGAGCAGCAGTCTTTAGACCGCTGTTTCATAACTGCTATTTCTAGCGAGTCTGAAGACTCGCCAGAAACACGGGCCCACAAGCGCCATACAGAGCTTGATAAATGGGCCTTATAGTCTGTGATGCAATTGCAACAAGAACTAAATTACAGTTTGTATGTAATTTATCCTGAGTGTTTGGGAGGTAACATTTTCCAGCTTCAAGGGTATTAACAGCAGAAGCATATTAGGATTGTGAACACTGGAAAAACCCACTGACAATACTGGCTCAGATATCTTTATCAGCTGAAAAACAAGCTCAAGATTGTGTTTAACAACTTTGTGAAGTTTGCATTGTATTATTGTCCAGGGACACACCTCTTAGAAAAGACCAAGGTATATTTATCTTATCTTTTCTGCTGTGGCCAGTTCCTGGCAGATATAAATAAGCTCCTGTACTCATCAAGTAGTCACAATACAGAAAGCTGCAGGGTCAGTCTTCTGAAGCGTGAACAATGTAATCTGACCTCTCATGAGAATGAGAAGTGCCATCATTTGCATGAAAAGGGGGAAACAAATTTAATAAAAATAATACAGTTATTGACACAATCCTTTTTGCGCTATGTGTAACCCTAAATGAAGTGTTAAACACATGAGCACGTTCCCCTTTACACCATTATGAAAGTTTACGTGTGTATCCTCAGGCCCTGTTTCAACTCTAATACATACAAATAGGTATATTATTCATAAGTGATGCAATTATTTATTTCCACTGTTTATATTTTGATCATTTAGAACCACCCTATTGTTTTTTAAAGAAAGCCTATTTATCAAAGGTCTTGCGGATCTGATCCGACAATGCGGATCAGGTCCGCAAGACCTTCGCTGAATGTGGAGAGCAATACGCTCTTTGTATTCAGTATTGCACCAGCAGCTCATGGCCAATCGGACGCCAGCAGGGGGTGTCAATCAAACCTATCGTACTCAATCGGGTTGAATTGTGCCAATTCTTGTCCGTCTGCTCAGAGCAGACGGACAGGGTTATGGAGCAACAGTCTTTAGACCGCTGCTTCATAACTGCTGTTTCTGGTGAGTCTCACAAACATGTTTTCTTTTTCTTTGTTTTTTTTAGAATTTTTTAAATGAATGTAATTTTATTTAAACTTATTTAAAAAAAAACTTTCAAATACTAAAATATGACACATGAACAACAAGCTTTAGAAATAAAAAAAAATAACAAAAATAAAATGGTCAGTACTAGAAAATGTGTGAATCTATTTTTTCCCGCAGTTAACTGTAAACGGAATGCAGATTAAAATATCCTGCAAATAAAAGATTGAAATAAAATATCTTAAAATGTGGTTTTGTCACAATGGTTGTGAATCACATAAAAACATAAATGAGGTTGGTAATGTCTTCATTAGTGTTTCCGGTCAATGAGAAAATTAATTTTACAATTATGCTGACAATAAAGAGAATGGTCATAATGACTTGATTATTAGGTTTTCACCAGAAGAAACATGAAACAATTTTGCTAAGTAAAATATTTGAATGCCCTATGAAAAAAATGCTATTAAATAAGATATTCCTCCATTACAAAGGATATTAAGCTTCATAATTTCTTTAATCACATTTACCATAAAGAACAATTCATTTTGTAATCGTGCCAGAAGTGCTTTGGTATTTAAAATAATTCTCAAATTAGGTTTTTATATCCTCTGCGAAATAGGATGGATTGACATCAAGGAGAGAGAAACCTAAATGCAATACGGCTGGCTAAGTCTCGGGAGCTAGACCCCCATAAACCTTTTAGAGCCAACCATTACCAATGCCATTTAATGGCCACTGTACTCAAAAATTCTGTCATTAATTCAGAAGCAGCGTTAAAATCTGCAGAGATTTTGCCTGAAAACTATATGAACTAAAAGCTCTTTAAATTGAAATGTACATGAATAAAGTGTTGTAACATGAGCACCTTCTACTAATGCTTATTCATTTATTCTTTCCTCTAATGCTAAGTGAGCATTATCAAGAATTACATATCAACCAATGAGCAGTAAGTATCTGTCAGCCAATAAACATTAGTAGGAAGTGTCTCTCAGCCTTCAAATATTAACAAGAAGTCTATCAGCCAATAAACTTTAGTAGGGAGTGTTTATCAGCCTGTGACTATTAGCAAGAAGTGTCAATCAGCCTATGAACATTAGTAGGAAGCTCATTTCAGTCTAAGAATATTAACAAGAAGTGTCTATAAGCCAATAAATGTTAGTAGAAAGCTCATTGCAGTCTAGGAATATTAGCAAGAAGTGTCTATCAGCCCATTAGTATTATTATTATACTTTATTTATAAAGCGCCAATAAATTCTGCAGAGCTGCCCACTGGTACAATTGGTACAATGATACAATATTTGTAAGAGACAAGACAAAGTTTGTCAAACAAATACAGTAGGAATTTCCTTTGGAAGGTATGAGGGATAGAAACAGGAGGTGATGACTGCAAGGGTGGGAATAATGTTAATACAGAGTTAGGTGAGGGCAATTTTTAGGTAGGTAGAATTCAGTTTGGTGGTAGGCTTCCCTGAACAAAAATGTTTTTAGGGAGCATTTAAAATAAGACAGCGCAACCTTTGTCGGACCTGAAAGGGAAACACACAATATCGGGACTCGATAGGGAACTATCCTTTAACTTCGCTGTGATTGGCTAATTACCTTTGATTTGTTAAAGTGAATTTATACCGATTCGATTTGGCAATTTATTGAGATTTTAAGTGAAATAGCTTAAGCAAAATATAAATTGCATTACTCTCAAACACAATCTGATGGGGATAAATAAATAAAAAATTATTTTGTGAGTCCTATCCCGGTGTTTTTACCGGAACAGGAACATTGATTACCTGTATAAATACACCTGTAATACTCTAAGGCAGCACTTCCAAAAAATTTTTTACTGCTCTTGAAAAAGACGATTTCAGTCGTTGAAACGCGTAGAGCTAAAAAAGAGCTTTTTATCAACATGTTAAATAAATATTTGTTTGCTACAACAAGTATTTTTCTTTGCTGCCTTTTTTGGAAGTATTTTTGATATACAAACCATATGTGAGGAACCGGATTCCAAATTACTCGGAGTGAGTATATTGCACTTTATATAATTTGTGAGATACAATCACTTGTAGTGTAATTTCCATTGTCTGCAGATATCTGTCAAACTTTGAACATGGAAAAATCAGGCTATAATTCTATGTGAAGAGGCTGAACTCTGAAATTTTCGGAGTAAGTATACTGCACATTATTTGGTGTTTACTTTTGCAAATCACAAGTCAAGTTTCTCTCTTCAGTGTGCAAAGCAACACACAGAAGGATAAAAGATCAGCGCCTCTACATCCAAATTCCACTAATCTATCAACAGTTCTTTGGGAGAGACTGATAGAAGGCTGCGGTCACTCAAGAGGGGAGTATTGTGCTCTATTTATTCTAGTCATTCTGTACAGTTTGTTGTTTGTAACATCTAACTTATGTGTATAGCATCTGAAATTCTTAGATTAGGGGAAAGTCTGACAGCAAGAGGAAGTGTGTTCCAGTTGGTTGGTGCTGTACAGGATCAAACCTTCTCAGAGAGTTGCAGCAGATACAGAACACTGGGACAGGTGGATTAGCCTGGCAAAGGCATTTAGGATGGATTGACAGGTGGAGAGGCTGGGGAGAGGAAGGCCAGTTAATAGGTTATTGCAGTAGTCAAGTTTTTAAATTACCAGGAAGTGAATTAGTTTCGTAGTTATGTTGGCTCTCAGAAACTGAAATATTGTGTAGCTGGTTGTTTCAGGATGAAGAGAGCAGATGAATATGGGGGATGAAGGGGGATTGGAGTCAAGTGTAACTCCAAGGCAGCTGACTTGGGGTGATGGGTGGATAGTGATGCCTTTGATAGTGATAGAAAAGTAAAAAATCAGAGTAGAACTAAATGGGGTAGAAGGAGCTCTATCTTGGACATGCTAATCTTTAGATGGTGAGAGGCCATATAGGAAGAAATTAGGTACTCCAACTGACATTGAAGAGGAGGAGTCACCAGCAAATGACACAGAAAAGGACTTGTTAGAGAGATAAGAGTGGATCAAAGATTGAGCAGTGTCACAGAGACCAAGATAACTGAGAATCTGTAGGAGGAGGGGGTGATCAACTGTGTCAAAGGCAGCTGAGATGTCAAGTAAGATAAGTATAGAGTAGTGACAGATATTGTTTTTATTATTATTATTTATTTATACAGAGAATCGGAACAAAAATATGTACTTTTTATACATATCATGATACAAGAAGCAGACACTAAAAAGAGAGGTCCCAATACCAAACATTGGATTCTTGTATAATTTCTTATCACATAATTTTAGAGAGTTCAAGAAGCAAAAAATCATTCTTCTATAGGAATGGAAGAGAAAGGAGAAACAAAAAATGAAAGACATTTAGCAGAAAGAAGATCATTAGTAACCTTGGAGAGGGAAGTTTCAGTTGAGTGTTGGGGACAGAAGCCAAATTGCAGGGGGCCAAGCAAGGAGTTGAAGGACATGAAGTGGGTAAGGTGGTCATAGTTAAATAGTAACATAGTAACATAATAGATGAGGTTGAAAGAAGACATAAGTTCATTGAGTTAAACCTCATACAGATCCTATCTGATTTACAATAAAAGCTCCACATTAGATAAATCCTATCAAAAAGGTGACCCATTTAACCCTTGGGGCCAATTTATCATGGCCCAAATAGGGCCAAATAACCCTGTTTCCATGCAAGCCTTTAAGACCACTGTTCCTTAACGTGTCCACCGCTTCTGAGGCTGCAGACAACAATCCACCAGATTGCATACGATTGATTGACACCCCCTGCTAGCGGGGGGCATTGCACAAGCAGTTCACTAGAGTTAAAGGGAACGTTGCCCTCAAACGTCTTTTTTTCTAGTGAAAAAAAACCCAGTTTGTCTAGTTAAAATTCTCAATTCCCCTTATTATTTTTGCTGCCCTCTTTATGTTTAAATAAAATACACTAGGCAGCATTTTGGGGGCATTTGGGGCATAGTTATAAAAACAACCAGCCACTTGTAATAGCTGATTAATTATCACTCGCTCGCAGATTTGCCTGTTTGTGGGTGAGTGATAATTTAGCGATCCACTTGTAATCTAGTCCAAAATGTGAGCTTTTCTCTATTCACTATACTTGCAATGGTTTAGATGTAGTAAATATATTTATTTAATCACCATTTTATCTAGACATATTTTATTAAACCATTTCTTTAAAAGATGTTGGTGCTTGACATATCACAAGAACTTGGATTCTTAGGGGTCTATTTATGATACTGCGGACGGACATGATACGATGTACAGTATCATGTCCGCCGCACATCGATAAATGCCAACAGCAATCGGCCGCTAGCAGGGGGTGTCAATCAACCCGATAGTATTCAATTGGGTTGATTTCTGTCTGCCGCCTCAGAACAGGCGGACAGGTTATGAAGCAGCGGTCTTTAGACCACTGCTTCATAAAAAACACGGGCCTTCAAGCTCCATGCAGAGCTTGATACATAGGCCCCATACACAGGAATGTTATCACGAGATAAGAGATAATATACCAAACACAATTTTAATAAAAACACCATAAATTATATACTAAGCAGATAAGACAGATGATTGTAGAAGAAAATACTGATTTTAATTAATTGTTACAGTGCAACAGCCAAATTTAAAGTCAATACACATGAAAACCATAAACACATAAATGCAGGAAAACCCTAGAGCCATCCTTAGGATCAGGCTGCCAGTATATAGTTTATCTGCATCATGAATGCTGTCCATGGTACTACAGTATTTTGCAAGTTTAATTTGTGATATTTTTGTAATCAAGGGACCTTATACATTTGTGCTTGGTTATCTGAGTACAGGACAAATAATCTAGAGTAATAAGAGCCGTCTTGCTCTTTGTATCATTTTATCTTAACCAGTCATGTGCATAGATAAATAAAAGATCAGCACTGGTTGTTGCAATATCCTCTTTGCCTTTTTAGTCATTTCCCTTCTTGTAATATTAGTTTTACTACTATTCCATAGTCCAGACGTTTTACCTTTTACCTCAGTAGTGTGCATCCTTCAGCGGACCTTTATGTTAGATTAGAACCTGACAACTGTCTCAACTCAGGTGCCTGTATTTAGACTGTCCAACTATATCTGAACCCAGAGAATACATCTCCTCAAATATATAAATATTCTAGAATATATGGGTTATAGGGATATTATTGCTTGTGTTAAATGGGATTAATTTAAGCTCCACTGGAGTTTTTTAGTATGTATATTAGATTTGTATAGGTTGAACTCTGTGGTCTTTTTTCAACCTCATCTATTATGTGACTGTTAGAACGCACAATAGTGTTTCATTCTGTTATTTTTAAACTCAGTGTGATAAAATAAACATTGTTTACTTTTCAAATATTTATTATATTTTGTGAATAGAAAGACAAATTAACCATCTACTTCATTCATCTGTGTACAAAAATATATCAGTATTTCATTCACCAAGTCATGCAAATGGGCTCGTAATTACACAACATCTACATTTCCATTGCTGTTTGGGTTTCATTACGATTCCATTTAGCTGTTTTGCTATCAAGAGAAAATTATAGAGAAGCATATAATCAGTAGATAAATACTCCATACAGCTGTTTAGGGGCAGTATTTACATCCTACAATGATCTTTTATGGTGACTATGATGTTATATACATATTTTGTAGCTTGGAAAATAAATTGTGTTATTTTTATTATACTGATTTCCAACTCCAGTTTACTATGATAAACACAGAGCAAATGTCAACAGCTCATTATAGCAGAATATCTCCTTTCATATATATTTTCAAAACATTTACTCATTGCTTTATGTTATCAATCAATCTGCCAACAACAAACAGTAAGAATGTATTCAATAGACTAGAGGTGTCCAACCTTTTTTAAATGAGAGGCAATGCCATTTCTTTTTCTTTTGAAGGGCCAATAAATTGAAATTGTATTAATAAAATAAGCAAGAAAAACTTTAACTAAGCAATTATTTAGAATGGTGCATACTTGCATATAAATTGGATCTGTACATAAAGCGCAAAAGTCGGCCAGCTTCTGAAGGGGGGAGCCACACAAGTAGTGGGGAAGGAATAACAAATAAAGGGCTAGTGGCATGCTAACAGTTGTCTGTGAGCAATATTGGGTTTATCGCGAGTATTATTTAAACCCTTAATGACCACGACGTACCCTGTTTTTTTTGTTATACTGGCCTAGGTCCAGCCGCCAGTGGAGTGGCCGTGCTATTATACACTTCCTCCCTCCAGCTGGCCACTGGAGATAGAGTGGTCTCGCCGTGAGACCATGCTATTAAAAATGTTAGTCCCATAGAAAGAACATTGACCTTAAAATAAAATTCCAATAAAAAGTTATAAGGCCTCAAAGATATGAGGTCTAAGGTGTTAAAAACCATGCAAAGGGCATAGATACATTCATACACATGTCTAAAAATGTATATGCATTTATATTTATAGATTTATATGCGTGTACATATGTATTTATGTATTTATGTATATATGTATATACATATACATATAAACACATAAATACATATGTATACGTATTTAGACATATAGGGGCCTATTTATGATAGTCCTGACGGACATGATCCGACTTTGCGGATCACGTCAGACAGACCTCGCTGAATGCGGAGAGCAATACGCTCTGCACATTCAGCAGTGCACCAGCAGCTCTTGTGAACTGCTGGTGCAACGCCGCCCCCTGCAGATTTGCGGTGTCAATCAACCCAATCGTATTTGATCTGGTCTGAATTGCGGCGATGTCTGTCCGCATCCTCAGAGCAGGCGGACAGGTTATGGAGCAGCGGTCTCCATACGGAGCTTGATAAATGGGCCCCATACTGTATAAGTGCATTGGAACCCTTTGTAGTCAAGTAGCTAAAAATGTTTGTTTTGAGAATACCGTTTGCTTTGAGTATAGCATGTATTTGGGTATAGCATGTGTTTGAGTATACCATTTGCTTTGTACATAGTATGCATTTGTGTATAGCATGCATTTGGGTATAGCATGTGTTTGAGTATAGTGTTTGCTTGAATATAGCATGTGTTTGAGTACAGCGTTTGCTTTGAGTATAGCATGTGTTTGAGTACAGCGTTTGCTTTGAGTATAGCTTGTGTTTGAGTACAGCGTTTGCTTGAATATAGCATGTGTTTGAGTACAGCGTTTGCTTTGAGTATAGCTTGTGTTTGAGTATAGTGTTTGCTTTGTACATAGTATGTATTTGTGTATAGCATGCATTTGGGTATAGCATGTGTTTGAGTATACCATTTGCTTTGAGTATAGCTTGTGTTTGAGTATACCATTTGCTTTGTACATAGTATGTATTTGTGTATAGCATGCATTTGGGTATAGCATGTGTTTGAGTACAGCGTTTGCTTTGAGTATAGCTTGTGTTTGAGTATACCATTTGCTTTGTACATAGTATGTATTTGTGTATAGCATGCATTTGGGTATAGCATGTGTTTGAGTACAGCGTTTGCTTTGAGTATAGCTTGTGTTTGAGTATACCATTTGCTTTGTACATAGTATGTATTTATGTATAGCATGCATTTGGGTATAGCATGTGTTTGGGTATACCATTTGCTTTGTACATAGTATGTATTTGTGTATAGCATGCATTTGGGTATAGCCTGTGTTTGAGTATAGCGTTTGCTTTGAGTATAGCTTGTGTTTGAGTATACCATTTGCTTTGTACATAGTATGTATTTGTGTATAGCATGCATTTGGGTATAGCATGTGTTTGAGTACAGCGTTTGCTTTGAGTATAGCTTGTGTTTGAGTATACCATTTGCTTTGTACATAGTATGTATTTATGTATAGCATGCATTTGGGTATAGCATGTGTTTGGGTATACCATTTGCTTTGTACATAGTATGTATTTGTGTATAGCATGCATTTGGGTATAGCCTGTGTTTGAGTATAGCGTTTGCTTTGAGTATAGCTTGTGTTTGAGTATACCATTTGCTTTGTACATAGTATGTATTTGTGTATAGCATGCATTTGGGTATAGCCTGTGTTTGAGTATAGCGTTTGCTTGAATATAGCATGTGTTTGAGTATAGCATTTGCTTTGAGTATAGCATGTGCTTTGAGTATAGCATGTGTTTGAGTACAGCGTTTGCTTTGAGTATAGCATGTGTTTGAGTGTAGCATTTGCTTTGAGTATAGCACGTGCTTTGAGTATAGCATGTGTTTGAGTGCAGTGTTTGCTTTGAGTATATCATGTGTTTGAGTATACAGTTTGCTTTGTGTATAGCAAGTGTTTGAGTACAGCGTTTGCTTGGAGTATAACATGTGTTTGAGTGTAGCATGTGTTTGAGTACAGTGTTTGCTTTGAGAATAGCATTTATTGAGTATAGCATTTGCTTTGAGTATAGCATGTGTTTGAGTATAGCATTTGCTGTGAGTATAGCATGTGATTTGAGTATAGCATGTGTTTGAGTACAGCGTTTGCTTTAGGTATAGCATGTGTTGGAGTATAGCATTTGCTTTGAGTATAGCATGTGTTTTGTGTATAGCATGTGTTTGAGTATAGTGTTTGTTTTGAGTATAGCATGTGTTTGAGTACAGAGTTTGTTTTGAGTATAGCATGTGTCTGAGTATAGTGTTTGCTTTGAGTATAGAATGTGTTTGAGTATAACATTTGCTTTGAGTATAGCATGCGTTTTCAGTATACCATTTGCTTTAAGTATAGCATGTGTTTTTGGTATAGCATTTGTTTGAGTGTAACATGTGTTTGAGTCTAGCATGTACAAGGTTTCTCTACTTCAGAAAACCAGCTTTGCAAGTACTCAGTAGTTCTTTCAAGCTTTACTCAATTGTGTGCTTGATATGGTTTATAATTGACTTTTCTATCCATTGACTGTATAATTATACATAGCATACACAATGGGGTCGAGCCGATAAAAATCGTCGCCCGCAAAAGCTGGCGACGCCAATATTTGCGTGGGTTTGGTATCCTATATACGGCGTAACCTAGAAGTTACGCGCGTATATTTCTGCCGTCGCCCGTAGTTTTTTGGGCCATAGGCAGGTATACCAAACCCGCGCAGTTTGGTATCCAATATACAGCGTAAGGACTTAAGTGGCGAAAATGGAGAAATCTTACTCCATTTTCACCTCGCCACAAAAAGCAGCCGTAAGAAGCCTTACGCTGACTATTGGAGCCCCGTAACTCCCTAAACTGGCTGCTAAAATAAACCTAACACCTAACGCATGCGCAATGTCTATCTCCCTGTCAACCGCGATCTGCTAAAATAAACCTAACACCTAACGCATGTGCAATGTCTATCTCCCTGTCAACCGCGATCGGCTAAAATAAACCTAACACCTAACGCATGCGCAATGTCTATCTCCCTGTCAACCGCGATCCCCCGCCGCAATCCCTAATAAAGTATTTAACCCCTAAACCGCCGCCATCTACATAAACTAACCCCCTACTGTGAGCCCCTAAAACCGCCACCATCTAACTGATCTATCCCCTAATGTGAACCACTTACACCGCCGCCATCTATATTAAAATTATTAACCCCTAATTTATTCTACCTACCCGCCGCCAGCTATATTATCTATATTAACCCTAAGTATATTATAGTTAATATAGTTATTACATTATATATATTAACTATATTAACCCTAATTATATTAGGGTTAATATAGTTACTATAGTATTTATATAAACTATATTAACTCTATCTAACCCTAACACCCCTAACTAAATTCTTATTAAATAAATCTAATTCATATTATAAACTAAAATATTCCTATTTAAATCTAACTACTTACCTATAAAATTAACTCTAAGATAGCTACAATGTAATTAATAATTACATTATAGCTATGTTAGGGTTTATATTTATTTTACAGGTAAATTGTTAATTTTTTAACTAGGTATAATAGCTATTAAATAGTTATTAACTATTTCATAGCTACCTAGTTAAAATAATTACCCAATTACCTGTAAAATAAATCCTAACCTAAGTTACAAATACACCTATACTATCAATAAATTAAATAAACTACAAATATCTATTTAAAAATACAATTAAATAAACTAAACTAAATTACAAAAAAAAAACCCCACTAAATTACAAAAAATAAAAGATTACAAGATTTTTAAGCTAATTACACCTATTCTAAGCCCCCTAATAAAATAATAAAGCCCCCAAAATAAAAAAATTCCCTACCCTATTCTAAATTAAAAAAAGTTCAAAGCTCTTTTACCTTACCAGCCCTTAAAAGGGCCTTTTGTGGGGGCATGCCCCAAAGAAAACTGCTCTTTTGCCTGCAAAAAAAAACACAATACCACCCCCCAACATTACAACCCACCACCCACATACCCCTAATCTAACCCAAACCCCCCTTAAATAAGCCTAACACTACCCCCCTGAAGATCTCCCTACCTTGTATTCACCCAGCCGGGCCAAACTCCTCATCCGATCCAGGCGATGTGTTCCAGCAAGCGGCAGTGAAGTCTTCTTCCATCCGGGCGATGTCTTGAAGCAAGCGGCAGAGAGTCTTCTTCCATCGGCGACGTCTTCAAGCAAATCGGCATCTTCAATCTTCTTTCTTCGCTCCTCCGCCGCGGAGCATCCTTCCGGCACGACGACTTCCCAACGAATGAGGTTCCTTTAAATGACGTCATCCAAGATGGCGTCCGCCGAATTCCGATTGGCTGATAGGATTCTATCAGCCAATCGGAATTAAGGTAGAAAAATCTGATTGGCTGATTGAATCAGCCAATCAGATTCAAGTTCAATCCGATTGGCAGATCTTTGTTTGTTAACATCAGAATGTTACTTTTTATAATGAAAAGTTAGAAGAGATAATGCAAAAACTACAACTGAACAGAATGCTACTTATTTAAGCTTAACATCTACTGAATCTAACACTGTTATTTCTCATTTACTTTCAGGTACTTCCCTTTAAAACCTCTGCGGGGTTTTCCTGGTTTTATTACACTGTTCTTAACCCCTGGTACGTCCCTTTAAAACCTCTGTTTTTGCTGTATTTATTACACTGTTCTTAACCCCTGTGTGTTACTCTAAACCACAGTCTACTCCTATAATCTGCTCTTATCCTGTCCCCAGCATGTGCATCTCTTTATTCTCTAACTTTGCTTAACTAATTAATTAATTTCAATTTCCTTTCTTGAATCCATCCCTCTGATCTTGTTGCAATTCTAAGTCTTCTCACCTGGGTGTAATCTATCTCCCTTTCTACAATCAATTAACTTTCGGCTAGATTACAAGTTTTGCATTATGAGTAAAAAAGCAGCGTTATGTGTTATAACGCTGCTTTTTCAGTACCGCTGCTATTACGAGTCTTGTAGGTACTGCTGTCCCGCACACTTTTTTAGCCGTACCGCAAATTAACTTACGCAATTTGCGTAAAGTCTTTTTTCAATGGGTCTTCCATAGCGCCGGTATTACAAGCTTTTTTTTGGAGACCAAAAAGTGAGTGGTACAGCCTATCCTAGATTCGTAACGCAATCTAAAGTTAGTAGTTATGAATTTTACGCTACAAAGCTGTAGCATAAAACTCATAACTAAAGTGCTAAAAAGTACACTAACACCCATAAACTACCTATTAACCCCTAAACCAAGGTCCTCCCGCATCACAAACACTAAAATAAAATTATTAACCCCTAAACCGCCGCACTCCCGCATCGTAAACACTAGTTAAATATTATTAACCCCTAATCTGCTGTCCTTAACATCGCCGCCACCTACCTACATTTATTAACCCCTAATCTTCCGCCCCCAATTTCGCCGCCACTATACTAAATTTATTAACCCCTAAACCTAAGTCTAACCCTAACCCTAACAACCCCTAACTTCAATATAACATATATTACACAAAATAAAAAACAAATTATCAGATATTTGAACTAATTACACCTAATCTAATAGCCATATCAAAATAAAAAAGCCCCCCCAAAATAAAAAAAAAACCCTAGCCTAAACTAAACTACCAATAGCCCTTAAAAGGGCCTTTTGCGGGGCATTGCCCCAAAGAAACCAGCTCTTTTACCTGTAAAAAAAATACAAACAACCCCCCCAACAGTAAAACCCACCACCCATACAACCAATCCCCAAATAAAATCCTAACTAAAAAAACCTAAGCTCCCATTGTCGTGAAAAGGGCATTTGGATGGGCATTGCCCTTAAAAGGGCATTCAGCTCTATTGCTACCCAAACCCTAACCTAAAAATAAAACCCACCAAATAAACCCTTAAAAAAAAACTAACACTAACCCCCGAAGATCCACTTACAGTTTTGAAGACCGGACATCCATCCTCAACGAAGCCGGGAGAAGTCTTCATCCAAGCAGCAAGAAGTCCTCAACGAAGCCGGGAGAAGTCTTCATCCAAGCCGGCAGAAGTAGTCCTCCAGACGGCATCTTCTATCTTCATCCATCCGGCACAGAGCGGGTCCATCTTCAAGACATCCGGTGCGGTGTATCCTCTTCTTCCGACGTCTAATGAAGAATGAAGGTTCCTTTAAATGACATCATCCAAGATGGCGTCCCTTGAATTCCGATTGGTTGATATAATTCTATCAGCCAATCGGAATTAAAGGTGAAAAATTCCTATTGGCTGATGCAATCAACCAATAGGATTGAGCTCACATTCTATTGGCTGATTAGGAATGAAGCTCAATCCTTTAAGCTGATTGCATCAGCCAATAGGATTTTTTACCTTTAATTCTGATTGGCTGATAGAATTCTATCAGTCATTCGGAATTAAAGGTGAAACATTCCTATTGGCTGATGCAATCAGCCAATAGGATTGAGCTTCAATCCTATTGTCTGATCCAATCAGCCAAAGGAACCTTCTTTCTTCGTTAGACGTCGGAAGAAGAGGATGCTCCGCGCCGGATGTCTTGAAGATGGACCCGCTCCGCACTGGATGGATGAAGATAGAAAACTTCTGCCCGTCTGGAGGAGCATTTCTGCCGGCTTGGATGAACACTTCTCCCGACTTCGTTGAGGATTTCTTGCCGTTTCGTTGAGGACTTCTCCCGGTTTCGTTGAGGATGGATGTCCAGTCTTCAAAACTGTAAGTGGATCTTTGGGGGTTATTGTTAGGTTTTTTTAAGGGTTTATTGGGTGGGTTTTATTTTTAGGTTAGGGTTTGGGCAGCAATAGAGCTAAATGCCCTTTTAAGGGCAATGGCCACCCAAATGCCCTTTTAAAGGGCAATGGGGAGCTTAGGTTTTTTTAGTTAGGATTTTATTTGGGGGGTTGGTTGTGTGGGTGGTGGGTTTTACTGTTGGGGGGGTTATTTGTATTTTTTTTTACAGGTAAAAGAGCTGATTTCTTTGGGGCAATGCCCTGCAGAAGGCCCTCATTTGTTTTTTATTTTGTGTAATTTAGTGTTTGTTTGATTTTTGTAATTTAGGTAATTGTATTTCATTTATGTAATTTATTTAATTGTTGTATAATTTTAGGTGTTAGTGTAACTCAGGTTAGGTTTTATTTTACAGGTAAATTTGTATTTATTTTAGCTAGGTAGTTAGTAAATAGTTAATAACTATTTAGTAACTATTCTACCTAGTTAAAATAAATACAAACTTGCCTGTAAAATAAAAAAAAACCTAAGCTAGCTACAATGTAACTATTAGTTATATTGTAGCTAATTTAGGGTTTATTTTATAGGTAAGTATTTAGTTTTAAATAGGAATTATTTAGGTAATGATAGTAGGTTTTATTTAGATTTCTTTTAATTATATTTAAGTTAGGGGGTGTTAGGGTTAGGTTTAGACTTAGGTTTAGGGGTTAATAAATTTAGTATTGTGGCGGCGAAATTGGGGGAGGCAGATTAGGGGTTAATAAATGTAGGTAGGTGGCGGCGATGTTAGGGGCGGCAGATTAAGGGTTAATAATATTTACCTAGTGTTTGTGATGCGGGAGTACGGCGGTTTAGGGTTTAATATGTCTATTATAGTGGCGGCGACGTTGGGGGCGGCAGATTAGGGGTTAATAAGTGTAGGTAGGTTGTGGCGACATTGGGGGCGGGAAATTAGGGGTTAATAAATATAATGTAGGTGTCTGCAATGTTGGGGGCAGCAGATTAAGGGTTAATAAGTATAATGCAGGTGTTGGCGATATCCAGAGCGTCAGATTAGGGGATAATAAATATAATGTAGGTGTCGGCGATGTCGGGGGCAGCAGATTAGGGGTTAATAAGTGTAAGATTAGGGGTGTTTCGACTCGGGGTTCATGTTAGGGTGTTAGTTGTAAACATAAATTTAGTTTCCCAATAGGAATCAATGGGGCTGCGTTACGGAGCTTTAAGCTGCTTTTTTGCAGGTGTTAGGCTTTTTTTCAGCCGGCTCTCCCTATTGATGGCTATGGGGAAATCGTGCACGAGCACGTAAAACCAGCTCACCACTGACTTAAGCAGCGCTGGTATTGGAGTGTGGTATGGAGCTCAATTTTGCTCTATGCTCACTTCTTGCCTAATAACGCCGTGTTTAGGAAAACCTGTAATACCAGCGCTGTAGGAAAGTGAGCGGTGACAATAACATGCAAGTTAGCACCGCACCCCTCATAACACAAAACTCGTAATCAAGCCGTTTATTAATATCAGCTGTCGGTAAAAGCCTTATAAATTTCAGACCAGCTAAGGGGTAGCATTTGCAGAGGTTTTAGTGTTTGCAGAGTATTCCATCTCTATAAGCTCCCATCTGTCTAAGTGACCATCTTTAAGTGGCAGCACTAAGAATTAGACAAGAATTGAAAAGATTTGAAGAAGTTTTGAGGCAAGCTAAGTATTTTCATTTCAAAACAATCATTTGCACTTAATATTCTGCAATGCTTTCAGGAATGCTTTACCTTTCAACAGTCTTATACCTATTCCACAGGCAGGCTCACATGCTCATACCTTACCCTTCTCCACATGCAGTTTATATAGGCCCCTCTCTCCTTTCCTCTCCTTACCTTAGCTCTCATGAACTACTTTCTATTTTAAAATATATGTCACTGAACTGCACCACCTCACAGAAATACCCATACTGCTATAAATCTCATTCTCACCTACTCTTACTTTCCATCTTGCTGCTATTAGCATCAGGTGACATCTCTCCTAATCCTGGGACCACCCTCATTTCCACCATTACCCAATCACGCACTCCTTATAGAAACTTTAACAAAAGCAACACACATAACCTAATTTCCATCCAATGCATCCCATACACACACACACTCCTTTCACTTGTGCACTATGGAACTCTCGCTCTGTTTGCAAAAAAATTACAACCATTCATGACCTGTTTATTTCAAATGCTTTAACCCTTTTAGCAATTAACGAAACCTGGCTATCTCCTTCCCACACCGTTTCACACATGGTGGTCTTCACTTTAGCCATACTCCTAGGCCAGGTGAGAAATGTGGTGGCGGTTTTGGGATCCTGCTCTCCCCCTCCTGCACTTATCAGTACCTACCTCCAATCCCATCTCTCTCCTTCTCCTCCTTTGAAGTCCACTGTATTCGCCTGTTCTCCCCCCTCTCCCTCAAAGTCATCTATCGCCTCCTGAACTGACCTCCCAATTCCTTGACAACTTCGCCGCCTGGCTTCCTCACTTTCTCTCTACAAATATACCAACCCTAATTCTTGGGGACTTCAACATTGCCATTGACAACCCGTCTGCCCCTGCTGCCTCTAAACTTCTTTCACTCACAATCCACCCTGTTCCCTACTCACCGTTATAGACACTCCATCGACCTGGTATTTTCCTACCTCTGTTCTATATCTGACCTCACCTGTCGCCCTTCTCCCATTTCAGATCATCACCTGGTCACCTATAATATTAATGCAATAGCTAAACCCACTTCTCAATCCGGCCACCGCACCTGCAGAAATCTAAATGCTGTGGATCTGCTCCAATTTTCAAAAATCATTCAAGATCTCCTCCCTCATACTTCCATTATAACCTGCCCTGATCTTACTACAGCACACTATAAAAAAACTCTCTCCTCTGCATTAGACACACTTGCCCCTCCCAACTGCGCAAAACATCACGCCGTCAGTTACAGCCCTGGCACTCTCAGCAAACACGCTATTTGCAAAAATGCTCCCGTAATGTTGAACATGTCTGGAGGAAAACTCACTCTGAAACTGATTTCATACACTACAAGTTTATTCTTTGTTCATACACTTCTGCCCTTCACTTAGCCAAGCAAACCTACTTCTCTTCTCTCATATCTACTCTTTCTTCAAACCCTAAACGACTCTTCTCCACCTTTAACTCTCTCCTCTACCCACCTGCTCTACTCCCCCCCATCTGTCTTTAGTGCTCAATACCTGGCAGACTACATTTTAAACAAAACACATACTATCTGATGCAACAGCCCAACACCAACCTGCAATATTCCAACAGGCCCAGTTACTCCCTCTGCCACCCTCTGCATCTTCCATCCAGCCACTGAGAATTAAGTTTCTTCCTTACTATCTTCCTCACGCCTCACTACCTGCCTGCTCGAACCTATCCCTTCCCATCTAATATCCTCCCTTTCTTCCACCCTCACTCCTGCTCTTACCCACATCTTTAACCTATCTTTCTCTACTGGCTCATTCCCATCTTCTTTCAAACACGCAAAAGTCACTCCCATACTCAAAAAACCCTCCCTCAACTCTATTTCTGCTGAAAGCTACCGCCCCATATCACCGCTTCCACTAACATCAAAACTCCTTGAAAAACTAGTTTACAATTGCCTAGCCCACTTCCTGTCCACCAACTCCTTGCTTTACCCCCTGCAATCTGGATTCCGCCCCAAACACTCAACTGAGACTGCCCTTACCAAGGTTACTAACGATCTTCTCTCTGCTAAAAATATTGGCCACTACGCTATACTCATCTTACTTGACCACTCAGCTGCCTTCGACACAGTTGACCACCCCCTCCTCCTAGAGACCCTTTGCTCTTTTGGTTTCTGTGACACTGCTCTTTCCTGGATTCACTCCTATCTTTCTCATAGGTCTTTTTCTGTGTCAATTGCCGGCGACTCCTCCTCTCCAATGCCTCTGTCTATTGGAGTACCTCAAGGATCTGTTCTGGGACCTCTACTCTTCTTGATTTATTCTTCTTCACTGGGTAAACGTATCAACAGTTATGGCTTCAAATATCACCTCTATGCTGATGACACCCAGATCTACCTCAACACCCCTGCCCTCTCTCCCTCTGTCCTTTCTCATGTCAGCGACTGCTTATCTGGTATTTCTTCCTGGATGGCCTCTCACCACCTAAAGATTAACATGTCCAAGACTGAGTTCATCTTATCCCTCCCTCAAGCTCTATGCTGACTTCTGACTTCTCTATCCCTGTTGAAGGCATCACCATTCCCCCATCACCCCAAGTATGCCTCGGAGTTACACTATACTCAAATCTATCCTTTGTCCCCCATATCCAATCACTTTCTACATCCTGCCACAAACATCTACGCAATATTTCCAAGTTTCAATCTTTTCTGAGCACTAACACCACAAAGCAAATAATCCACTCCCTTGTTATTTCCCGACTTGACTACTGCAATAACCTACTTACTGGCCTTCCTCGGTCCCACCTCTCCCCCCTTCAATCCATTCTAAATGCCTCTGCAAGGCTGATCCACATTTCCCGCCGCTCTGTATCTTCTGCACCTCTCTGCAAGTCCCTGTATTGGCTCCCCATTCACAGCAGAATTAAATTCAAAATTCTCACCCTTACATACAAAGCTCTCACCAATGCCGCTCCCCTCTACCTATCCTCTCTAATAAACAAGTATACTCCAGCCCGCCCACAAACATCCAACAATGACCTGCTCCTTGCATCCACGACTATCACCTTTTCTCATGCTAGACTGCAGGACTTCTGTCGTGCAGCACCTACCCTCTGGAAAACTCTCCCTCGTGCTGTCAGGCTTTGCCCTAATCTTTCTTCCTTTAAATGCTCCCTGAAGACTTTTTTGTTCAGAGAAGCTTACCACCCAACTCAATAATAAATTCATTTCACTTACCTAACAACATTTCCCTCCTCTAACTCTGCATTAACATCTTTCTCAATCTTGCAGTCCTCACCTCCTGATTCTCAACCTCCTACCCTTCTAGATTGTAAGTTCCCACAGGAATAGGGCCCTCAATTCCTCCTGTATGTGTTTGTAAATTTGGTCCTTTCTCTTACAAGTCTTATATCATTGATTTATTTAAATGAATTGTATCCATAGACAGAGTTGCAGAATATGTTGGTGCTTCATAAATAAAGTATAATAATAATAAAATAATAATAACTCAACGCCTTATGTAGATGTGTTTTACAAGTCAGGAGGAGTCTGCTGGTAGATTTAATCCTTCTTGAAATGACCATTCAATGAGTCTGAGAAATTGGCACTGGGTTCAAAATGTTAAGAAGCTATTGCTAACTATTTGGCAATGTATGTATAGTTTTTCAGCAAGTTATCAATAAACTATTGTATTTATATTTAAGCATTTCTATCTATTTCTAACCTCTGACTCACTACTACTATTCATTTTGTATATTTGTTCTTTGTTATTTGTTTCTCTGCAATGCACCACATGTAGATTTTGGCTTTTAAGATATTTCAACACTTGATATGCAGATTTATCTATAAGAAGCAAGTGTGTACTTTCTCTGTGCGCTATGAGCAGTTACTTGATTCTTTAAAAAGAAAGTAAAATTAGTTTGAACTACATGGCAGAGCTTCTTGAGAAATTTATTAATTTTTGCCTCTGGCCTCAGTGTATACCAGAGTTCTCCCAAATGACAGAGACTCCATAATAAGTTTTGTTTGTAAGCTTAACTTTTAGAAAAAGACTAGAAAATACCAACAAGATTTCTGAAAAACTTGCAGGACAAACAGATCATTTGTCATAAATAACACAAAGGACAAGTGATGAATACATCTTACTTAAGTAATAATAAGTATATAGTTGACTATATAGACAATAAACAAATACACTGCATAAATAATAAATAATACTATGCTGCAAATATAAAAAAATAACTTCAAATAGTAAAATAGGAAAACAAAATACAGTGTAAAGTTTTATCTTGGGAATATGAGCCAACCATGTGTCAGGACAAAGCTAAGCTTTTCACTGCTGGTGCAACCATTGTCTCATAGTGTGCGAGGGCAGATCAAAGCCAGGCCCTCATTACAAATTCCCTTACATAATGTGTAGCAGTTATTTCACATATAACTTCTGCAAGAATGTGTGAAAATAGCCTTTCAACATCCTGAACAAAAGTAGAGACAGCATGTAGGGAAATGCATGAGATGGTTTTTCACTTAAGAGGATTATATTTTACTCGATATGATTCCCTGATGTCTGCAGCTCATGCATAATTTCTTTGAAAGCTGAGATCTCGTCACATAACCTATTGGCATAAAGCTATACCTTTCTGAGGAAATGTTACCTTTCAGCAACTTTTATATATATATATATATTTTTTTTTTTTTTATTTATTTATTTATTTGTCAGATATTTGACTAGATTTGTGCATAAATGTGGCTGGTGGTAGATGTGAGCAATATTTAACAAATTTAAGGGACATCTATTTTGTCCATTATAAGCATAACAGGATCCTGAGATTTCCTGAATTATGGTATGTAACACTTATTTGTATTTTAAACCTTTTATATATATAATTACTGCATTTATATTCTTTGCTGATTTTAAAATGTTAACATTTTTGTAATAATTTTAAACTCTTGAGAGTTAGTCATTTGTTTTAAGATACAGGGATCGATCACAATATATTGACTGATCAGATTGCATTAACTTTTTTAATGTGAGATTCTAAGTCACATTCGCACTGTCATATTTGTTTCTAACAGTACAGGCATCTTCTGAACTGGGCTTTAAAACAGGATCGGGACTTCCACATGAACCAATTGCAGTACGTTTCCATCCTCACCACTTCTTAACAATCAGAATGTCAATTGTATGTTGGCATGATGTGAACACTGGGAACAATTTTCTATCACTATATTGGCCCTTTTAAACTTTAACAAGTGTTTTTTTTTTACAATATTTATTTTTAATGTTTGTTAAAGCACCGTTACTGTTTTAGCATGATCTTAAAACAAGATGGCCACGATGGGTTTTTAATATCTTCTTATACTGTATTTTAAAAGTACTGAAACTGTAAAGAGTGAACCCGCTCCATTGCATCATTGTATATGCCTAGAAGATGTTCAAATGAGATTGCAACTTTATGACTGGGTTTTAGAGGGGATGCCTATTCATGCACTATAGTCCAAACACAGTCACGACAGTGAGTTTCAATATTGAATTAATGTTCATGAAGGCACTAACCTGTTAAGATTTTAATATAAACCTGTAGTACAATGTTGTAATAGTATGGGCTCACACCTACCTCATGCACAGCATCCTATTAGCTTTACTGAATAGAAAAAGTTGCAAGCAAAGTGCCCTATGTATTAAGGGCTGTGCGGACAATGTTCTAAGCTTGTCCACACGGCTAGTCAGTGGACCTTGTACATTCGCTGCCTGTATGTACTATTTCACACTCTCTTGAGTGTGTAATGATGCACCCTTCTCTTGCACAACCAATTAGGGCGAGAGGTGGCGCAGAGTGTTAGAAGCGCGGTCTGATGAAGCAGGAAGCAGGCTTGCATGTGCGGACGTGCCCCACAAGGGATCAAAAGTAGCTTACGCTGCTTAGTACATGGGACTCAAAGTGCTAAGCAAAGAGCAAACTATTGCAAAGTTATATTAGACAGGCAGGGGGCATCTTAAAATGAAGGTGCCTTAGGCATTTGCCTGCACTAGCTAGTGAAAACCTCTAGAAGTACAACAAAGATTTATAATTATAAAGCAGTTTTAGAGAAAGAAAGACAATGTCTACTGTATTATTTGAATTTGTTCTTAGAGGATTCCAAAGTCATTAGGAAGCTCCTGGCTAAATGCCCCAATGCAACAGTTAAGTCATTCATACATTTTAATTTCTTTATGTTTTAATGCTAATAAAATATAAAATACAATCTCCAAGGTAGTATCATTTTCATGTTATCTATTTTTCATTTAACATTTCAATGCTACTCTAAGGAATTATTTATTTGAACCAACCATTTAATAGCATTTTCTCAAAACTGTTTTGATTTTGCAGTGAAAAATATATGAACAGACAAACTGCAACACACTTTAAAATATTAATGCTCTTTAGAAAAATTGGATTTACAATGAGAGATTGTGGAGCTACATCCATATTTTGTAGCTCCTTAATCGATAGGTTACATTTTTTTTTCTAAAAAGAGATTTATTTATTTATTATTTTTTTTTAAATAATAGATAGGAAATGACTAAAAAGTAATTACTCAGGAAAATGCTTAAGGGCGATAAAAATTGGCCTATTTAATGGGCCATAGCAAATGGTTTTACGTTTGCATAAATCAAGTCATAACTGCATGAATAAAATATAACACTTGAATATATTGCATTGACAAAATATACACAGTCAATTTCTAATTTCCATGCAAAATATTTAAAATCAAACCCTTTAATTTACATCTTGTGAAATGTTCTAGAGATTGCTTGAATGATGTTGGATCTATTTTCTCTTTACCGGCAAATAGATTATTGATGTTTTGTATAATATTTCTTCTAAGTATTAAAATATGATAATAATTATATTATGAATTAAGTATAATTTAGAACTGAAATATCCATCTACTAGCTTAGAAAGATTCAAATATTCCACTCCTAAATGTTATCAATCATATGCATTTTTAAGGGCCTGTTTGTTTAAGGATCGAGCAAGGATCTAGAAATGTTAGTTGAGTAGCTGTTCTTAAGACCAGAGCTTCTTAGCCTCTTGTCCCCTCTAGGCTTGCTAAGCTCTGCACTTGTGCAATTGGATGCACAAGAAGCCGGGGGTGCGGATGCACAAGCAATTGCAAAAAGCACTCACCATGATGCAGATGGATGAGGTTCCCGAGAGTGAACTTCATCCATCCAACCTTTAATAAATAGTGCCTATAGCCTGTATTACATCCAAAACAAGTTTGTAAAAATTAATAGCTTGGAGGAGGGGCAGCAAAAAAGTGTAATATGACAACTTAAAAATTGTCAATTTCATAAAGATTTATATCCCCCTTGTCACGGCCTTAACTTATGAATAAACTCCATTATAATCAATGGAGATATATCTTCAATATCCAATGCATAGAATGAATTCCACTGTGAAGGATGCCCGCATCATAAACACCTTTCAACATTACAGAACAAACAACTTAAGATTGAAAAAAGAAATATTCTATAAAACAAATCACTCTAATATATTCTAAAAAGAAAACATGAAAAACAGAGAAATAAAAGAAAAAGAAAAAGTTAGACCACCATATTATTTTTGAAATATCAAAACACATTGTCAATACAGGATGCTTCAAAAGTGCAATAGAGTCTTTATGCATTCTGCTGGGCTAAAGTGTAGGTGAACAATCCAGACCACACCTCTACATAGAGTTTTTATGCATTCTGCTGGGCTAAAGTGTAGGTGAACAATCCAGACCACACCTCTAGAGAGCCAAGGACCGCCCACTGAGACACCTTCCTTTCTATCCAACAACTACACCACAAAACAGAAATACAAATATTCTACTGTTACAAATATTTGCATGAGTAGCTTTGCATGCAGGATTCGTGAGTGTTGTGGTTGTAATTTTTGCTTTTTTCTGCATTGCTTTTGGGTAGTGTTTGCTGTGTGAGATTTCATGTATTGGCATATATTAAGATTCAGGTGTCCTTTTGTCTTACTAGGGAACCTGTCCACCTGTCTTCATGAAAATAGACATCAGAAGCTGTTTGTCCAATGCCCACAGTTACCATAGCCACCCTCTGCTCTTGCAAAAACAATTACATGAGAACAAGGCCTGGCAGTCACTGGCGGATTTATCTCCTCCACCACTCCTAAAGGGATAGAGAGGTAACTAAGCAATTGTCAGATGGCTTAACACTGCTTAGAAAATGGAGCATACAGTAATTTTCCTTTCTTTCCAACTAAAACAACACTTACTTTGCAAAAAACATATAGAAACCAACACCTTAGTTTTGCTGCAGCAGTTTTAAACTCTGAACTTAAAATATACTATTGTTTTGTGTTCCCATTGATCACAATAATATTCTCACTTTTTAAATGACAGTAAAAAATAGTCCTTTGCAGTTGTAAATGTGACAAATAATTCATATTCCAATAAATACACCCAGTGATAAAAGCAAAGTGCTTTTTCATTTGATATTTCCACTTTGGTCTTCAAAAGGTCAGCCAAAGGCCTTGCTTTCTATAAGATCTCCAATCTTCGGAGGAGCAGCATTGATCTCATCAATCTATATTGTATACGCTAAAAAGAATTTAGCAGACTTGCGGTTAATGAATTTCCAGTTGCTTAAAACAATATGCCACATCAGCTTTCATTGGAGAGTTGAATTTCTGCCCAGAATCGTCCAGACGTTCACAAGTTTATATTGACCGTGCTGAGATAGGAATTAGATTTGTGAGTGGTATTACACAGATAGCCCTGAATTTTTTATTAGACCCACATCTCTGTTCAATATTATTGTCAAGATTTACAGTAGACATTTATTGATGTAGTTACAAACATAGTCAAATAAACCTGACTTACTTCACTCCAGGCTCTTTCATTTATTTATTGTTCTGCATCTTATTGGCTAAAATAATTTGTTAGTAAAGGACTGTATGGCAATAAAGTATTATAAAAGGTACAAACTGCAGCTTTGATTTTTTGAATAAGTGTCTGTTAAAAGTTCCTGATGTTTTGTAGCTGTATAAAAAATAAAAATTTTTGAAAACAGTTCTTTTGGTAGGGTTCCGTCACATCAAATATATATTTTTATAAAATATATATTATGGACAACAAATTTTCATCTGAAGTATACAGGGAGTGCAGAATTATTAGGCAAGTTGTATTTTTGAGGATTAATTTTATTATTGAACAACAACCATGTTCTCAATGAACCCAAAAAACTCATTAATATCAAAGCTGAATAGTTTTGGAAGTAGTTTTTAGTTTGTTTTTAGTTATAGCTATTTTAGGGGGATATCTGTGTGTGCAGGTGACTATTACTGTGCATAATTATTAGGCAACTTAACAAAAAACAAATATATACCCATTTCAATTATTTATTTTTACCAGTGAAACCAATATAACATCTCAACATTCACAAATATACATTTCTGACATTCAAAAACAAAACAAAAACAAATCAGTGACCAATATAGCCACCTTTCTTTGCAAGGACACTCAAAAGCCTGCCATCCATGGATTCTGTCAGTGTTTTGATCTGTTCACCATCAACATTGCGTGCAGCAGCAACCACAGCCTCCCAGACACTGTTCAGAGAGGTGTACTGTTTTCCCTCCTTGTAAATCTCACATTTGATGATGGACCACAGGTTCTCAATGGGGTTCAGATCAGGTGAACAAGGAGGCCATGTGATTAGATTTTCTTCTTTTATACCCTTTCTTGCCAGCCACGCTGTGGAGTACTTGGACGCGTGTGATGGAGCATTGTCCTGCATGAAAATCATGTTTTCTTGAAGGATGCAGACTTCTTCCTGTACCACTGCTTGAAGAAGGTGTCTTCCAGAAACTGGCAGTAGGACCTGGAGTTGAGCTTGACTCCATCCTCAACCCGAAAAGGCCCCACAAGCTCATCTTTGATGATACCAGCCCAAACCAGTACTCCACCTCCACCTTGCTGGCGTCTGAGTCGGACTGGAGATCTCTGCCCTTTACCAATCCAGCCATGGGCCCATCCATCTGGCCCATCAAGACTCACTCTCATTTCATCAGTCCATAAAACCTTAGAAAAATCAGTCTTGAGATATTTTTTGGCCCAGTCTTGACGTTTCAGCTTGTGTGTCTTGTTCAGTGGTGGTCGTCTTTCAGCCTTTCTTACCTTGGCCATGTCTCTGAGTATTGCACACCTTGTGCTTTTGGGCACTCCAGTGATGTTGCAGCTCTGAAATATGGCCAAACTAGTGGCAAGTGGCTGCACGCTTGACTTTTCTCAGTTCATGGGCAGTTATTTTGCGCCTTGGTTTTTCCACACGCTTCTTGCGACCCTGTTGACTATTTTGAATGAAACGCTTGATTGTTCGATGATCATGCTTCAGAAGCTTTGCAATTTTAAGAGTGCTGCATCCCTCTGCAAGATATCTCACTATTTTTGACTTTTCTGAGCCTGTCAAGTCCTTCTTTTGACCCATTTTGCCAAAGGAAAAGAAGTTGCCTAATAATTATGCACACCTGATATAGGGTGTTGATGTCATTAGACCACACCCCTTCTCATTACAGAGATGCACCTCACCTAATATGCTTAATTGGTAGTAGGCTTTCGAGCCTATACAGCTTGGAGTAAGACAACATGCATAAAGAGGATGATGTGGTCAAAATACTCATTTGCCTAATAATTCTGCACTCCCTGTAGTTTAAATTAATTTTCAGGATAGTCTTACTCATATACTAGATATTCTAGAATTATCTTTGTTTACTGCATTAAATAAACAATATATAGATTGTGGAGTTTATAAAGAAAGAACACAAATTAAAAATTAATTTTATTGTAACTGTATTAAAATTCCTTTAAACAAAGGGAATGATACAAACATAAATTCCTTCTTGTCTTCTGAATAAAGGGTTGATTTTCAGTACTACCCTTTAGCAACATCGCTAATCAGAATTACATGAAGGATACAAACAAAAAAGCATATTAAAAATGGGTCATGGGCTTAGGGCAAGTACGTGCAGTCATTTATAGTAAAGCTGCCATAAATATATAGGAGTATATGTGTATTATCAGTGAATAGAGAGCTACTTATCATTCCCTTATTTTTATGAATGTCTATATCTTTAAGAAATTCATTAAGTAGTAACTATAAACTCATTCCATTGTCCACCTTTATGAGGTAGTGGTGGTTTTATAAACTCTAAGTATATAAATGAGTAATACTTATTTATAGGCAGCTGTGAATCCAATTAATCATCATATCTATAAAGTATTGTGCTACTCTCTGTTTATATATAACAGTGTATTAATGTATAACAGGATCATTAGTTATCAATAGATATCCCTTTTTACAAACATACTTATTCCTTTCATAACTATAACACCTTCCTATGGTGCCGATACTTTTTAAGGCAACCATTAGTTATCAAGTTATGAGGTCAGTTTGTGTATTTTATAACAAACACTCTCTATCTGGTTTGGCATATGTGCTATAGAGTCACTTAAATGGCTGCCGAAATGATTCAAGCATCCACTCTATAGTAAGCGTTTCCAATTTAAGGATAAGTGTTTCAGATCCTAGATTAGTAATCAAAGTATATATTGTTACAAGTCCTCCTCAGGGATTTTTACAAGCTATTACAAGTGTAGCCATTATAATCAGTAAACACACAGAGAGAGACCCAGTGCCGATACTTTTTCAAGCACGTAATCTACCCATATGCCCCGTCCACCTACGTGTTTCGTCATTAAAAACAGAACTTTCTGTTTCAGGACTTCTTTCAGCAATAGCAAGGAGCGGTATTTAGATGTTTAAAGAGATGTTGTCTCAAACATTGTCAGGCACATTAAGGGGAAGCAATTAAACAAAAAAAAACAATAAATGCATATCATATATCAGTAATTAAAGGGACAGTATAGTAAAAATGAAACTCCTGTGATTCAGATCAAATAATGCCCTTATCATTAAAAATTTCAGCAAATAAAATTGAGAAACTTGGAACAGCTCTTCAAGTGTTCCCTAATAATGTCCTTAAGTATAAAAATGATCTGTGTATCTACGTTTTGTATTAAATGTTTTATTTTTGATTGTTTGAGTACAATACAGTACATTGAATAATAAATAGTGATGTGCATTCGGGCTTTGGATGAATGTAAATCCATTCAAATTTTGCTGGTTCGTCAAGTTGTCCAATACATGAACAAGAGAATACATTATTGGATGGAACAGAAGAAGAAGAAATTGCTTGAAGAAATTGATTCATTTATTCATTTGTGCTATTCAGTGACAAAAAAGATGCAGGTAGGTTGGGAAAGAGATGATAGTTCTTGGTTAATCATCTCCTTTGTTTTGTAATTATGTACTGGGGTGGCTGCCCATTCATGTGTCTATTGCCCCTGTCCAATCCTGCCAAAGTATTACTAATGATTAAAATTAGGGACAGCCAATCAGGCTCTAAATATTGGATTTTAGTCATACAGGCTTGTCCAATCAAGCCTTAACCTAACATAGGGAGGTGGGAGAATAGAGGAGGCTCAGACATGTTTAGTCATTTTAACAAGAGCTATTGAAACATGTAGTTGTGTGACTTCTGTGCCTCTGTAAGCTACTCATTGACTCAAACTTAAATTGGAAAGTTGTATGTTCTGTTAACATTGAAATATAGGATATTTTAATTGTTTGAATCCTATAGTGTAAGATTTGTGTTAATATTACATTTCTTTTATTTGCTGTTCCCATTGGAAATAACTGTAACAAATCAGAAATCAATATTCATCTGAAACAAATGCCTACATAGAGGAAGTCCTGTTTAGAAAAATTCTGTGGCAAATATTTTAATTGAAACCTTTTTTTGTGCAAATGTATAATAATAAAACATTCAAACTCTCAAATAATTTTCTCTTTTCTATAAATAAACAAACCTATAAACCATCACATAACAAAACAAATAATAATTACTGTTTAATAATATATGTACAGTATTTGTACTTTTCATTAGTTGCAGAGTGGATTTGCTATTATTGTTTGCTTATTATGGACATTGTACTAGTTTGCCACTATGAAATCATAGTCTGTTGTTATAGCACTGTGATATATGCTATGTTATATATATTAATAAAAATTAGGTATTTACTGAATTTGAGGATGATTTTGTCATGGATGCTACCTTTGCATTTATTCCAGCCTGATTTAGATTTTTTTTATTTCATAATCTTCACAATTTGACACAAAACATATGGCACATAAATCTTCCTGTGCAAAGTTGCTGTTTAAAGGCAAAACGTGACAGATATTAATGAAAGCACCAGAAAAAAATCACAATTCCTCTATTCTTTTTTTCTATTTATTGTTCCTTAGGAAACAAAATATCATTAGACGTGTGATTTGTATTAGCAGATTTTGTTCAGGTTAACTATCAATTTGCCTTAGCCCAACCCTACAGCCCCTTATCAGCCATGTGTTCCTATCAGATCGGGCTCCTGGCTCTACAGCCCCTATGCCTGCCACATATCCATATCAAACCTTAGATCAGACCCTAGCCCTGCAGCCCCTTATCAGCCATGTGTTCCTATCAGATCAGGCTCCTGGCTCTGCAGCCCCTCTGCCTGCCACATATCCATATCAAACCTTAGATCAGACCATAGCCCTGCAGCCCCTTATCAGCCATGTGTTCCTATCAGATCAGGCTCCTGGCTCTGCAGCCCCTCTGCCTGCCACATATCCATATCGAACCTTAGATCAGACCCTAGCCCTGCAGCCCCTTATCAGCCATGTGTTCCTATCAGATCAGGCTCCTGGCTCTGCAGCCCCTCTGCCTGCCGCATATCCATATCAAACCTTAGATCACACCCTAGCCCTGCAGCCCCTTATCAGCCATGTGTTCCTATCAGATCAAGCTCCTGGCTCTTCAGTACCTCTGCCTGCCACATATCCATATCAAACCTTAGATCAGACCCTAGCTCTGCAGCACCTTATCAGCCATGTGTTCCTATCAGATCAGGCTCCTGGCTCTGCAGTACCTCTGCCTGCCACATATCCATATCAAACCTTAGATCAGACCCTAGCCCTGCAGCCCCTTATCAGCCATGTGTTCCTATCAGATCAGGCTCCTGGCTCTTCAGTACCTCTGCCTGCCCCATATCCATATCAAACCTTATATCAGACCCTAGCCCTGCAGCCCCTTATCAGCCATGTGTTCCTATCAGATCAGGCTCCTGGCTCTTCAGTACCTCTGCCTGCCACATATCCATATCAAACCTTAGATCAGACCCTAGCCCTGCAGCCCCTTATCAACCATGTGTTCCTATCAGATCAGGCTCCTGGATCTGCAGCCCCTCTGCCTGCCACATATCCATATCAAACCTTAGATCAGACCCTAGCCCTACAGCCCCTTATCAGCCATGTGCTCCTATCAGATCAGGCTCCTGGCTCTTCAGTACCTCTGCCTGCAACATAGCCATATCAAACCTTAGATCAGACCCTAGCCCTACAGCCCCTTATCAGGCATGTGTTCCTATCAGATCAGGCTCCTGGCTCTTCAGTACCTCTGCCTGCAGCATATCCATATCAAACCTTAGATCAGACCCTAGCCCTGCAGCCCCTTATCAGCCATGTGTTCCTATCAGATCAGGCTCCTGGCTCTGCAGCCCCTCTGTCTGCCACATATCCATATCAAACCTTAGATCAGACCCTAGCCCTACAGCCCCTTATCAGCCATGTGTTCCTATCAGATCAGGCTCCTGGCTTTGCAGCCCCTCTGCCTGCCACAAATCCATATCAAACCTTAGATCAGACCCTAGCCCTGCAGCCCCTTATTAGCCATGTGTTCCTATCAGACTCCTGGCTCTTCAGTACCTCTGTCTGCCACATATCTATATCAAACCTTAGATCAGATCCTAGCCCTGCAGCCCCTTATCAGCCATGTGTTCCTATAAGACTACTGGCTCTGCAGTACCTCTGTCTGCCGCATATCTATATCAAACCTTAGATCAGACCCTAACCCTGCATCCCCTTATCAGCCATGTGTTCCTACCAGACTCCTGACTCTGCAGTACCTCTGTCTGACACATATCCATATCAAACCTTAGATCAGACCCTAAACCTGCATCCCCTTATCAGCCATGTGTTCCTACCAGACTCCTGACTCTGCAGTACCTCTGTCTGCCACATAGCTATATCAAACCTTAGATCAGACCCTAACCCTGCATCCCCTTATTAGCCATGTGTTCCTACCAGACTCCTGACTCTGCAGTACCTCTGTCTTCCACCTATCCATATCAAACCTTAGATCAGACCACAGCCCTGCAGCCCCTTATCAGCCATGTGTTCCTACCAGACTCCTGACTCTGCAGTACCTCTGTCTGCCCCATATCCATATCAAACCTTAGATCAGACCCTAGCCCTGCAGCCCCTTATCAGCCATGTGTTCCTATCAGATCAGGCTCCTGGCTCTTCAGTACCTCTGCCTGCCACATATCCATATCAAACCTTAGATCAGACCCTAGCCCTGCAGCCCCTTATCAACCATGTGTTCCTATCAGATCAGGCTCCTGGATCTGCAGCCCCTCTGCCTGCCACATATCCATATCAAACCTTAGATCAGACCCTAGCCCTACAGCCCCTTATCAGCCATGTGCTCCTATCAGATCAGGCTCCTGGCTCTTCAGTACCTCTGCCTGCAACATAGCCATATCAAACCTTAGATCAGACCCTAGCCCTACAGCCCCTTATCAGGCATGTGTTCCTATCAGATCAGGCTCCTGGCTCTTCAGTACCTCTGCCTGCAGCATATCCATATCAAACCTTAGATCAGACCCTAGCCCTGCAGCCCCTTATCAGCCATGTGTTCCTATCAGATCAGGCTCCTGGCTCTGCAGCCCCTCTGTCTGCCACATATCCATATCAAACCTTAGATCAGACCCTAGCCCTACAGCCCCTTATCAGCCATGTGTTCCTATCAGATCAGGCTCCTGGCTTTGCAGCCCCTCTGCCTGCCACAAATCCATATCAAACCTTAGATCAGACCCTAGCCCTGCAGCCCCTTATTAGCCATGTGTTCCTATCAGACTCCTGGCTCTTCAGTACCTCTGTCTGCCACATATCTATATCAAACCTTAGATCAGATCCTAGCCCTGCAGCCCCTTATCAGCCATGTGTTCCTATAAGACTACTGGCTCTGCAGTACCTCTGTCTGCCGCATATCTATATCAAACCTTAGATCAGACCCTAACCCTGCATCCCCTTATCAGCCATGTGTTCCTACCAGACTCCTGACTCTGCAGTACCTCTGTCTGACACATATCCATATCAAACCTTAGATCAGACCCTAAACCTGCATCCCCTTATCAGCCATGTGTTCCTACCAGACTCCTGACTCTGCAGTACCTCTGTCTGCCACATAGCTATATCAAACCTTAGATCAGACCCTAACCCTGCATCCCCTTATTAGCCATGTGTTCCTACCAGACTCCTGACTCTGCAGTACCTCTGTCTTCCACCTATCCATATCAAACCTTAGATCAGACCACAGCCCTGCAGCCCCTTATCAGCCATGTGTTCCTACCAGACTCCTGACTCTGCAGTACCTCTGTCTGCCCCATATCCATATCAAACCTTAGATCAGACCCTAGCCCTGCAGCCCCTTATCAGCCATGTGTTCCTATCAGATCAGGCTCCTGGCTCTTCAGTACCTCTGCCTGCCACATATCCATATCAAACCTTAGATCAGACCCTAGCCCTGCAGCACCTTATCAGCCATGTGTTCCTATCAGATCAGGCTCCTGGCTCTGCAGTACCTCTGCCTGCCACATATCCATATCAAACCTTAGATCAGACCCTAGCCCTGCAGCCCCTTATCAGCCATGTGTTCCTATCAGATCAGGCTCCTGGCTCTTCAGTACCTCTGCCTGCCACATATCCATATCAAACCTTAGATCAGACCCTAGCCCTGCAGCCCCTTATCAGCCATGTGTTCCTATCAGGTCAGGCTCCTGTCTCTTCAGTACCTCTGCCTGCCACATATCCATATCAAACCTTAGATCAGACCTTAGCCCTGCAGCCCCTTATCAACCATGTGTTCCTATCAGATCAGGCTCCTGGATCTGCAGCCCCTCTGCCTGCCAGATATCCATATCAAACCTTAGATCAGACCCTAGCCCTACAGCCCCCTATCAGCCATGTGTTCCTATCAGATCAGGCTCCTGGCTCTTCAGTACCTCTGCCTGCAACATATCCATATCAAACCTTAGATCAGACCCTAGCCCTACAGCCCCTTATCAGCCATGTGTTCCTATCAGATCAGGCTCCTGGCTCTTCAGTACCTCTGCCTGCAACATATCCATATCAAACCTTAGATCAGACCCTAGCCCTGCAGCCCCTTATCAGCCATGCGTTCCTATCAGATCAGGCTCCTGGCTCTGCAGCCCCTCTGTCTGCCACATATCCATATTAAACCTTAGATCAGACCCTAGCCCTACAGCCCCTTATCAGCCATGTGTTCCTATCAGATCAGGCTCCTGGCTTTGCAGCCCCTCTGCCTGCCACATATCCATATCAAACCTTAGATCAGACCCTAGCCCTGCAGCCCCTTATTAGCCATGTGTTCCTATCAGACTCCTGGCTCTTCAGTACCTCTGTCTGCCACATATCTATATCAAACCTTAGATCAGACCCTAGCCCTGCAGCCCCTTATTAGCCATGTGTTCCTATAAGACTACTGGCTCTGCAGTACCTCTGTCTGCCGCATATCTATATCAAACCTTAGATCAGACCCTAACCCTGCATCCCCTTATCAGCCATGTGTTCCTACCAGACTCCTGACTCTGCAGTACCTCTGTCTGACACATATCCATATCAAACCTTAGATCAGACCCTAAACCTGCATCCCCTTATCAGCCATGTGTTCCTACCAGACTCCTGACTCTGCAGTACCTCTGTCTGCCACATATCTATATCAAACCTTAGATCAGACCCTAACCCTGCATCCCCTTATTAGCCATGTGTTCCTACCAGACTCCTGACTCTGCAGTACCTCTGTCTTCCACCTATCCATATCAAACCTTAGATCAGACCATAGCCCTACAGCCCCTTATCAGCCATGTGTTCCTACCAGACTCCTGACTCTGCAGTACCTCTGTCTGCCCCATATCCATATTAAACCTTAGATCAGACCCTAGCCCTGCAGCCCCTTATCAGCCATGTGTTCCTATCAGATCAGGCTCCTGGCTCTTCAGTACCTCTGCCTGCCACATATCCATATCAAACCTTAGATCAGACCCTAGCCCTGCAGCACCTTATCAGCCATGTGTTCCTATCAGATCAGGCTCCTGGCTCTGCAGTACCTCTGCCTGCCACATATCCATATCAAACCTTAGATCAGACCCTAGCCCTGCAGCCCCTTATCAGCCATGTGTTCCTATCAGATCAGGCTTCTGGCTTTTCAGTACCTCTGCCTGCCACATATCCATATCAAACCTTAGATCAGACCCTAGCCCTGCAGCCCCTTATCAGCCATGTGTTCCTATCAGGTCAGGCTCCTGTCTCTTCAGTACCTCTGCCTGCCACATATCCATTGTTACAGAAGCATTAGTTATTTTGTTGTGAAGAGCTTATTTCCCAGCAGCAATGCCTGAACCAGCAAGCCAGCGCCTAAGAAGGGCTCCAAGAAAACCGTAACAAGTATCATTTCATAAAGAGTTAACTCTTTTTTTTCAGCTTTTAGAAACTATTGTCTAATCACCTCTGGAGCCAGACTGCTAATTGATAAGATGAACTTGTAAACTTGTTATCTTAAGTACTGTAATCCTATTGTGGCCTGTCAAAGGACAGTGCTCTCTATCTAAATGTGTGATGGGGGATTTTGTGCTTCCCCCCCTCTCCCCCTGGGAGTGCCCTGTGTGCATGTAACCTTAATAAAAAGCAGGCTGGGCATCCCAGTCCTGAGTTCTTGTTTGACCCTCAATCGCAGCGTTGACTCGTTTTTGTGGGCAGAAGGGTATCCTAGCTGTACTGCAGCTAAGGGAGATTATTCTATATTTGCGAGACTCATATAGAATACTATGGAAAGCAGCTTCTCCCCTCTTTAGCAATAGGGATCCAGGCTACTAAGCGGTCCATCTCTCAGCGAGACTAAGGGTAACCGTAACATTTGGCGGCAGCGGCGGGATTTTCCTGGATTTCCTAGGAGAGGTACAGAACGGATGGAGAGCGCTTACGAAAAATTGAAGCGTACAACCCTAAAAGATTTACTTGAAAGCAGAGGGGGGTACGCCAGCAACCGCCCGAGGAGAGAGCTGATCGCAGAATTGACCGAACTGGATCAGAGCTTCACAATGGCGGAAACACCGACCACGATTAGTGACGAAAAAACCAGGATTGTTCGGGAAAGGCTCTCATTATACGGGCCGAACCCCTCCATGGAATTGGTACTGCAGTTGATGGCGGAGGCGGACGAGGATATACGAGAGACTCGAGCCTACGAACTCAACCTAGCGAACGCACACCGCAATGCTGAAGCCCCGCAGGTAATCATCCCTGTCGAAAATGCTGGGAGGCCCAAGATACCCTATGCGGCATTTCGTCCCTTCCTAGAGAGCGAGACAGGGATTGATGAATATTTGGCGGACTTCGAAAGGCAATGTGCCCTGCACCAGATTCCCAACAGAGAGTGGCCCACGATATTGTCTGGGAAACTATCCGGGCGAGCCCTGGAAGCCTTTCGTACTCTGGGTGCTGAGGAAGTGACACAGTATGAGCTAGTTAAGGAGACACTGTTGCGACGGTACGCTGTAACTCCGGACACGTATCGCCGACAGTTTCGGGGCACGGAAAAGAAGCCTAACGATACCCATATGGAATGGGCGCACCGAATGCGGAGAGCGGCAAATCACTGGCTGAGCGGAAGTAAAGCGGTGACTGGGGAGGAAATTTTACAATTGTTTCTCTTAGAACATTTTTATAATGGCATGGAACAGCAAGGGAAGGAATGGCTGCTAGACAGGCGGCCTTCTACCTTAGAAGAAGCAGCCAAATTGGCCGATGAACATTATGACTCCCGTCTTCACGAACCCATGAACTACCGAGCTCCAGCACGGGTCGAACCCAGAGAGGTTTACCGTGCACCCCCTCGTGCTGAATTCCGAGCCCCGGTGCCCACAGGGCCCGTCCGACACTCAGGACCACCCAATAACAGCTCTGAGCGTCCCAGACCGACTTGCCACCGATGCAAGCAACCAGGGCATTTCATGGCTAGCTGCCCCCTTAATACGCACCAGACACCCAGGAATTACAATTACCCCTCTGGGTCCTATCGTCCGGCCCGGGCCCTCTGTGTTAACCAAGAGGCCCCTATGGAGGGATATGTGGGGCCGCTTCACGAGGCAGACCCTGCATATGCTGCCTCAGATAACCGCCAGCACCATCGGCAGAGGGTATGGCTCGAGGGGCGATCTACCGAGGGATTGCGAGACACAGGGGCTACTATCACGCTGGTACAGAGTCATTTGGTGCCAGAGCACAAGCGATCCGGACAGACTGTGGCCGTTAGAGTGGCGGGGGGGGATGTGTACAAAATTCCAACAGCTAAAGTGCATCTTGATTGGGGAGCGGGAAAGGGGGCTGTGAACGTGGGCCTAATGGATAATTTACCTGCCGAAGTACTACTGGGCAACGATTTGGGCCCCATGACTTCTGCCTATGCTCCAGTATGCAACAACGAGGCGGACCCAGTGACTACACGGGCCCAAGCCCGGACGGAGCGAGAGCTCTCACCAGTGCGGGAGACACAGGTAAGACCTACCCCGACCTTGCCTGACAGGTTAGGCCCCATACCCTGGGACACCCCAGATGCTTTCAAGGCAGAGTCTAAGACTGACCCGACCTTACAAAAGTACCGGGAACGAGCAGAGACCGGAGGGGGCGGGGCAGATAACGAAACATTCTTATGGGAAAAAGGGAAACTATACCGCTGGACAGAGAAAAGGGGACAGCGTAGGCGACAGCTGGTAGTGCCCCACAAATACCGTCAAGAAATCCTCAAAATAGGCCACGACATCCCCTTAGCAGGCCACCTAGCCGTTACCCGTACCCTACACCGCATTACTCACACGTTCTTTTGGCCAGGGGTGCACGCTGACGTTAGAACTTACTGTAACACCTGCGATGTGTGTCAACGAGTAGGAAGGCGAGGCGATCACCCTAAAGCCCAGCTAGTAAATATGCCCATTGTAGAGGAACCCTTCAGCCGGGTTGCTATTGACCTAGTGGGACCACTGGCTACCCCTAGTCCCTCCGGTAAGCGATACATTCTTACCGTAGTGGACTACGCTACCAGGTACCCAGAGGCTGTCGCCCTATCCAACATACAAGCGGATACGGTAGCGAATGCACTAGTACAGGTGTTCTCCCGGGTAGGATTTCCAAGAGAAATCCTATCCGACCGAGGCACCCAATTTACGGCTGAATTGACCCAACAACTCTGGCAGGTTTGCAAAATTAAGTCCCTCCTGAGCTCCCCATACCACCCCCAGACGAACGGGCTGTGTGAGAGGTTCAATGGGACCCTCAAGCAAATGCTCAAGACGTTCACTCAGGAATACCGAGACTGGGAACGCTTCCTGCCGCACCTCCTATTTGCTTATCGGGAGGTGCCCCAGGAAACGACAGGGTTCTCTCCCTTCGAGTTGCTCTACGGAAGAAAGGTACGGGGACCCCTAAACCTGATCCGGGAGCACTGGGAGGGAGAGATGGAGGCTGACGGTGTCCCAATTGTGCCATACGTGCTGGAACTCAGGGACCGAATGGAGCAATTAGCCAAATCCGTGCGGGCTAATCTCCAGTTGGCCCAGAGAAGACAGAAAGTATGGTACGATCGGGGGGCCCGAAAGAGAATCTTCACCATAGGACAAAAGGTGTTAGTACTTAAGCCGGTGAAGACAGACAAATTGCAGGCGTCCTGGCAGGGTCCCTACCAGATCGTAGAGAAAAGGGGAGACACCACTTATGTGATAGCTAGCTGCCACGACAACAATCTTAGAAAGACATTCCATGTAAACATGCTCAAGGAATATTTTGAGCGACCAGAGAACGTGACGGCCGTATGTTGTTCCCCTCAGGAAGACCCCGACAGTTTACCCATTCCAGACCTATTAGAAAAGAGCCTCCCCACAGGTATAGTGGCGCAGGTTCAGATAGGGGACCGACTTAGCCCCACTGAAAGGGAGCAGCTCAACCAACTCCTCCAGTCCAAACACCTCACCTTCTCCCCGAAGCCAGGGTACACTACTTTAACCACCCACCAGGTAGATACTCCGGGACAAGCTCCCTTGCGCCAGGCTCCGTACCGAATCCCCGAAGCAGTTAGGACAGGAATGAAGAAGGAGATCGATGAGATGCTCCAGCTCAGGGTAATTGAGCCCTCCGATAGTCCCTGGGCCTCCCCAGTTGTCTTGGTGCCCAAGAAAGATGGGACCACCCGGTTCTGCGTAGACTATCGAAGGCTCAATGAAAAGACCGTGACGGACGCTTACCCTATGCCCAGGGTAGACGAGCTACTCGATCGTATAGCCAGGGGAAATTACCTGACCACTATTGACCTCTGCAAAGGTTACTGGCAGATTCCCCTGGCCCCGGAGGCTATCCCCAAGTCGGCATTCGTCACTCCATTCGGCTTATATCAGTTTAGGGTAATGCCGTTTGGGATGAAGAATGCCCCAGCTACATTCCAGCGCTTGGTGGATAGGCTCCTGGATGGCTTCCAGAGTTTTGCTTGCGCCTACCTGGACGACATAGCGATCCACAGTGAGTCCTGGGAGGACCACTTAGCTCATGTGGGAATGGTTCTGGATCAGATCCGGGCTGCTGGCCTGACTCTGAAGCCAGAAAAATGCCACTTTGGGATGGCCGAGGTACAGTACCTGGGTCACCGGGTGGGGTGTGGAAAGCAGCGACCAGAGCCGGCCAAAATAGAAGCTGTCGCCAATTGGCCCACCCCCATCACTAAGACTCAGGTCCTAGCCTTCCTGGGCACGGCAGGGTACTATAGACGGTTCGTACCAGACTACAGCACACTTGCCAAACCCCTGACTGACTTGACCAAAAAGAACTTACCTCGACAGGTCCTGTGGTCTCCCCACTGTGAAACGGCTTTCCAGGCTCTCAAAAATGCTCTAATTAACGCTCCTGTCTTGGCGGCCCCAGCCCTTAACAAACGTTTTATCGTCCATACAGATGCTTCCATGTTCGGGCTGGGAGCCGTCCTCAGCCAAGTAGGCGAAGATGGAGGGGAGCATCCAGTTGCCTACATCAGCCGGAAGCTCCTGCCCCGCGAAGTCAGCTATGCAGCGGTCGAAAAGGAGTGTTTGGCTTTGGTGTGGGCATTAAAGAAATTGACTCCCTATTTATATGGTCAGGAGTTCACTCTGGTCACCGACCATAACCCGTTGGTGTGGCTGAACCGGGTCTCTGGAGATAACGGCAGGCTATTACGTTGGAGCTTATCGTTGCAACCCTTCAATTTCACCATTACTTACAGACCTGGGAAACAGAATGGCAACGCTGACGGGTTGTCCAGACAAACCGACCTCAGCCCCGCATAACCAGCGGTCTGGACAGCCTTAGTCTGCCCCGAAAAGGGGTCAGACCGTGTCTGCCAGAGTGTTCCACAGAAAGGGAGCACTGTTACAGAAGCATTAGTTATTTTGTTGTGAAGAGCTTATTTCCCAGCAGCAATGCCTGAACCAGCAAGCCAGCGCCTAAGAAGGGCTCCAAGAAAACCGTAACAAGTATCATTTCATAAAGAGTTAACTCTTTTTTTTCAGCTTTTAGAAACTATTGTCTAATCACCTCTGGAGCCAGACTGCTAATTGATAAGATGAACTTGTAAACTTGTTATCTTAAGTACTGTAATCCTATTGTGGCCTGTCAAAGGACAGTGCTCTCTATCTAAATGTGTGATGGGGGATTTTGTGCTTCCCCCCCTCTCCCCCTGGGAGTGCCCTGTGTGCATGTAACCTTAATAAAAAGCAGGCTGGGCATCCCAGTCCTGAGTTCTTGTTTGACCCTCAATCGCAGCGTTGACTCGTTTTTGTGGGCAGAAGGGTATCCTAGCTGTACTGCAGCTAAGGGAGATTATTCTATATTTGCGAGACTCATATAGAATACTATGGAAAGCAGCTTCTCCCCTCTTTAGCAATAGGGATCCAGGCTACTAAGCGGTCCATCTCTCAGCGAGACTAAGGGTAACCGTAACATCCATATCAAACCATAGATCAGACTTTAGCCCTGCAGCCCCTTATCAACCATGTGTTCCTATCAGATCAGGCTCCTGGATCTGCAGCCCCTCTGCCTGCCACATATCCATATCAAACCTTAGATCAGACCCTAGCCATACAGCCCCTTATCAGCCATGTGTTCCTATCAGATCAGGCTCCTGGCTCTTCAGTACCTCTGCCTGCAACATATCCATATCAAACCTTAGATCAGACCCTAGCCCTACAGCCCCTTATCAGCCATGTGTTCCTATCAGATCAGGCTCCTGGCTCTTCAGTACCTCTGCCTGCAACATATCCATATCAAACCTTAGATCAGACCCTAGCCCTGCAGCCCCTTATGTTCCTATCAGATCAGGCTCCTGGCTCTGCAGCCCCTCTGTCTGCCACATATCCATATCAAACCTTAGATCAGACCCTAGCCCTACAGCCCCTTATCAGCCATGTGTTCCTATCAGATCAGGCTCCTGGCTTTGCAGCCCCTCTGCCTGCCACATATCCATATCAAACCTTAGATCAGACCCTAGCCCTGCAGCCCCTTATTAGCCATGTGTTCCTATCAGACTCCTGGCTCTTCAGTACCTCTGTCTGCCACATATCTATATCAAACCTTAGATCAGACCCTAGCCCTGCAGCCCCTTATCAGCCATGTGTTCCTATAAGATTACTGGCTCTGCAGTACCTCTGTCTGCCGCATATCTATATCAAACCTTAGATCAGACCCTAACCCTGCATCACCTTATCAGCCATGTGTTCCTACCAGACTCCTGACTCTGCAGTACCTCTGTCTGACACATATCCATATCAAACCTTAGATCAGACCCTAAACCTGCATCCCCTTATCAGCCATGTGTTCCTACCAGACTCCTGACTCTGCAGTACCTCTGTCTGCCACATATCTATATCAAACCTTAGATCAGACCCTAACCCTGCATCCCCTTATTAGCCATGTGTTCCTACCAGACTCCTGACTCTGCAGTACCTCTGTCTTCCACCTATCCATATCAAAATCTTAGATCAGACCATAGCCCTGCAGCCCCTTATCAGCCATGTGTTCCTACCAGATTCCTGACTCTGCAGTACCTCTGTCTGCCCCATATCCATATCAAACCTTATATCAGACCCTTGCCCTGCAGCCCCTTATCATCCATTTTTCAGCCCCTCTGTCGGCCACAAATCTACATGAAACCTCAAATAAGAGGTAGCGCTCAAAATAGGCTAAAATATCATATGTGTTTACACTTTATATGGATGTTTAATCAACATGCATGCTACATAAAAAATAATCAAAATAAAAACAAAGCTTGTAGTCCTAAAATACCAATAAATGATGGTGCCGGTACTCAAATATGGTAAAATTCTAAGCCTCCAAAGCTTAGCAAGAAGTAATAGTACAAATCTTCTAATATAAAAATATATTGTCTAAATATAAATTCTGTAGAGTCCCAAAAGAGTACACAGATCAGACACCTGGTCTTACACCCCCTTAATCTGCCACATATCAACATCAGACCTCAGATCAGACCCCTGGCCTTACATCCCCTTATTCTGCCGCATATCACATCAGACCTCAGATCAGATCCCCTGGCCTTACTTCCCCTTAATCTGCCACATATCAACATCAGACCGCAGATCAGACCCCTGGCTTTACATCCCCTTATTCTGCTGCATATCCACATCAGACCTCAGATCAGACCCCTGGCCTTACTTCCCCTTAATCTGCCACATATCAACATCAGACCTCAGATCAGACCCCTGGCCTTACATCCCCTTATTCTGCCGCATCAGACACATCAGACCTCAGATCAGACCCCTGGCCTTATATCCCCTTAATCTGCCACATATCAACATCAGACCTCAGATCAGACCCCTGGCCTTACATCCCCTTATTCTGCCGCATCAGACACATCAGACCTCAGATCAGACCCCTGGCCTTATATCCCCTTAATCTGCCACATATCAACATCAGACCTCAGATCAGACCCCTGGCCTTACATCCCCTTATTCTGCCTCATATCCACATCAGACCTCAGATCAGACCCCTGGCCTTTCTTTCCCTTAATCTGCCACATATCAACATCAGACCTCAGATCAGACCCCTGGCCTTACATCCCCTTATTCTGCTGCATATCCACATCAGACCTCAGATCAGACCCCTGGCCTTACTTCCCCTTAATCTGCCACATATCAACATCAGACCTCAGATCAGACCCCTGGCCTTACATCCCCTTATTCTGCCGCATCAGACACATCAGACCTCAGATCAGACCCCTGGCCTTACATCCCCTTATTCTGCCGCATCAGACACATCAGACCTCAGATCAGACCCCTGGCCTTACATCCCCTTATTCTGCCGCATCAGACACATCAGACCTCAGATCAGACCCCTGGCCTTACATCCCCTTATTCTGCCTCATATCCACATCAGACCTCAGATCAGACCCCTGGCCTTTCTTTCCCTTAATCTGCCACATATCAACATCAGACCTCAGATCAGACCCCTGGCCTTACATCCCCTTATTCTGCTGCATATCCACATCAGACCTCAGATCAGACCCCTGGCCTTACTTCCCCTTAATCTGCCACATATCAACATCAGACCTCAGATCAGACCCCTGGCCTTACATCCCCTTATTCTGCCGCATCAGACACATCAGACCTCAGATCAGACCCCTGGCTTTATATCTCCTTAATCTGCCACATATCAACATCAGACCTCAGATCAGACCCCTGGACTTACTTTCCCTTAATCTGCCACATATCAACATCAGACCTCAGATCAGACACCTGGCCCTGCAGCCCTATATCCAGACACATAACCATATCAGACCCCTGCCCCTACAGCCTCTCAATCAGACACATACATCAAAATCTGCATCAGACCACAAAGTTCTGCAGGTCCTCGCTTAGCCATGTAGCATATCAGATGTTCTATGCTAATTATGCAGGAACAGAAAATATGTCTGTCCTTTACAAATAAACTATAATAATATTAACAGTAATGATAGAGTGACACATCAATAGAGGGATGAATAGATATATAGATAGATAGATAGATAGATAGATAGATAGATAGATAGATAGATAGATAGATAGATAGATAGATAGATAGATTGCTAGATGATGATAAAAGATGATGATAGATAGATAGATAGATAGATAGATAGATAGATAGATAGATAGATAGATGGTAGATAGATAGATAGATAGATAGATAGATAGATAGATAGATAAATGATAGATAGATAGATAGATAGATAGATAGATAGATAGATAGATAGATAGATAGATAGATAGATAGATAGTTTAACTCAAAAAGGAACCAATGGCACTACTGTGTTTATAGTAATGTTTTCCCCTTAATAGAAATTGTGCAATGGTTATAAAACCTATTTCATAAAATAGGGGATGGTATGCAGTGTATTATTTCTAACTATTTAGTTAAATTTAGTGAAGAACTGAAAAAAGAATACACATTTGCACTCACAACGTTAAATGGTCATATGGCAACTTTAGGTTAAAATTGAACTTTTATTATATTCCTTAAAAAAAAGAAAACAGACACTTATAGATTAAAAACACAAAATATTGGGTAAGGAATATTGGTTCTGCCATAATATTGGGTAGGGAAAAAATAGATAGATAGATAGATAGATAGATAGATAGATAGATAGATAGATAGATAGATGGATAGAGTAGATAAGAGTTGTGCTATAGTATGTAAACACTAAAAAAATGTCATATATCTTTATAGGAGTTAAATGCTGTCTAACATCAGTAGACATAAAAGTCTAACTTTGAAAAAATACATGTAAATCTCATCTGTAACAATCTTAAATGTATTTAATTTCCCTTTGGGCAGTATGAAGTATACTGTATCACATTTTATTTTGGGCGTTAGGGCTCAAGTCTGCTACTGCATGTCTGTTAGCTACAATGAACTTTACCTCTGGGAATTCCTTTGGGAATCTGCACAATATATTACAAGATCTGACTCATTGCCTGAAAACATATTAATCTTGTGGGTATAACAGAAGGGAAACTGTTTACCACAGTGATATTGTGTAATGCTTCAGGGTACAGAATAAATATCAGAAGCAAAGACTTAAAAAAATAAACCCATAGGAAATTGACTGCTATATCCCAGCTTATCCTGTTTTAGTATAAAATCTGGTTGGATCCCAAATTCCTCTCGCTCATCCTAATGACTGACTTTAATAAGATATTCAATTTTTGTTTTCCAGTTCTCTGAAATATTGATTTAAAATACATTTTCTGCAGGGATTATTTGTATTTATTAAACGTTTCCCTTACTGACGCCTAGGGACATGTGCATTTCTTGTGATTTTGTGAAGGTAAAAACAATAAAGACTGCAAGTATGCATAATTTATAAAAAAAATGCTATCTGTGTTGCAGATAAGTGTGATCCGTTTTGTATGCTATGCACAGTGTTGTATATCACTATTTATAAGACATTTGAAATATTATTTCTCACTCTTCAATATTCAGTTTTTCATAAACAATTCCAATAAGATTATAGTAGTTCATTCACTATGCATTTGTATGCTGCAGACTGCAGACGATGGAAGCCAATAACGGTCTTCGTCTCTTTTCGGAGCCAGATCTCCGCTAGGGAAAGTGCAACACATCATGATCTGGATTTGCACAGATCTTAGTGTGTTTCACTTTCACAAAAAGAAATCAGTCTTCGAAAAGAGACAAATGCCACGAGCATCCACATTCTTCTGCGTTCGGCAGCTAATGAAACTGCCGAATGCACATTCCTACATTTTAGTAATGTCTAGTAAGGGATATTAAACTCAAGTGTTTTTTTCTTTTTCTTTTCAGATTCAGATATAGCATACAATTCTAAATAACTTTCAAATTTACCTCTATTATAAATTGTGCTTTGTTCAGGAAATAATGAATTGGTTGGTGAACATGGAATGGATGTCAAATTATCCCAGATTGTTTGATGCACTGGACCTCGGGATGCTTACTATGGTGAGAGTCAGAAGGAACAGCGGAATTGCTGCTTAGCATATCCGGAAGCTGAGGACATCCCCCATAGAGGATTACTCACGCTTTTTCATGCACCTGTTCTCAAGGTGCTGAATATAAGTCACTGAGATATCTGAGCTTACAAATGTCAAACTGCTCCTGACTCCACAAACTGCTGGATAGTTAAAGTATGGCAGAACCATCAACCAGTAAAGTGTAATGTGAAAGTATTTTATATAAAATAGCATTAGAATAACATTAAAAGATAAAATAAAACACACTTCCAAGCTTTTCTATAACTGTTTCATCCCCTTCTTTATAGGCGGTACAGCTAATCACAAGACATACCCCCTGTGCCACAGTACATAGAGCCCCTATGACAAAACATATGAAGACCCCTGATCTCACACCATTGGACTGAGGGCCTTGCCAGCCTTGCAGGAAAACACTAATTTTCCTCAGCAGTAATAAAGCTGTAATCAATCACTCAGCTTCTGAAGATCCACAGAATAATTAAATGACAAATAAGTTCTTGTTTAACCCCTGACCGGACCATTTTTCAATTTTCTTACCCTTAATGACAATGGCTATTTTTACATTTCTGCGGTGTTTGTGTTTAGCTGTAATTTTCCTCTTACTCATTTACTGTACCCACACATATTATATACCGTTTTTCTCGCCATTAAATGGACTTTCTAAAGATACCATTATTTTCATCATGTCTTATAATTTACTACAAAAAAAATAATAAAATATGAGGAAAAAATGGAAAAAACACACTTTTTCTAATTTTGACCCCCAAAATCTGTTACACATCTAGAATCACCAAAAAACACCCATGCTAAATAGTTTCTAAATTTTGTCCTGAGTTTAGAAATACCCAATGTTTACATGTTCTTTGCTTTTTTTGCAAGTTATAGGGCCATAAATACAAGTAGCACTTCGCTATTTCCAAACCACTTTTTTTCAAAATTAGCGCTAGTTACATTGGAACCCTGATATCTGTCAGGAATACCTGAATATCCCTTGACATGTATATATTTTTTGTTAGAAGACAACCCAAAGTATTGATCTAGGCACATTTTGGTATATTTTATGCCACCATTTCACCGCCAAATGCGAGCAAATAAAAATTTTTTTTTACATTTTTCACAATTTTAGGTTTCTCACAGAAATTATTTACAAACAGCTTGTACTATTATGGCACAAATTGTTGTAAAAGCTTCTTTGGGATCCCCTTTGTTCAGAAATAGCAGACTTATATGGCTTTGGCATTGCTTTTTGGTAATTAGAAGGCCGCTAAATGCTACTGCGCACCACACGTAAATTATGCCCAGCAGTGAAGGGGTTAATTAGGTAGGTTGTAGGGAGCTTGCAGGGTTAATTTTAGCTTTATGGTAGAGATCAGCCTCCCACCTGACACATCCCACCCCCTGATCCATCCCAAACAGCTCTCTTCCCTCCCCCACCCCACAAATGTCCCCGCCATCTTAAGTACTGGCAGAAAGTCTGCCAGTACTAAATAAAAGGAGTTTTTTTTTTTTTATAAAAAAAATAAAATATTTTAGCTGTGATGGACTCCTGCCTTAGCCCCAACCTCCATGACCCCCCCCCCCCAGCTCTCTAACCTTCTCCCCTATCTAATTGCGGCCATCTTGGGTACTGGCAGCTGTCTGCCAGTACCCAATTTGCCCCAAAAACAAAAGTATTTTTTCCTCTTTTGGAATTTTTTATGTTTTCTGTAGTGTAGCAGCCCCCCCACAATACCCCTATCCCCCTCACCCTCCCAGATCCTTTTATATTATTTTTTTAAAAATCTTTTTCCCCCCACTCTTCCCTCCTCATTGGTGTCAGTGGGCAGTTAATGCGCGCGCACGCATGCACATGCACGCGCACGCGCGCCCCCACACGCTCCCGGCACCCGGCGTGCACATTGCACTTCTAGGAACCGGATGCCGGGTAGCGATGGGCCGCCCACCCGCCTCCCTGTTACGCTCCCACCCACCAACGAACCGGCACCATCGCTACCGGTGCAGAGAGGGCCACAGAGTGGCTCTCTCTGCATCGGAGTCTTCTAAAAAGGTATTGCAGGATGCCTCCATATGGAGGCATCACTGCAATACCCTGAGAGCTGCTGGAAGCGATTGCGATCGCTTCCAGCACTCTGTTAGACAACTGACGTACCAGGTACGTCCATTGTCATTAACTGCTTGTTAATGCATGACGTACCTGGTACGTCAGTTGTCATTAAGGGGTTAAAATGCAGTTTGTTCATCTACCTGCAGATTGTTTCAATGTATGCAGGAGGTGAACAGGCCACATACTCACGCAGGAATAATTCAACTAAGAAGCTGTATAAAGGGCTTAATACAAAATATCTTTGCCAAATGATGTACAAATAAACTATAATTAAAGGGACACTGAACCCATTTTTTTTATTTTGTGATTCAGACAGAACATAAAATTTTAAGCAACTTTCTAATTTACTCCTATTATCAATTTTTCTTCGTTCTCTTGCTATCTTTATTTGAAATAAAAGAAATCTAAGCTCTTTTGGGTTAAGAACTCTGGACAGCACTTTTTGATTGGTGGATGGATTTTTTCCACCAATCAGCAAGGACAACCCAGGTTGTTCACCAAAATGGGCCGGCATCTAAACTTAGATTCTTGCATTTCAAATAAAGATACCAAGAGAATAAAGAAAATTTGATAATAGGTGTAAATTAGAAAGTTGCTTAAAAATTCATGCTCTATCTGATTCACAAAAGAATTTTTTTGGGTTCAGTGTCCCTTTAAGTAAAAATAAGTTAGTGCTTATCCCCTTGATAGTTGATTCAATATTTTGAAAATAAACTTAATTCTCTAACAAACTATACTCATTAGCTGGTAAGAGATAACTTAGCAGCATCTTTAATAGGCAGGATCCTGTTGTATCCTCTGCCATAAGGTGCTTAAAGGGATAGTTTCATACAATCATTACAAGCTCCTATTTGTTAGAAAATGTTATTTTTTTGCAAGATTACCCCTAGCTAACTGTGGGCTAAATCACAAGTTGAGCGTTGCTACGTTTGCATTAATTTGCACTCTTCCGCACACAAAAGAGTAGAAGTTAGGGCAATGGCTTCCAATTACCAAGTAGTGATTGCTGCCACAGATGCCTTATGTATAGGCCTATGTGTTTAAACCCGCACAGGATATTATTGATTATAATGGTGACTCCTTCTCAACTCATGTATGTATCAAGGAGAGTGTCAAATCTCTTTGAACACATAATTAAATAAATTGGAAAGACTGGGATGTTTTATAAAATGTACCCTTAATCTTGGGGCTCAGATCCAATATTTCCAAAATTTTCATTCTCAATCGAAAAAATGGGATTATTTTTTCAGAGTCAAACACTGCTGAGCTTGATAACTCCATTGATATTTAGCCTACATTTCCACACAAAAGCATTTAATGACTGATAATGGCTGACAATCACCGAAAACTGAATCAATTTGCAAGAAGATAATCTCCTCTCCAGGCTTTACTGATACTCTCACCAACTGACCAGGCTACTCCTCCGCGTTCTGCTGGTCCATCCACTCTCTCTGCATGTCGCAGCTATCTATATATTGTAGATAGGTTTACTTTGTGTTTTACATTTAAAGGGACATAATATTCATTTGCTAAATCACTTGTAATTGATGCAGTATGTAAAAAGCTGACAGGAAAATATCACCTGAGCATCTCTATGTAAAAATGGAAGATACTTTTCCTCACAATTTCCTCAGCTCAGCAGAGTAAGTTCTGTGTAAAAAGTTACAGGTAAAAAAAAAAAAAAAAAAATGAACAGCAGCCAATCAGCATCAGTAGTGCTGAGGTCATGAACTCTTTTACTGTGATCTCATGAGATTTCACTTAACTCTCATGACTTTTCATTGTAATCTTCCTTAAATTGAATAGGGAAATAAGATGAGTGTGCACAAAAGCTCACTCCCTTAGCTATCCCTGGACAGACATACTGATTTGCTGCTTAGAAGTCCTTTACAATGGGATGTGGCTACTGAGGAACTTTTGACGTGAAATATCTTTCTTTTTTACATAGAGATGTTCAGGTGATATTTTCTAGTCAGCTTTTTACAGCTATGCTGCATCACTTTCAAGTGTTTAAACATCTGGGTATCATGGCCCTGTAATTGATGGTGATAACTTGTTAAATATAATTTTTTTATATGGCACAATTTGAGCAACATAAAAAAGGACTGGCACCATTATTGGCATGCACAGTGACATCTTGTTTTTTGGGTATGGGCATGTGCAGGTCTATGGCTGACATTGTTCTCATTTACCCAATGTGAGTTATAGCTCAGTCTGTGGATGATGAACATTCATTAGGTGCCTTTGGCTGTTGAATTTGATGTATCCATCAATAGCTTTTGGTTTAGTGGATTCTGACAATGCTTTGCATGCATCATACAAGTGACTTTTCCAATATCAGATCCACTATTCTTCAAATGCGAGAATTATGGTATCTTTTGCATTGTTATTTATCCTATTTGGATCCAAAAAACATGATTGACAATAATTACATCAACCCCATAATTATGAAAGTTTAATTTTGACATGATTCAAATAGAGCATGTGATTTTAATTAACTTTTTGATTTACTTCTAATGTCAAATTTGCTTTATTCCCTTGGTATTATTTGTGGAAGGAACAGTAATGCACTACTGGGAGCTAGGAGAAGACTTCTGGAGAACCAATGAAAAGAGTCTACCTAGGTATGCTTTTAAACTAAAGATAGTAAGAAAATAAAGCAAATTGGATAACAGAAGAAAATTGATCAGCTGTTTAAAATCACATGCTCTGTCTGAATCATGATAGAAAAAAAAATGTGTTTTATATCCATTTAATCTTATATAGATTGATGCAAAATGGTTTAATCTTTTTTTATTTCCTCTTGATTTATTATCTTAAAAACTATGTACCAATTATTGCAAGGATGAAACTCTACAAAATTTGAATTCATCAATTCAAAGTCTGAGTTTAGCAATTTGCAATAATATTTTCAAAAACAAATTTACTCTAAAAACTGTCAGCTAACGTCAGTATTGTTGAAATGAAACTAGCATTACAAAAAACTAATCAATAATCCTACCTGCACAATTATGTTGCCTCTAAGCTGATTAGAAAAACGCATGCTGTTTCTTGGAAGATGTGAGAAATGCCACTTACAGTAATATGTGCTAAAAGCAGATGTGCTCATAGGAACGCAATCATTTACAGTACATGATATCATTAATGAATTTATAAAAAATAAGGTAAAACCTGGGCTGGCAAAAAAAAAAAATCAATATAAAGGTTGAAACAAATGTAGTGTATTGATGTTTTGTATGTGATAAACATTCCTAGTAAAGTATTCGAGCAATGCCGTCATTCATTCATGGAAATGTGTTTTAATTTGTTATATTGCAGGGCTAATCAATCAAACTGAGTATTTCAAATCAGCCATGACAAATAATGTAGGTATTTGTAACACTTTTCTTTATAAGATACAATTCCGATTATCCTAGCTTTGTGAAGGTATAATCTAGATTTTATTAAAGAGACAGAGACGATTATTTTGCATAAGCCTTTTCTTTAATGCTCAACAGCCATTCAAAGCAACATAACACAGTTTAAAAATTTAACATAGAAAGAATAGAGATGAAAACAATGACCAATGAAAAGCAACGCTGAAAGTTGATATTCAAAACCGACCAATTAGAAATGTTCATTATGTTATAAACAGTCCACACATAATCCCAATTGCCTCTTTGATCTTTGGTGCTTGATAAGGAAAATGTGGAATCTTAATATCCATAAACAAAAATGAAGAAAACAAAAAGGAACCAGAAAAAATAAAGAAAAAACTGGAAACATAGTCCATCTGAAGAAACTTGACTCGAAGGAAGAAATCTTGAAGAGGTGGAAGGTAAAACATCTGATAAGATCTGAAGTTGGATAAATTCTTTTGAAGAGATCTGAAATTCAGAATCCAGTTGAGGAAGGGCCTGGAGCTGAAAATATACAATAACAATAAATATTAAAACATAAACAGGGCATGGGTATAGGGAGGGAAAATAATCGTCTTTGTCTCTTTAATAAAATCTAGATTTTACCTTCACAAAGCTAGGATAATCGGAATTTTATTACAAGGACAGAGACTTATATTTTGCAAGTTTAAAGCTAACAAATATAATCATTAATCTAACAAACGTTGAGGTAAAGAATTTATAGGTTTAAAATAAAATTGTCTAAATACAGAGTCAGAGGACCAATCTGCAGCATTAAGAATTTCTTGAAGAGATGCTGATTTACAAAAGGCTTTAGAAGCAGCAGCTCCTCTTATAGAATGAGAAGTGAACGATTTATCTATTTGTCCTTCATTCATAACCCATTTGATCCACCTACTGATAGAAGTAGAAACAGGGAGATGAGGAGGAGAAAAAGAAATCAAAAGTTGATTAGAAGAGGAAATTCGAAAGGAGGAAGTACGTTTCTCATATTCCTTGAGACAAAGTACAACACATAAAGAAGGATGATCAGAAAAATAAGGATAAAATATAGAAGAAGACATAGACTTAGTTCTTCTAGAAATATTAAAAATTACACCTTGAGGTGAAAACATTTTAGAAGAAAAATCTATAGCTTTGACATCTGAAACTCTTCTGCAAGATAAAAGACAAAGAAGGGAAGCAAGTTTACAGATAAGTTGTTTAAGTGAAAGAAATTAATTTGAAGGCCAAGATTGAGAGAAAACATTAAATTAACATCCCAAAAGGAGGAATACCTAGCAGAAGGAGGTCTCTTAATCTTTATAGATTTCATAAGTCTGGAAACAGAAATATGTTGGCCAATAGGAGAATTGTTAATTAATTCATGGCCTGCAGAAATAGCAGATCTATAAACATTAATAGACCTATAAGCCAGACCTTCCTCAAAAAGGGAAGAAAGAAAATTCAAAATGTCATTTAAAGGAGCTGAAAAGGGATACAAATGTCTTTGACTGCACCAGCCAGACCATCTAGACCAGGAAGATAAGTAACATTTCTTGGTTCCTGGCACCCATGAGTCTTGTAATAATGATCTAGCTGATGAAGAAAGACCTTCAGAAGCCCAAGATCCCCTGAAATTGTCCATGCAATAAGTTGAAGAGAACCTTCAAGAACTAGATCGTGAAAATCTCTGTTTGGATCTGACAGAAGGTAAGGAACTATGGGAAATAGGATTGGAAACTGATATGACATTTCCAACAGAGACGGGTACCAGGACTGGGTTGACCAGAAGGGGGATATCAGGAGTAGCGATATCAGGAGTAGCGAAATCTTGCTCCTCCTGACCACATTCAACACTCGAGGAATCATCGAGAAAGGTGGGAAGGCATAAGCTCCTTGAAGTGGCCAAGATTGGAGAAATGCATCTATGGCTAGAGCTTCCGGATCTGGATGCCAACTGTAAAAGGGGAGAATTTGATAATTGAGACGGGAAGCAAATAAATCTATTGAGAAAGGACCTCTGATAAGAAGTAATTTTTGAAAGAAATCTGGATGTAATTTCCAATCGCTTGAGTCTAAAATATAACGGGAACCCCAATCTGCTGCTGTATTGGAGAGACCCAGAATATATTCCGCTCAAATAGAAATGTTATTCTGAAGGCATTGATGAATAAAATTCTTCGTGATATCTGACAATTGTTTGGAATGAGTGCCACCCAAACGATTCAGATAACGAACAGCTGAAATATTGTCCATCCTTAGAAGAATCAAAATGGGAAAATTCTGTTTGATAAAACTCTTGATTGCAAAGGATCCTGCTATCAACTCGAGGCAATTGATGTGTAACTTGCATTCCGAAATGGACCATTTTCCTCTGAGATCCACATCTTGCTCCCCAACCTGAATTGCTTGCATCCGATTCTATTATAATATCTGGAGTTTTCCCAAATATAGCTTTGCCGTTCCAGGCTTCTATATTGGAAAGCCTCCAGATCATTTCTAGTCTGGCTTCTTCTGATAAAGAGATTCTGTGAGAATAAGAAAAACCCTTTCTTAAGTAAAATATTTTTAATCTCTGTAAAGCTCTGTAATGTAAGGGAGCTGGAAATATTGCTTGAATAGAAGAAGATAGAAGTCCCACAATTCTTGCAAGAGTCCTGATAGGGAAGAATTTCTTCTTTAAAAGATGGGAAATTTCTCATTTTATTTTCTTTATTTTCTCTAAAGGTAAACTTAGAGTAGAAACTGTAGTGTCTATCAAGAAACCGAGAAAAAACAACTTCTGGGACGGTACAAGAACTGATTTCTTGAAGTTGACCAAGAAACCTAAGTTCTTCAAAATATCCATGGTCATTTCTAGATGAATAGAAAGAAGAGAAGGGTCTTGATTCATAAGGAGAATGTCGTCCAAATAAATAATTAAACAAATTCCCCTTAGTCTCAACCATGCTACAACTGGTTTTAAAATCTTGGTAAAAACCCAGGGGGCTGAAGATAAACCGAAAGGGAGGCAAGTAAACTGCCAAATAGAATCTTTCCAAAGAAATCTGAGAAACTTGCAATGGGAAAAATGAATAGGAACTGTTAAATACGCATCTGTTAAGTCTAATCTTACTAACCAATCTTTGTCCATCAGACAATTCCTTTAAAAGATGAATACCTTCCATCTTGAAATGGTTGTACGATAGGAAGGCATTCAGATTTCTTAGATTTATCACCTGACGAAGAGAACCTTCTTTCTTTTTCACAAAGAACATGTTGCTAAGAAAAGAATCTAACATGTCTGGAGCCAGTTCCATAGCTTGTTTCAAATGGAGATTGGAGATCTCTTGATCTAATAAATCTGAATCTGTTTTTGCGAAAACAATGGGGTTTGGTATCCGAACCTGAAAGGGAGAGGACTGAAAATCTGGAAGACCTGAAACAGTTTCTATTACCCAAGCATCTGAAGTAATTACTCTCCAATTTTCTATGAAAAGGGATAATCTGCCTCCAACTTTGTGTGGAGAAAAATTTGTGATGTGTAAAGAAAATAGTTTTACCTGAGAAAGGTCTGGGACGAGATCTTGGTATTGAGAATCTAGGATTCCAGGGACGTTGTCTTGAGGGGAAAAAACTTGAAAGGGAAGGGTTGGGAGGAGGGTATTGTTGGAATTGTTGGAATTGAGGTCGGTTATTGAAGTTTGAATGACCGGGAAAGCGACCTCGTCCTTTCCTGGCCCATTCAAAAACACGACTGGGTTGAGGATAAAAAATCTTTTTTGTGGAAGTTTTAGCTTTATTTAAAGAATTGAAGGTATTTACATAGGCACTAAGCTCCTTCAATCCTAAATCTCCAAAAATAAGGCCCTCAGCCTGAGGACTCATTTCTGTAGGAGCTAAATCAGAAATTTTAGGGTCAATGCGTCTTAAGACCATTCTTCTACGTTGAGAAGACATGGCAGTGTTGGCATCTCTGAATAAATAAACAGATCTTTGGATCCACTGTCTTACTGTATAAGGATCCAACATAACTTTATTAACAATAGCTTCCTCTGTGAGCTCAAATATTTTTGTAATCGGACCCAAAGAGTCCAAATATCTATCCATGCATGCTTTTAAGTATCTGTCAGGACCTTTTTTAAGATTAAAATTTTTGTTATTAACAAACGGCTAGATTTAAAGTTTTGCGGCCAAAGGGGTACGTTAGCTACGCCTGTTTTTTTTTCCCCTGCACCTTTTAAATACCGCTGGTATTTAGAGTTCTCTGAAGGGCTGCGTTAGGCTCCAAAAAGGGAGCGTAGAGCATAATTTATCGCCACTTCAACTCTCAATACGAGCGTTGCTTACGGTAGTGGCCAGCTTGAAAACGTGCTCGTGCACGATTTCCTCATAGGAAACAATGGGGCAGTTTGAGCTGAAAAAAAACCTAACACCTGCAAAAAAGCAGCGTTCAGCTCCTAACGCAACCCCATTGTTTCCTATGGGGAAACACTTTCTAAGTCTGCACCTAACACCCTAACATGAACCCCGAGTCTAAACACCCCTAACCTTACAATTATTAACCCCTAATCTGCCGCCCCCACTATCGCTGACCCCTGCATTATATTATTAACCCCTAATCTGCCGCTCCAGACACCGCCGCAACCTACGTTATCCCTATGAACCCCTAATCTGCTGCCCCCAATGTCGCCAACACCTACATTATAATTATTAACCCCTAATCTGCTACCTTACCTACACTTATTAACCCCTAATCTGCCGACCTGACCTCGCCGCCACTATAATAAATGTATTAACCCCTAAACCGCCGCACTCCCGCCTCGCAAACCCTATAATAAATAGTATTAACCCCTAATCTGCCCTCCCTAACATCGTCGACACCTAACTTCAAGTATTAACCCCTAATCTGCCGACCGGACCGCGCTGCTACTCTAATAAATGTATTAACCCCTAAAGCTAAGTCTAACCCTAATACTAACACCCCCCTAAGTTAAATATAATTTTTATCTAACAAAATAAATTAACTCTTATTAAATAAATTATTCCTATTTAAAGCTAAATACTTACCTGTAAAATAAACCCTAATATAGCTACAATATAATGAATAATTATATTGTAGCTATTTTAGGATTTATATTTATTTTACAGGCAACTTTTATTTATTTTAACCAGGTACAATAGCTATTAAATAGTTAATAACTATTTAATAGCTACCTAGTTAAATTATTGTATTCTTTTTTTATTTTTTGTAATTTAGTGTTTGTTTGTTTTTTGTAATTTAGTTTAGTTGATTTAATTGTAGGTAATTGTAGGTAGTTTAGTTAATCTATTTATTGATAGTGTAGTGTTAGGTTTAATTGTAACTTAGGTTAGGATTTATTTTACAGGTAATTTTGTAATTATTTTAACTAGGTAGCTATTAAATAGTTATTAACTATTTAATAGCTATTGTACCTAGTTAAAATAAATACAAAGTTGCCTGTAAAATAAATATAAATCCTAAAATAGCTACAATATAATTATTCGTTATATTGTAGCTATATTAGGGTTTATTTTACAGGTAAGTATTTAGCTTTGAATAGGAATCATTTATTTAATGAGTTAATTTATTTCGTTAGATAAAAATTATATTTAACTTAGGGGGGTGTTAGTGTTAGGGTTAGACTTAGCTTTAGGGGTTAATACATTTATTAGAGTAGCGGCGAGGTCCGGTCGGCAGATTAGGCGTTAATAAGTGTAGGTAGGTAGCGGCGACGTTGGGAGGGGCAGATTAGGGGTTAATAAATATTATGTAGGTGTCGGCGATATTAGGGGCAGCAGAATAGGGGTACATAGGGATAATGTAGGTGGCGGCGGTGTGCGGTCGGCAGGTTAGGGGTTAAAAAATTTTATTATAGTGGCGGCGATGTGGGGGACCTCGGTTTACGGGTACATAGGTAGTTTATGGGTGTTAGTGTACTTTAGAGCACAGTAGTTAAGACAGAGCTTTATGAACCGGCGTTAGCCCATAAAGCTCTTAACTCCTGACTTTTTTCTGCGGCTGGAGTTTTGTCGTTAGAGGCTCTACCGCTCACTTCAGCCAAGACTCTAAATACCAGCGTTAGGAAGTTCCCATTGAAAAGATAGGATACGCAATTGGCGTAAGGGGATCTGCGGTATGGAAAAGTCGCGGCTGGAAAGTGAGCGTTAGACCCTTTCCTGACTGACTCTAAATACCAGCGGGCGGCCAAAACCAGCGTTAGGACCCCTTAACGCTGGTTTTGACGGCTAACGCAGAACTCTAAATCTAGGCGAAATGTAATAATATTTGCATCAATCTTCGGGGTAATTGCAGTTTTATGGGGTAAGTCTGGACGAGGACATTCAGCTTTTAAAGTTGATCTAGCTTTATTAGAGAAAGATTTTTTTAAATAGTGATCCATAAGTACATATATACACATATAAACACATAAATACACATGTACACATATAAAGACATAAATACATATATACACATATAAACACATAAATACATATATACACATATAAACACATAAATACATACATACACATATAAACATATAACGATGTGCTGAAACGCGTAGAATGACTTACAACCTGTGATCTACATATTACCAACTTTATTACCCTCACTCGGATTATTTGAGAATACCACTGAGCCTTTCAAATTTGGTACGCTTTTTCAATGTCCGGATTGGTCGATCCAGTCAGGTGACGAAGACACGTACGCGCTGACAGTGAAGACGCTGAAGCCACGCTTGGGAGTGAAAGAATACTCAGCGTGTAGTGCCCGCAGCTGATTGCTCTGCGAGAGCGTCCACACAGCACCGGAGCCGCTTACAGCCATCAAGTCTGTCAGGTACGTTCAAGTTATCTCATCTCAACATTGGGGCATTTTCTAAACTGACCGGTCAGCGCTTGTTACACTTTATGAGCTTTGATTTTGAAATTTGACTTTGAAATCTGGCTAAGGATTAATTGAAGATACATAGGATACTTGCAAAGGGACAGTGTGCTTCCTTATATATATGTTAGCTGCAGACCACAACTTTTTATCCATATCTGCCTACACTGTTTGCTAGCAGAGTCTCACAGACCATTTTATAGGATACGGACTTTCCTGGCTGATATGTATTTATCATTGTTTTCTTACTAACGTGCAGTTGCCTTTTTTAATAGATCAAATTTGTATGAATTGTTTTTAATTATATGCTACTACAATTATTAGTTGTAGGATTGACTATTTTAGTGATTGATTATATTAGTTCTATTAGATCTATTAGATGTGGCCACATCTTTTTTCTTTTGTTATTTGAATGTATTTGTCTATATAGTTGTTTGATTTAATACTTTAGGGATTACCTAATTTTTATGCATTGTTATATTAAATTACTCTTTTGATAAATTTATCTATTCCTTTGTATGATATTATGCTATATTTTTACCTCTACTGATTGATATCCACCTTATTTATTTATATATACCCACCTGATTTATACCCACCCCATCTATATATCTTATATTCATTTTATAGTGTATTGTACATTTGTATTTGAAATTATTTATTTATATTTCCTTATTTTTAACTCAGCCCAGTGCGCCACTCTTATTTTTTACCGTCTATGTACTAGTTTTTAACTGTGTGTGAGGGATCACAGTCTATACTAGAGTTGGCTTTGAGTTATTGAGGTAGAAGTCCGGATCCACCACCCATCTTTATAAACACATAAATACATATATACACTTAAATAGATATATAGATAGATATATATATATATATATATATATATATATATATATATATATATATATATATATATATATATATATATATATATATATATATAAATATATATATATATATATATAAGTGCATTGGAGCCCTTTGTAGTCAAATAACTGAAAACATGAAAAATCATATTTGCGGAATTAAGTAGGGGGATATGTTATAAATATTTTTAAATACATATTCCTATACATATCTATACCTATATATAAGAAGGATAGAAAGGGTGTTATTTCTTTCCCACTTTTCACGTTCCATTGAAGTCTATGGGAGAATATGTTAACATGGTCACGATATTGTAATTTCAGCCTTTTGCGTGTGTCAGGTTAGAGTGCTAATAATAAACTTTTTACTTTCAACTCATAATTCGCATGGTACCCAACACACGCAAAAAGCCGGTCTAGTGCCGTTAGCGTGGGAGTGATAAATAATAATCCACTAGTAATCTATCACATAGAAAGATATACAGCTCTCAAGCTAAAATGTACCTAGATTAAACTTCTTGAATAATCTCACCAGAGCTTTAGATAATTAGGTCCTTAGTTATCCATGCAAGATCTTTCCAAACTCAATGCCTGCCCACTTTCTGCTCTTCATGTTAAAGGGACATTGTACGCTAGATTTTTCTTTGCATAAATGTTTGGTAGAAGAACCATTTACATAGCCCATCTGGGAATGTTTTTTGTTAAAATATATAGTTTTGCTTATTTTTAAATAATATTGTGCTGATTTCCAGACTCCTACCAAGCCTCAATGTTTTAGATGTATACTGAATCCTATAGTCCTACAGATGTATACTGACTCCTACAGTCCCACAGATGTATACTGACTCCTACAGTCCCACAGATGTATACTGACTCCTACAGTCCTACAGATGTATACTGACTCCTACAGTCCTAGAGATGTATACTGACTCCTACAGTCCTACAGATGTATACTGACTCCTACAGATGTATACTGACTCCTACAGTCCTACAGATGTATACTGACTCCTACAGTGCTACAGATGTATACTGACTCCTACAGTCCTAGAGATGTATACTGACTCCTACAGTCCTACAGATGTATACTGACTCCTACAGTCCTACAGATGTATACTGACTCCTACATTCCTACAGATGTATACTGACTCCTACAGATGTATACTGACTCCTACAGTCCTACAGATGTATACTGACTCCTACAGATGTATACTGACTCCTACAGTCCTATAGATGTATAATGACTCCTACAGTCCTACAGACTCCTGTTTGTGTAATGGGTCTATTCATATGCAGGGGAGGGGGGGGGTCTGTCTGTTCCTGCTTTCCCAGTCCCTTTCACTGGGTGTTCCATCCTAACCTCATTAACAGTGCTAAACAGAGCTTCTAAGTACGTTTTAAAAAAGGTTTTATACTGGAATTTATCTCTGCATATTCTTCTTTATAGTAGCGTCTATTACATGCAGTTATAGGAAAATTGGTCTACACTGTCCCTTTAAGGACAATATTTTGCTGTTGTGTTGCTATATGATAATATATCAGGCAAGTCTTAATGCTTTTAAATCAAATTAAAATCTGTTTTACTGCAATTTTTTTTCAGTAGCCAAACTCTACCTAATATTTGCCTTAATTGAAGGAGCCCATCAGGTCTTTAGTCCACAGACAACAAGGCTTGTCAGAGTCATAATATTAGTATAAAGTACTCTGTTTTGTAGTTGTTATCAGTAAAAGCCAATTGATGAAAGATATGTAGCAGGGTTAGCCTCGAGAAGTGAGTAGGTGCTTTTTTATATGTTCTGAGAATTAGAAAATCCTCCATTTTCAAAGCTAAATTACATGAAATGGGGACCAAATAGTTTTTTTTTTATATGTATATAGTATACATAACTAAACATTTTATATACAAATCTCAAGGTGTTCAATGTACTTTTATCTAGAACATAGCCTAAATGTTTTACCAAATTCCATTTTTGTGCTGAACATGTAGGAATATTTACTATGTCCCCCCTTAAAAGCTAGTCGTTTTACTTTATACATGTTATCCTAAACCATGTGTTTATCAGAACTCCTATGTACTTGGCAATGTCTTAGAGACATTTTTGCGAAGCACCCTCTGTTTAGTACAATGGCTTCATGTGTTACCTGAAGGAATGGGAGGGATTTGTAAAAGTTGATGAACTGTTAATGAACTTATTAATTACATTAAAGGAACATGAAACCTATTTTACTTAATTCTCTTGGTATCCTTTGTTGAAGGAGCAGCAATGCACTACTGGGTGCTAACTGAACATTGGTAGAGTCAATGGCAAGATATTATCTACAACTTGCTCCCAGTAGCATACTGCCGCTCCTGAGCCTACCTAGATGTGATTTTTAACAAAGGATACCAAGAGAATGAAGCAAATTAAATAATAGAAGTCAATTGGAAAAGTGAATAAAATTGCGAACTTTATATGAATCATGTATTAAACATTTTGGGTTTCTGATGACATTCAGTAAGTCTCTGGCAGACCACATTAGGTGGAGTCATTTTCATTGCTCTCTTTCTGTATAGTACAAAAACAGATGCAGAAGATGTGACAAAACTCACAGATAAACACATTAGAGAAGTGAAAAGAAACAGTACTGGAAGAAATGATAGAGTTAGGTTATATATATTGTGTCTGGTTCCTGTAACTGTCTAATAACGAAATCGTAGAGCAAATGTCTAGGCTGGTTAGCGTTTTAACACTTTATAGTTAAACATTGTAGCCTGAAATACCATACTATCACCATACTATCACTACAACATTTACTGTTTTTGGTAATGAAAGGGTTAAAAATAGCACTTTTTTTTCTCTCTGAAAAGTACTCCAAGTAATTGTGCTGTCACACTACAGAACCAAAATGTCTAGGGCATGTGTCAGGCTATACTGAGAATTCTTTGAACTGACAAAGTGTGATGATGTCACATGAAACGCGTTAGACTTCACTCATTTATTTCATTGATAAAAGACTGGTATGATGAAAATTAATGCTTTTATTTATGGCAAATAGACATTAATTGCATCCTGATATTTTGCTATATGAAGTTTACCTGTGAAGAACGTTATACTAATGCATTACATTTACTTTTTCAAATACATTTTATGTAAGATAAAAAAAAAATATTTGAAACAACAAAAGTAACATTTGAAATTCAAATTCTTTCAGGATTAAATTGCATTCAGTTTGTGTTTACGAGATTCAGCGTTTAAATGTCACTTTTCCTATTTATTTTTTTCTCATAAAATAGAAAGAGACATTTGAAAATGTAACATTTGTGTTGTAGAAATATATTTAAAAGCCACGTCACAGATGAAATCCCATCAGTGTGTGTTGTGTTTTATATTTTACTTAATTTCTTGACCACAGAAGATCTGTTTGCTGTTGCTCTGTTCTTCCATTCTTTGGTCTGTTTATTATCACATATAGCATATGAATAGGGCAGGTCTTGCTTTTAAGTTCATCATATTACAGAGGGAACAAAAATGGTGGGACTGAGAGACATAAAATGAACATAAAATAGAGAGAATAATAGAGCGAAAGAGAGTATACAGGATTTTGTAGAACAGCCTTGACTTAAGCATCTTCCTAATGAAAGATACATCTGGATACATCTGACACTAAGGGGTTAATCACAACCCTTTAGAAAAACTTTCAATGATTTATCTACAAAATCAACAAAGGCATTAATGTTTTTTTTACTGTACAAAAAAATTAGATTAGTTTATCTAATGGATTCTAATTGACCCTTAATTAAGTAACAAATAATTCCTATGAAATATCAATTAAAACATTAACACATTTTTATAAAAATGTTGTTCATTATGCACATGACAAGAGCATTGCAAAATAATTCAACAAAATAGCTACATTTGAACAAAATGTCACGTTGATATGAAACATAATGCAGAATTATCATTGATTGGCTATTTAGCTTTGGTTTCAATAATATCCTATTACCAAAATGAGAATCATGCACTGGTGCAACCACAAATATATAATATAATTGCAACTTCAATCAGTGTGTCTTTAAAAAGTCCTATGATTTGTTTGAATCCAAAGTAAACCACATATTGATAGCGGTCTCTCCTCAATAAGAACAAACGTAGGAAAAAGACACATGTATTGCAACCAGAACACAGCTTCCCATGAACCTCAGGAAACCTACTCATATATTAAAGAATTGTTCATGGCTCTTAGTAAAACGCTCAGACTGGGTATCTTTACACCAAAAGGATCACTAAAACCAATCGTATTCCCTTAAGTGGGAATGACGACACATGGTCCTCATCTGTACAATGTATTTAGCAAAGATGATGACCACATCTCATCATCCAACAGGGGGCACTTTAAGGGATAATCATGGCAACTCTGCACTTACTCTGCATCCCTGGGAATCCGGAGCTGTCACCAAGCCCCAAAAACTTAGACATGCTAGGAAGGATGGCAGGGCTTAAGGAAGCAATATGGAGGGGTTGGCATTCAAACCCCTCAATCTCAGGTCCCTTAAGCCATAGAAATCAATATATATATACTGTGTATGTATATATATATATATATATATATATATATATATATATATATATATATATATATATATATATATATATATATATATATATATTCTTTTAACAGGTATGAAAAAGGGAGGTTGGACTCTCACTTTTTTTTTAATTTAGCAGGAAATCTAGCCTAAAATAATGTACTCTAAATTATGAGCATATCCAGTTAATGGCTTATACTTAGGCTAAAGATTTATACAAACAGAATCACTAAAAAAATTGTGTTGTATTCACTTTACTTTTGGTAAACTTGTGGAAAGGGAAGAACCATTAGAAACCTTCTGATTTAAATACACAACTGTTAGGTGATTCTGTTATAACGGAGGATGTTTCAGATACCTCCTCAATAATAAATTCACCTAACTTGAATATAGATAGACATAGATATGGGATATTAATGAGTAGGGTTTGTTATAACTCATTAGACATATATCGTTATGTTTCATTAGCTAACTGAATATGTTGAATTTGATTCATGGAATTATTATATTTAACGGTTATAGGATAATGCATCAACAGATTTGATCAATGCCAGGAGTGGAGATAATGCAGCAAATCCTCTGTAGGTTTACTTAAACTGCTATTGACATATAGTAAAGACATTTTCTTTGATTTGTTATAGCCAATTTGTTACACTCAATATATATTTAATAGTGGGAATAATGTTTATAGAGAACATTGATAATGAGATTGCATATAACAACCCAGTATACTATCTAGGATGAATTAAACCTAGTGAAACCAGATATAAACATATATATAAAGTAATTAACGCTAGAGTTTCAGACAATGTAGCGACTTTTAATATATTTATGCAAACCTCTATTGATACATAGAAATATAATTTTTCTTTTTAGTTTACCACTTAAGGGAATCTGGATTAATAAAATATATATTCAATAGAAAAAAATATGAGTGTGTTTCTCACTGAAAAATGACCGATACAGTAGGGATGAAATGTGAGTAGCATCTAAAAACAGCAAAACAGCTCAGCACATGGGTAGAAATGGCTCAGCAGACAAGGATTAAATATTAAGAATTTATTCCAAAAGCAGAAAAACCTAAGTTAATATGTGAGTGAGTATGAATCCTAAAATTCTTGGAGAGCTGAGGTCTTGTTGCAGTAAAATGATTTTTTTTTTATGTCCTTTTGCTATTTTAGTTCTTATTGAGGAGAAGCCAGGGGCATATTTTGGCCTAGGCAAAAAAGGCACTTGCCTAGGGCGGGAGATTGGTGGGGCAGCACATTTTGAGTCTCTGTTGGGAGCAGCAAGTGAATTAACTAGAGCTAGCCATCTGTAGAGGGGCAGCAGAATATTGAGTGCCTAGGGCAGCAGAAAATCTGAATATGCCACTGGGAGAAGCAGTTATCAATAAGTGGTTTACTTGTTGGGATTAGAAGATATGCTGCGTAATTAGATTTGCCACTTTTGGAAGGCTTTATATTTGAAGTGAAATATTCTATTTTATTTTGTATTTGATACTCAGTTGCATTGTAGATTCAAATATCCATCTGCAATCCCTATGTAATTGCCATCATATAGTTTCAGGTGAGGTATTCTATTAAAATAGGTGCAATACCTTAGAATACCTCAGTATATACCAATAAGAATGTCAAAATAGTTTAGTTTTTAAGATGAATTATAGATTTTCCAAAAGATTGTAACCTTTGACCCAACATGTCTTAATAAACCTATTGCAAGATATTTATGGTATATGCATTTTGTTTCCCAGTAAAATCCTTCATGCACTAATCAATGTCGTAATTCTTTCTTTAATTGGCTCAAGTATTGGCACAGGATGTTCTAGTTGCATTCTTACTGAGTTTAATATGTTTTCACGGGGCCATAATGCATCATCTCATGAACCAATATAAACCTCAACAATATATTTCTAAGGACAGAGAGGATTCCTTTTAAGTCTACTGTCAATACTGTTTAGGCTAAATGAGATGAGGAATTATACTGAGCTAAAATAGCAGAGGATATTTGTTAGTATTGTCAAGGAACAGATCAATATGTGCTTAATAATGCATAGCCACTACATATATTATTTTACAAAGCAATGCTCAATATTATACAAAATATATATTTAGCAGTGTTGTATAGATATTGGCAATTCACACAACCTAATGCTATTTATTTTTGGTAAAAATTATCATTAAAAGAAAATTCTACTCCAAAAATTGAAGGCTTGATGGAACATACAAGCGCTTGCATATAAAGGGATTTAACAGAGATTTAAAGACACATCAAGAGCAGCAGTGCACTTCTGGGAGCTATATGTGTATCCACCAATCACCAGATAGTTCCCAATAATGCTTTGCTGTTCCTGAGCTTACTTAGATTACCAGGAGAATAAAGTAAATTTAATAACAGAAATGAATTTGAAAGTGCCTTAAAGTTGTGTGCTTTATATGATTCATGACCACTAAAGTCATAATTGTACGTTCATTATTCAGATAAAGCACACAATTTTAAACAACTTTCCAATTCACATCCATTATTTAAATATGCACATTTTTTTTATTTGTGCACTATCTGAGGTACCCACAAAAACAGATGATCTTCCTGGAGTAATTCTGAAGCAATCAATGATCTTCCTGGAGTAATTCTGAAGAAATCAATGACTCTAGACTAGTTATCAGAAGCCATCCTGAAGTATGCCGAAATATTTAAATGAGATGACTCTAGAGTCATTCACTGGCTGTTCTTGCTTGTGAAGTAATCAGTATGTTAACCAGCTAATCATTGTGAAGTAATCAGTAAGGTAAACTGCTAATCATTGTGAAGTCATCAGAAAGGTAATCTGCTAATCATTGTGAAGTAATCAGTAAGGTAATCTGATAATCATTGTGAAGTCATCAGTAAGGTAATCTGCTAATCATTCAGAAGTCATCAGTAAGGTAATCTGCTAATCATTGTGTAGTAATCAGTAAGGTAATCTGCTAATCATTGTAAAGTCATCAGTAAGGTAATCTGCTAATCATTCTGAAATCATCAGTAAGGTGATATACTAATCATTGTGATGTAATCAGTAAGGTAATTTGCTAATCATTCTGAAGTCATCAGTAATGTAATCTGCTAATCATTGTGTAGTAATCAGTAAGGTAATCTGCTAATCATTGTGAATTCATCAGTAAGGTAATCTGCTAATCATTCTGAAGTCATCAGTAAGGTAATTTGCTAATCATTCTAGTCATCAGTAAGGTAATCTGCTAATCATTGTGTAGTAATCAGTAAGGTAATCTGCTAATCATTGTGAAGTCATCTCTAAGGTAATCTGCTAATCATTGTGAAGTCATCTGTAAGGCGAGTTGCTAATCCTTGTGAAGTCATCAGAAAGGTAATCTGCTAATCATTGTGAAGTAATCAGTAAGGTAATCTGCTAATCATTGTGAAGTAATCAGTAAGGTAATCTGCTAATCATTCTGAAGTCATCAGTAAGGTAATCTGCTAATCATTGTGAAGTCATCAGTAAGGTAATCTGCTAATCATTGTGAAGTAATTAGTAAAGTAATCTGCTAATCATTGTGAAGTAATCAGTAAAGTAATCTGCTAATCATTGTAAAGTAATTAGTAAGGAAATCTGCTAATCGTTGTGAAGTAATAAATAAAGTAATATGCTAATCATTGTGTAGCATTTATTAAAGTAATCTACTAATCATTGTGAAATAATTGGTAAAGTAATCTGCTAATCATTGTGAAGTAATTTGTAAAGTAATCTGCTAATCAATGGGAAGTAATTAGTAAAGTAATCTGCAAATCATTCTGTAGCAATCAGTAAATTAATCTGCTAATTATTGTAAAGTCATCAGTAAAGTAATCTGTTAATCATTATGAAGTAATCAGTAAGGTAATCTGCTAATAATTATGTAGTAATCAGTAAGGTAATTTGCTAATCATTGTGAAGTAATCAGTAAGGTAATCTGCTAATCATTCTGTAGTAATTAGTAAGGTAAAATGCTAATCATTATGTAGTAATCAGTAAGGTAATCTGCTAATCATTGTGAAGTCATCAGTAAAGTAATCTGCTAATATTACATAGTAATCAGTAAGGTCATTTGCTAATCATTGTGAAGTAATCAGTAAAGTAATCTGCTATTCATTGTGAAGTAATTAGCAAAGTAATCTGTTAATCATTGTGAAGTAATCAGTAAGGCAATTTGCTAATCATTGTGAAGTAATCAGTAAGGTAATCTGCTAATCATTGTTAAATCATCATTAAAGTAATCTGCTAATCATTGTGAAGTAATCGGTAAAGTAATCTGCTAATCATTGTGAAGTAATTAGTAAAGTAATCAGCTAATCATTCTGTAGTAATCAGTAAGGTAATCTAATAATCATTGTGAAGTAAAATCCACAAGGGAAGACAGCACACTCTCCAAGATGGGGTACAGAAATGGGATTAGCCAGGTCCCAGTCTCACTGAAATCATTCAAGGATTTCCAGCCTCCACAAGATAAGTTAAAAGACCTTTATTTGTTCACATAGGGTCCATAATACAGCAACAACGTTTCAAACAAGCTATTGGTTTTTAGACATGACTAAGAACCAATTGCTGGTTTGAAACGTTGTTGCTGTATTATGTACCCTATGTAAACAAATAAAGGTCTTTTAACTTATCTTGTGGAGGCTGGAAATCTTTGAATGATTACAATCATTGGGAAGTAATCAGTAAGGTAATCTGATAATCATTGTGAAGTAATCAGTAATGTAATCTGCTAATCATTGGGAAGTAATCAGTAAAGTAATCTGCTAATCATTGTGAAGTCATCAGTAAGGTAATCTGCTAATCAATATTTAGTAATCAGTAAGGTAATTTGTTTATCGTGAAGTAATCAGTAAGGTAATCTGCTAATCAATGTGAAGTAATTAGTAAAGTAATCTCCTAATCATTGTGAAGTAATTAGTACGGTAATTTGTTAATCGTGAAGTAATCAGTAAGGTAATCTGCTAATCAATGTGAAGTAATTAGTAAAGTAATCTCAGTAAGGTAATCTGCTAATCAATCTGAAGTAATTAGTAAAGTAATCTGCTAATCATTGTGAAGTAATTAGTACGGTAATTTGTTAATCGTGAAGTAATCAGTAAAGTAATCTGCTAATCAATGTGAAGTAATTAGTAAAGTAATCTGCTAATCATTGTGAAGTAATCAGTAAGGTAATCTGCTAATCATTGTAAAGTAATCAGTAAAGTAATCTTATAATCATTGTGAACTCATTAATAAAGTAATCTGCTAATCATTCTGAAGTCATCAGTAATGTAATCTGCTAATCATTCTGAAGTAATTAGTAAGGTTATCTGATAATCATTGTGAAGTTATCAGTATGGTAATTTGCTAATCATTCTGAAGTAATCAGTAAGTTTATCTGCTAATCATTGTGAAGTCATCAGTATTGTAATCTGCTAATCATTCTAAAGTAATCAGTAAGGTAATCTGCTAATCATTTTATAGTAATCAATAAGGTAATCTGCTAATCATTGTAAAGCAATCAGTAAGGAAATCTGCTAATCATTGTCTAGTCATAAGTAAGGTGATCTGCTAATCATTATGTAGTAATCAGTATGATAATTTGCTAATCATTGGGAAGTAATCAGTAAGGTAATCTGCTAATCATTGCGAAGTCATTATTAAAGTAATCTATTAATCATTGTGAAGTAATCAGTAAGGTAATCTGATAATCATTGTGAAGTAATCAGTAAGGTAATCTGATAATCATTGTGAAGTAATCAATAAAGTAATCTGCTGATCATTGTGAAGTAATCAGTAAGGAAATCTGATAATCATTGTGAAGTAATCAGTAAGGTAATCAGCTAATCATAATGTAGTAATTAGTAGGGTAAATTGCTAATCGTGAAGTAATCAGTAAGGTAATCTGCTAATCATTGCGAAGTAATCAGTAAGGTAATCTACTAATCATTATGAAGTAATTAGTAAGGTAATCTGTTTATCATTGTGAAGTCATTATTAAAGTAATCAGATAATCATTCTGAAGTAATCAGTAACGTAATGTGCTAATCATTGTGAAGTAATCTGTAAGGTAATCGGCTAATCATTGTTAAGTAATCAGTAAGGTAATCTGCTAATCATTATGAAAAAATCAGTAAGGTAATCTGCTTATCATTTTGAAGTCATTATTAAAGTAACCTGCTAATTATTCTGAAGTAATCAGTAAGGTAATCTGATAATCATTGTGAAGTAATCAATAAAGTAATCTGATAATCATTGTGAAGTAATCAGTAAGGACATCTGATAATCATTGTGAAGTAATCAGTAAGGTAATCGGCTGACCATTATGTAGTAATTAGTAGGGTAAATTGCTTATCAGTGTGAAGTAATCAGTAAGGTAATCTGCTAATTATTGTGAAGTAATCAGTAAAGTAATCTGCTAATCATTATGAAATAATCAGTAAGGTATCTGTTTATCATTTTTAAGTCATTATTAAAGTAACCTGCTAATCATTCTGAAGTAATCAGTAACTTAATCTTCTACTCATTGTGAAGTAATCAGTAAAGTAAACTGCTAATCATTGTGAAGTAATGAGGAAGGTAGTCTAATGATTATTGTGAAGTCATCAGTAAGGCAATCTGCTAATCATTGTGAAGTAATCAGTAAGGTAATCTGCTAATCATTCTGAAGTAATAAGTAAGGTAATCCGCTAATCATTGTGAAGTAATCAGTAAAATAATCTGCTAATCATTGTGAAGTAATCAGTAAGGTAATCTGCTAATCATTCTGAAGTATTTAGTAAGGTAATCTGCTGATCATTGTAAAGTAATCAGTACGGTAATTTGCTAATCATTGTGAAGTCATCAGTAAGGTAATCTGCTAATCACTGTGAAGTCATTAGTAAAGAAATCTGCTAATCATTGTGAAGTAATCAGTAAGGTAATCTGTTAATCATTGTGTAGTATTCAGTAAAGTAATCTGATAATAATTTTGAAGTAATCAGTAAGGTAATCTGATAATCATTCTGTAGTAATCAGTAAGGTAATCTAATAATCATTGTGAAGTAAAATCTACAAGGGAAGACAGCATACTCTCCAAGATGGGGCACAGAAATGTGATTAGCCAGGTCCCAGTCTCACTGTAATCATTCAAGGATTTCCAGCCTCCACAAGATAAGTTAAAAGAACTCTATTTGTTCACATAGGGTTCATAATACAACAACAACGTTTCAAACAAGCTATTGGTTTTTAGACATGACTAAGAATTGCTGGTTTGAAAAGTTGTTGCTGTATTATGTACCCTATGTAAACAAATAAAGGTCTTTTAACTTATCTTGTGGAGGCTGGAAATCTTTGAATGATTACAATCATTCTGAAGTAATCAGTAAGGTAATCTGATAATCACTGTGAAGTAATCAGTAAGGTAATCTGCTAATCATTGTGAAGTAATCAGTAAAGTAATCTGCTAATCATTGTGACGTCATCAGTAAGGTAATCTGCTAATCAATATTTAGTAATCAGTAAAGTAATTTGTTTATCGTGAAGTAATCAGTAAAGTAATCTGCTAATCAATGTGAAGTAATTAGTAAAGTAATCTGCTAATCATTGTGAAGTAATTAGTAAGGTAATTTGTTAATCGTGAAGTAATCAGTAAGGTAATCTGTTAATCAATGTGAAGTAATTAGTAAAGTAATCTGCTAATCATTGTGAAGTAATTAGTAAGGTAATTTGTGAATCATTGTGAAGTAATCAGTAAGGTAATCTGCTAATCATTGTAAAGTAATCAGTAAAGTAATCTTATAATCATTGTGAACTCATTAATAAAGTAATCTGCTAATCATTCTGAAGTCATCAGTAAGGTAATCTGCTAATCATTCTGAAGTAATTAGTAAGGTTATCTGAAAATCATTCTGAAGTCATCAGTAAGGTAATCTGCTAATCATTCTGAAATAATCAGTAAGGTTATCTGCTAATCATTGTAAAGTCATCAGTAATGTAATCTGCTAATCATTCTAAAGTAATCAGTAAGGTAATCTGCTAATCATTTTATAGTAATCAATAAGGTAATCTGCTAATCATTGTAAAGCAATCAGTAAGGCAATCTGCTAATCATTGTGAAGTAATCAGTAAGGCAATCTGCTAATCATTCTGAAGTAATCAGTAAAATACTCTGCTAATCATTGTGAAGTAATCAGTAAGGTAATCTGCTAATCATTCTGAAGTATTTAGTAAGGTAATCTGCTGATCATTGTAAAGTAATCAGTAAGGTAATTTGCTAATCATTGTGAAGTCTTCAGTAAGGTAATCTGCTAATCACTGTGAAGTCATCAGTAAAGAAATCTGCTAATCATTGTGAAGTAATCAGTAAGGTAATCTGCTAATCATTGTGAAGTAATCAGTAAGGTAATCTGCTAATCACTGTGAAGTCATCAGTAAAGAAATCTGCTAATCATTGTGAAGTAATCAGTAAGGTAATCTGCTAATCATTGTGTAGTATTCAGTAAAGTAATCTGCTAATAATTTTGAAGTAATCAGTAAGGTAATCTGCTAATCATTGTGTAGTAATCAGTAAAGTAATCTGCTAATCATTGTGAAGTAATGATAAGGTAATCTGCTAATCATTGTGAAGTCATAAGTAAGGTAATCTGCTAATCATTGTGAAGTCATCAGTAAGGTAATCAGCTAATCATGGTGAAGTCATCAGTAAGGTAATGTGCTAATCATTGTGTAGTAATCAGTAAGGTACTCTGCTAATCATTGTGAAGTAATTATAAAGGTAATCTACTAAACGTTAAGTAATTAGTAAAGTAATCTGCTAATCATTGTGAAGTAATCAGTATGGTAATCTGCTATTCATTGTGAAGTCATCAATAAGGCAATCTGCTAATCATTGTGAAGTAATCAGTAAGGTAATCTGCTAATCATTGTGAAGTCATCAGTAAGGTAATGTGCTAATCATTGTGAAGTCATCAGTAATGTAATCTGCTAATCATTGTGAAGTAATCAGTAATATATTCTGCTAATCATTGTGAAGTAATTAGTAAGGTAATTTGCAAATCATTGTGAAGTAATCAGTTAATTATTCTGCTAATCATTCTAAAGTAATCAGTAAGGTAATCTGCTAATCATTGTGAAGTCATCAGTAAGGTAACATGCTAATCATTGTGAATTAATCAGTATGGTAATTGACTAATCATAATGTAGTAATCATAAGATAATTTGCTAAGCATTGTGAAGTAATTAGTAAGGTAATCTGCTAATCATTGTGAAGTCATTAGTAAGGTAGTCTGTTAATCATTGTGAAGTAATCAGTAAGGTATTCTGCAAATCATTGTGAAGTAATTAGTAAAGTAATCTGCTAATCATTGTGAAGTAATCAGTAAGGCACTCTGCTAATCATTGTGAATTCATCATTATGGTAATCTGCTAATCATTGTTAAGTAATCAGAAAAATAATTTGTTAACCATTGTGAAGTAATCAGTAAAGTATTCTGCTTATCATTGTGAAGTAATCAGTAAGGAAATCTGCTAATCATTGTGAAGTCATCAGTAAGGTAATCTGGTAATCATTATGTAGTAATCAGTAAGGTAAATTGCTAATCATTGTGAAGTAATCAGTAAGGTAATCTGCTAATCATTGTGAGGTAATTAGTAAAGTAATCTGCTAATCATTGTGAAGTAATAGGTAAGGTAATCTGCTAATCACTGTGAAGTAATGAGGAAGGTAATCTGCTGATTATTGTTATGTCATCAGTAATGTAATCTGCTAATCATTGTAAAGTAATCAGTAAAGTAATCTGCTAATCATTCTGAAGTAATCAGTATGGTAATCTGCTAATCATTCTGAAGTAATCAGTAAAGTAGTTTTCTGATCATTGTGAAGTAATTAGAAAGGTAATCTGCTAACCATTCTGTAGTAATTAGTATGGAAATCTGCTTTTTATTGTGATGTAATCAGTAACATATTTTGCTAATCATTGTGAAGTAATCAGTAAGGTAACCTGATAATTATTGTGTAGTAATCAGTAAGGTAATCTGAGAGGGGTTATCCAGGAGAGGGGTTATCCAGGAGCGCAAGAAGAAAAAGTTTGCCCGTGTTGAGGAGGACTGTACGTCCGGAACTGTATATTGTTGGTCTGGTGATTCCACAGGAAAATTCGGGGACACTTTCGGTTACAGGCGCAGACAACCGTGAAGAATGAGTAGACGCTCTAGCACACAGGGTACCTCCTCTGAGTCGATATTAGGAGAATGTGACGTAGAGCCACGGGCAAACGTTGGGGTGGCCGACGTCATAAGTGGAGCAAAAGGGATAGACCCCAGGAAGAAACAGGTGCAGATGGGAGAGAAGCGGGTCACGACACACAGCAGCAACAAACCATAATTAACATCAGTCAGGTACAACTTACTAAAGATGAACTGTCTGTATTGGAATGGCTGTCTTTCTGCCCATAACAGAACTATGACATGTTTGATTTGCAAAAAGACATATCATTTTTTTTATATCTGTGAAATTGAAAAGTGTTTTTGCTAACATACCTAATAGTAATGTGATGATTAACACTTTGGCAATGGAAACACAAAGTAAAGCTTTAAGATTAAAAACATTGGGTTTGTCTAAGAAAAGTACTTTTACACCGGTACAAGTAAATGCAGGGGTACAGAACTTTATCAAATTGATAGAAAAAGATGTAATTCATCTGTGTAACCATACTAGTTTACAGAACCACAGAAAGAGAGAGAAGGGGGGTCTTTCTGTAAGAGAGAGGGTGGCCCTATATAATCTTAAAAATAATAAAAAATCTGATTATTAGGGGGACTGATAAGGGCGGGGCCACAGTGCTATTAGATAAACAGTAATATGTTAATGAAATCCACACCCAGCTCTCTGATAAGGAAGTTTACCAAAAACTTACCTGTAATCCCTTTTTTTAAATCAAAAAGGAAGTAATGAGCTGTGTTCAAACTGCAGTTAAGTATGGTATTAATGATGAGGACACTGCACATTTCATATTAGATTCTGAGGACGTTACACCTGTCCTCTACACCCTCCCCAAGGTTCATAAGAATGTTTGGGCTCCTCTTGGACCACCTATTGTGGCAGGGATGAGGTCCATATTATATAAGGTATCTGTCTACCTTGATAGTGTATTGAGAACCTTTGTAAATTCTAATTCCTACATCAAGGATACTGGAGATTTTTTAGTAAAGTTACAAGGTTTACCATTAGAAAGTACTAAGGGCATTCTATTTAGCCTTGATGTGGCATCATTGTATACTTCAATCACACATGAGGCGTGGATTGGAGCTGTGAATAAAATGATGAGTCAGAATAATAGATATGATCCCTTACAAAGGGAGTTCTTATCCTTAGCTGTAATTATTTTTTGTTTGAGGACCATTATTAATTACAGCTACAAGGCACAGCCATGGGTTCCAATGTCGCCCCTACAGATGCCAACATATACATGAATGTCTATAAAGAACACTTTGTATATAGTCAACCATTAATTCTGTTATATGGTGCCACCTGATGGAGATACATAGATGACATCTTTGGCATGTGGCTGGGCGACATTGGAACCCTGGAGGAGATTGTGAATGATTTGAACTCTGCAACCTGCCACGTCAGGTTCAAATTGATGTGTAGTGAGAAGAGTGTGGTCTTTCTTGAGACAAGGGTTTTGAAGGATACCCATGGTCTTGTAGTTGATATACATAAGAAAGAGACAGATTGTAACACTCTTCTTCACTATAACAGTATGCATCCCCCCTCTCTGATTAGATCCCTTCTAAAGTGCCAACTTTTAAGAGTGAGACGGGTTGTGTCTGAAACTGGCCCTGTTAAGCAGAGATTGGTTGAGATGGGTAATCATTTCAGGTTAAGGGGGTATCCACAAGAATTCATACAGAAAGAAATTGGGAATGTTCTACAAATTCCTAGACAATCCCTGCTGGAACAAAAAGAGGCTAGGGACAGGAGGAAATCTCCCTTAAAACAATTCTTCTAGTACAGTAATGCTAAAATAGTATCAGATATCTTAAATATCTAGTTCATATATTGCTAATATGTGTAACCTCAAATTCGTTACGATAAAATCGCAACAAATTATACATATAAACAACAACAATAGTAGAAAACATGTGCTATAAACAAACTAGTCCACCTTAGCATAGAGAGTTCACATATAATTTTGTATGGATTCAGATCCAAAAACTCTATTGAGTCAATACTGGAATATATATTTTTCAAGTTATAGATTGTTGTTTTCCATAATACGTAGCTTATCACTACTTAACTTGTGAATAGTTGTAAGTCAATATAACAAAATAACAAAGTCTGGCCAAGGGACACTGACCAAATCGACACTTTTTCCTTAGTGCAGGATAATGTGAATTATAGCTTACCAGAATCTTCAGACACTTACTGTGCCCTGCACATATTATGTGTGCTTCTGAAAGAAGTAAAGAATATGCTTACCGGGAACTTCAGACACGGTATTGTGCCTCTTTACAAGCTTACTATGCTTTTCTCCGGTGGTTGATTACAGCGGTTGTTGTTTTCAGCGTCTTCCGTTACCCAAGCGTGGCTGTGATGATGTCACTCGCTTCCTATTGGTTACGGTTTTCTTCTGCTGTTATCCGCTATGATGTGCTCAGGACTCATGATGTCAATGTGACAAACCGTAACCAATAGAAAGCGAGGTGAGAGTGACATCATCACAGCCATGCTTGGGTAATGGAAGACGCTGAAAACAACAACCGCTGTAATCAACCACCGGAGAAAAGCATAGTAAGCTTGTAAAGAGGCACAATACCGTGTCTGAGGTTCCCGGTAAGCATATTCTTTACTTCTATCAGAAGCGCACATAATATGTGCAGGGCACAGTAAGTGTCTGAATATTCTGGTAAGATATAATTCACATTATCCTGCACTAAGGAAAAAGTGTCGATTTGGTCAGTGTCCCTGGGCCAGACTTTATTACTTTGTTATATTGACTTACAACTATTCACAAGTTAAGTAGTGATAAGCTACATATTATGGAAAACTACAATCTATAACTTGAAAAATATATATGCCAGTATTGACTCAATAGAGACTTTGGATCTGAATCCATACAAAATTATATATGAACTCTCTATGCTAAGATGGACTAGTTTGTTTTTAGCACATGTTTTCTACTATTGTTGTTATTTACATGTATAATTTGTTGCGATTTTATTGTAACAAATTTGAGGTTACACATATTAGCAATATATGAACTAGATATTTAATATACTGTATGTGATACTATTTTAGCATTACTGTACTAGAAGAATTGTTTTAAGGGAGATGTCCCTAATTTTATATTATTGATTCTGCAAATGTTTTAGATCCACACATATCAAATTAAACTGTTTTAATAAAAGCTATTAGAATATATCACCTCTTAGACTCATTAGCTTCTTTAGCACTTTCTTACTTAATTAATTAATATATTGGTCTTATCTGTGTGCTAGTCTTAAGGGAAGGACTGACTAGTAAGAAAGCTAAGAATCACTACTGGGCACCATACTCCACCTTTTTTAAACAGGAGGAAATCTAACAGATTGTTTTTTTAGCCAATATTCCCAATTGAGTAATAATATTCACAAGATTATTATTATTTTTTTTTCAAAAGAACTTTATTAACCCCTTAACGACCGAGGACGTGCAGGGTACGTTCCCAAAAAAAAGGCAGTTAACGCCTGAGGACGTACCCTGCACGTCCTCGGTGTGGAAAGCAGCTGGAAGCGATCCTGTTTGCTTCCAGCTGCTTTCCGGTTATTGCAGTGATGCCTCGATATGGAGGCATCCTGCAATAACCTTTTAAAGCCATCCGATGCAGAGAGAGCCACTCTGTGGCCCTCTCTGCACCGGAGATCGGTGGCTTCCTTCGTTGGTGGGTGGGAGCAGTACCGGGAGGCGGGTGGCGGCCATCGATGGCCCTGGAGATGTGGAGGGGGGCGGGATCGTGGGCGGGGATGCCCGGGGGGCGCGCACAGACGCGTGCACGGGAGGGCGGGGGCGGGCGCGTGCACGGGGAGGGAGCGGGTGGGAGCCGCTACACTACAGAAAAAAGCAATCAGTTAAAAAAAGTACAAAAAAAAAATACGATCAATGAGGTGGTGGGGGTTTGTAGTGGGGGGGGGGGTGGGGGGTGTTTGGGGAAGCTACACTACAGGAAAAAAAAAACTAAGAAAAAAAAAAAAAAGCCCTTTTTTGTGCAAGCTGGGTACTGGCAGACAGCTGCCAGTACCCAAGATGGCCCCCAATAAGGCAGATAGGGAAGGTTACAGAGCTGTTTTGGGGGGGATCAGGGAGGTTGGAGGCTAAGGGGGGTCCTACACAGCAGAATAATTATTATTATTTTTTTAAAAAAAAAAAACTAAACCCCCCAAAAAGCTTTTATATTAGTACTGGCAGACTTTCTGCCAGTACTTAAGATGGCGGGGACAATTGTGGGGTGGGGGAGGGAAGGGAGCTGTTTGGGAGGGATCAGGGGGTCTGATGTGTCAGGTGGGAGGCTGATCTCTACACTAAAGCTAAAATTAACCCTGCAAGCTCCCTACAAACTTCCTAATTAACCCCTTCACTGCTAGCCATAATACACATGTGATGCGCAGCAGCATTTTGCGGCCTTCTAATTACCAGAAAGCAACGCCAAAGTCATATATATCTGCTATTTCTGAACAAAGGGGATCCCAGAGAAGCATTTACAACCATTTGTGCCATAATTGCACAAGCTGTTTTTAAATGATTTCAGTGAGAAACCTAAAATTGTCAAAAATTTAACGTTTTTTTTTTATTTGATAGCATTTGGCGGTGAAATGGTGGCATGAAATATACCAAAATGGGCCTAGATCAATACTTTGGGTTGCCTACTACACTACACTAAAGCTAAAATTAACCATACAAGCTCCCTACAAGCTCCCTAATTAACCCCTGCACTGCTGGGCATAATACACGTGTGGTGCGCAGCGGCATTTAGCGGCCTTCTAATTACCAAAAAGCAATGCCAAAGCCATATATGTCTGCTATTTCTGAACAAAGGGGATCCCAGAGAAGCATTTACAACCATTTGTGCCATAATTGCACAAGCTGTTTGTAAATAATTTCAGTGAGAAACCGAAAGTTTGTGAAAAATTTGTGAAAAAGTGAACGATTTTTTGTATTTGATCGCATTTGGCGGTGAAATGGTGGCATGAAATATACCAAAATTGGCCTAGATCAATACTTTGGGATGTCTTCTAAAAAAAAATATATACATGTCAATTGATATTCAGGGATTCCTGAAAGATATTAGTGTTCCAATGTAACTAGCGCTAATTTTGAAAAAAAGTAGTTTGGAAATAGCAAAATGCTACTTGTATTTATGGCCCTATAGCTTTCAAAAAAAGCAAAGAACATGTAAATATTAGGTATTTCTAAACTCAGGACAAAATTTAGAAACTATTTAGCATGTTTTCTTTTTGGTGGTTGTAGATGTGTAACAGATTTTGGGGGTCAAAGTTAAAAAAAGTGTGTTTTTTTCCATTTTTTCCTCATATTTTATAAAAAAATTTATAGTAAATTATAAGATATGATGAAAATAATGGTATTTTTAGAAAGTTAATTTAATGGCGAGAAAAACGGTATATAATATGTGTGGGTACAGTAAACGAGTAAGAGGGAAATTACAGCTAAACACAAACACCGCAAAAATGTAAAAATAGCCTTGGTCCCAAACGGACAGAAAATGGAAAAGTGCTGTGGTCATTAAGGGGTTAAAATTATAAGTTTCACAGACATCTTAAATGCAGGTTTGGGCTTACATTAGGTGCCCTCACAAAATGTGTTATAAGGAAACCAAAGGGCAACTTATAAAATCTCAAAGTCTGTTATCAAGTGTTTTTCAATCTAAGTTAACCTTATAGTGAGAAACTGCTGAGTCAGTGGTGGTTTTCGTTATTAATGTCCTTTCACTGATTTTAGTTCTTCATTTTCCATTTTCATCACTATGTTGACAACTATTGAGATGCTGTTGTTAGTAAACTAGATACATATTGTCAAAAAATGATTAATCATAAATTTCTTGCTACAGTTTCTTCTTAATAAAAGTGGGATTGAAAGAAGAGTTGGTGGAAAGGGGGGGGGGGTAGGTAGGGAGAGGGAATATGGTGTTAGATTAAATGTATGATACTCTATGTGTCAGTTGTCACGGACTCCAGTGACCCTGTCGCGATCTGTTTTGAGCAAGTATTTCGGTTTATGTGTTTGCGGCGTGAGTGTATATCTATGTAAAGTGTGTGGGTAACTATAGACATTCTAAGGTGTTTTTTTTTTTGTTTTTTTTTTTTAATTATTATTCATTTATTTATTTATTTTTGCCTGCGTTCCATCTCATCATCATGTACTCGTGTTTGTCTAGACTGTTTGACTTGAGGAAGTGATATCTTTCCAAAACAAGTAGGTTCTCGACTTGTGTCTTCCAGGCCTCAATATTGGGAACTTCAGGTGATTTCCACTTTTTGGGTATCAGGATTTTGGCGCTGTTTAGCATTATGAATAGAAGTGATTGCTTTGTGTCGTCCCTAGTGTTTGGGAGCTTGTGGAACAGTAATAGCCCCGGTGTCATTTGTATTTCAGTCTCTAGTATTTTATTAATTTGTGCAACTACTGCTTCCCAGTACGGTCTAACTCTGTCGCAGCCCCACCAGATATGTAACATATCTGTATGTGCGCCGCATCCCCTCCAGCATAAGCCAATGCTATGTTTATAGATTTTTTTAAGTCGCTGCGGAGTGAGATACCACCTTGATAAGAGTTTGTAATTAATTTCTTGTATTTTCGCTGACACTGATGCTTTTTTGTGATTATTGAATATCCCTAACCATTCTTTGTGAGTGATATCTAAGCCTAGTTCTTTTGTCCATTTGTGACAGTATGTGGGGAGAGTGTCTGATGAGTCAGATGCAAGGATCTTGTATAGGGATGATAGAGTATGTCTTGGGTAATTTGTCATTGTGCATAATGTTTAAATAATGTTAGCTGGCGCGTCATGTCTTTTTGTTGCTTGTGTGTGGTTAAGAAGTGAGTGGTCTGAGCTTGTGTGTACCAGCTCATTGGATTGTCACTGAATTTGTTAATCCAGTCTTGCTGCGATATTAACTTTCCTCCTGGTGCTATGCTCTTTAGTATGCAGTCTTTCAGCTGTATTTTGTCTGGATTCTCTATTTTAGTATTTGGTATGAAGGGTAAGTCTGAGTTATATTCAATCAGAGTTAGGGGTGAGGGCCTTGATGTGACATGAGTGCTTGTGTTAACTAGCTTATCCCATTGGGCGAAAAGTTCTTTCAACAGTGGGAAGTCCTGTATGATATCTGGTCTTTCTGTTGGGTCCAGCCAGGCCATGCATCCCACATTTCCCAGTTTCAATACCTCTCTGTCTACCCATACCCACTGCTTATTGTCGGAATTGTGGCTCCAGTCTATGATTTTCTGTCACAAGATTATTTTTAAACATTGGCACATTTTACAGACATGTAATCCCGAGGTTGTAGAGTTCAGAGAACCCCCAATGCCTGCATATAGACGGGGTAGGAATCTGAAGAATGAGCTGGTGCATGTGGACATTGGTCCCTCTAAGGTTACAGTCCAGGGATACATTGGTAAAAAGAATTTAGGTAATTTTTCTTGCCTTAACTGCTCTAATTGCAAAAGTATAATCAAAGGTCCTTCTTTCTGATATTTGAGTACAGGGAAAAAAATTAGATAAGGGGACATTTTACATGTAATACGGATTTTGCGGTATATTACATTAAATGCCCATGTGGGTTAGGGTACATTGGCGAGACTATACGTGAACCTATCAACCAACATAAGAGTAGTATTAGGACAAAGAAAGTGGATGCCCCTGTAGCAAATCATTTTTTGACTGCTGACCATAATCTGAGTCACTTTAGGATTCAGATTTTAGAACATGTGAAGTGCCCCAGGAGAGGAGGAGACAGGGCTAAAATTTTGAAAAGAAGGGAGGCCTTCTAGATTAGTAAACTTGACACCATATATCCCAAAGGGATGAATAGGGAATTACATTTATCTTTATGTCTGTAATGGGACTGTGAGCTGTGATGAATTATATATATTATGTGATTTTTCATTTGTTAAAAAATTTTTAAAAAATTGCTTCCATCCCTTGGTCTAGGTTTATAGCTTTTCTACAATATTATCTGTGTGTTGTGCCATGGATTTAGTTTGCTATTATGTGTTTTGTGCAGGGCCACTAGGTGGCCGTATTTCAGGTGTAGGAGGTTAATTAGGTAGAGTGGGGTGTGGTTTATAAGGTTTTTAAGATGTATTAACTCCAGGTGTAACCATACATGACTAAGGACTAGCTCCAAAATGTTGTATGGTTTGTGGTCTGGCTGTTAAAACTGTACAGATTGTACTTTTTTAATAAATTTGTTGAAGAGATTGCTGGTGGTGCTCATCTTTGTTGGTGATTTATTTCTTAGGGGTATGGTGCAGTACCCTCTGAGCTGGCACACTTTCACTGCTCCCAAGTAAATAGTAAGGTAATCTGCTAATTATTGTGAAGTAATCAGTATAGTAATCTGCTAATCATTGTGAAGTAATCAGTAAGGTAATCTGCTAATTATTGTGAAGTAATCAGTAAGGTAATCTGCTAATCGTTGTGAAGTAATCAGTAAGGTAATCTGCTAATCATTGTTAAGTAATTAGTAAAATAATCTGCTAATTGTGAAGTAATCAGTAAGGTAATCTGCTAATCATTGTGAAGTTATCAGTAAAGTAATCTGCTAATCATTGTGAAGTAATCAGTAAGGTATTCTGCTAATCATTGTGAAGCAATCAGTAAATTAATCTGCTAATCATTGTGTAGTAATCAGTAAGGTGATCTGATAATCATTGTGTAGTAATCAGTAAAGCAATCTGCTAATCATTGTTATGTCATCAATAAGGTAATCTGCTAATCATTGTGTAGTAATCAGTAACGTAATCTGCTAATCATTGTGTAGTAATCAGTAAAGTAATCTGCTAATTATTGTGAAGTAATCAGTAACGTAATCTTCTAATTATTGTGTAGTAATCAGTAAGGTAATCTGCTAATTATTGTTAACTAATCAGTAAACTAATCTGCTAATCATTGTGAAGTCATCAGTAAGGCAATCTGCTAAACATTGTGTAGTAATCAGTAAGGTAATCTGCTAATCATTGTGAAGTAATCAGGAAGGTAATCTGCATTAATTGTGTAGTAATCAGTAAGGTACTCTGCTAATCATTGTGTAGTAATCGGTAAGGTAATCTACTAACCATTGTGTAGTAACCAGTAAGGTAATCTGCTAATCATTGTGTAGTAATAGTGTGTAGTAATCACTAAGGTAATCTGCTAATCATTGTGCAGTAATCAGTAATCTGCTAATCATTGTGAAGTAATCAGTAAGGTAATGTGCTAATCATTTTGTAGTAATCAGTAAGGTAATCTGATAATTATTATGTAGTAATCAGTAAGGTAATCTGCTAATCATTGTGTAGTAATCAGTAAAGTAATCTGGTAATCATTCTGTAGTAATTAGTAAGGTAATCTCCTAATCATTGTGAAGTAATCAGTAAGGTAATCTGCTAATCATTGGGAAGTAATCAGTAAGGTAATTTGCTAATCATTGTGTAGTAATCAGTAAGGTATTCTGATAATCATTGTGTAGTAATCAGTAAGGTAATCTGCTTATCATTATGTAGTAATCAGTAAGGCAAACTGCTAATCATTGTGAAGTAATCAGTAAAGTAATCGGCTAATCATTGTTAAGTAATCAGTAAGGTATTCTGAAAATCATTGTGAAGTAATCAGTAAGGTAATCTACTAATCATTGTGAAGTAATTAGTAAGGTAATCTGCTGATCATTGTGAAGTAATCAGTAAGGTAATCTGCTAATCATTGTGAAGTAACCAGTAAGGTAATCTGCTAATCATTGTGAAGTAATCAGTAAAGTATTCTGATAATCATTGTGAAGTAATCATTAAAGTAATCTGCTAATCATTATGAAGTAATCAGTAAGGTAATCTGCTAATCATTATGTAGTAATCAGTAAGGTAATCTGCTAATCATTGTGAAGTAATCAGTAAAGTAATCTACTAATCATTGTGAAGTAATCAGTAAGGTAATTTGCTAATTGTGAAGTAATCAGTAAGGTAATTTGCTAATCATTGTGAAGTAATCAGTAAGGTAATTTGCTAATCATTGTGAAGTAATCAGTAAGGTAATCTGCTAATCATTGTGAAGTGATCAGTAAAATAATCTGATAATCATTGTGAAGTAATCAGTAAGGTAATCAGCTAATCATTGTGATGTAATCAGTGAAGTAATCTGCTAATCACTGCATAGTAATCAGTAAGTTAATTTGACAATCATTCTGAAGTCATCACAAAGAGTTTTTTTAATTTAGCTGATGATTTATGATCATCAAATGACTACAGGGTGGTCTCTAAAGTAATCCTGTTTGTTTTAGGCCAGTTCCTTTGCAAGATTCACAGTATATACATGTATGTATTTTGTGATTGGCTGATGGTTGTCACATGATGAAAGGGAAAGAAAACTAGTACTACCTTTGATATTTGTTAGAAAAAAAACTGCTACTCATCTGAAATTTAAACTAAGTGTTTTTGCATTGTCTATTTATTATGCATGTTTTGATTATGCAATTCTACTGTGTTTAGTGCCATATACATCAATGGGGAGAAAGTTTTAGTAAAACACTAACACCTGTGATCGCGGAATGACAAATCGCTGTAACGCAATCCCCATTGATGTCTATAGGGAAAAGAAAGTTACGTTTAAACCTAACACCCTAACATAAACCCCTAGTCTAAACAATCCTAATCTGCCGCTCCCCGACATTGTCAACACTAATTAAAGTTATTAACCTCTAAACCGCCGCTCCCCGACATCGCCAACACTAAATAAAACGATTAACCCCTAATCCGCCGCCCCCCGACATCGCCGACACTAAATAAACCTATTAACCCCTAAACCGCCGGCCCCCACATCGCAACTAATAATATGACTCTATTGCTGTTGTAAAGTATTTTCTTTTGTGGTTGTGCCTCACTATTTTAAAGCTGATGCAATTGTCTTGTTAGTATTTTTCTTTAACTGTTGTCATGAGCACATTGTTTATTACAGGGAGATATCTTGGGGTTTTTTTTGCTTTAAATTGTTCTCTAACATTTTGCAGACATTGTTGTGATGTTTTTAGCTTTAACAGTGGAGTTTGTTGTTTGTTTTTTGTGACTCAAAGCTTGCAGATAATTTAAAAAAAAGGGGTACAAATCTTTATAAATTCTGTAAATATTTGAATTCACAAACAGGTTTTATGAAATCTAAACCTATATCTGCATTGTACAACTAATATGGATAAATTAAATTCAATTAAAAATAATGAAACATGTACATTAAAAAACTAGAAATGGCATATAAAAAACAAATAAATATATAATTATAAATATAATAAAACAAAAATAATGAGTCAAATAAAATCTTTTTTTAACAATGTTTACCCTTATTCATGAAGAGATTAATGTGATTTTTTTTTAAAGTAGGTAGCAGGATTCTATTTTATAATCTGTTTTATCATCTTATCCAAAAATATAAATACTATATATATATACAGTATATAGAAAAAATGTCCCAGCTAACCAAGGGTTTAATTGTACATTTAAAATGTTCAGGTTGCAGATTTTATTAAAGGGATACTAAACCCATTTTTTTTTTTCTTTCATTAGTCAGATAGAGCATGCAATTTTAAGCAACTTCCTAATTTAATCATATTATCAATTTTTCTTTGTTTTCTTGCTATCTTTATTTGAAAAAAAAAAAGAATGTGAGCTTTGGAGCCGGCCCATTTTTGGTTCAGAACCTGGGTTGCGCTTGATGATTGTTGGCTATATGTATCCACCAATCAGCCCAGGGTTCTGAACCAAAAATGGGCCAACTCCTAAGCTTACATTCCTGCTTTTTCAAATCAAGATAGCAAGAGAATGAAGAAAAATTGATAATATGATTAGAAAGTTGCTTAAAATTGCTGCTCTGTCTGAATCATGAAAGAAAAAAACTGTGTTTAGTGTCCCTTTAAAGGGCCATTATACACTCATTTTTTCTTTGCATAAATGTTTTGTAGATGATCTATTTATATAGCCCATAAAGTTTTTTGTTTTTTTAAATGTACAATTTTGCTTATTTTTAAATAACATTGCTCTGATTGTCAGACTCCTAACCAAGCCCCAAAGTTTTATGTGAATACGCTCGACTACCTACTCCAGCTTGCTCCTGTTTGTGTAAAGGGTCTTTTCATATGCAAAAGAAGGGGGAGGGGGGAGTGTCTTATTTGCCACTTGCAGTGGGCTTTCCAGCTACCTTTTCAACAGAGCTAAACTGAAAGCTTCTAAGTACATTTTTAAACCATTTTATACTGGATTTTTATATCGGTATCTGTGCATATTATTCTGTATATTAGTGTCTATTACATGCAGTTATATAAAAATGAGTGTATACTGTCCCTTTAAGTATAATATTTTTGCTGCTGTATTATCTAAAAGTTTTCTCTTATGTATGAAATAAAGTAGTTGATGCAGAGCTTTCTCTGTACCTTGTAATTCTCGCTTTTGACTATGTATGAAAGAGCTTATAAGCCGCGTAAACAGCTCATACTTTACTTCAAAGTGCTTTCCTCATCACCCATCCAGACAGGTCAATCAATAAACAATAAGGATTTGCAGAGTGATGAAATTATCTTGTTCATTTTCTCCTTTCCCTCCAGCTTTGGAAGCCCATGCTGTGAACTAGACTGTTCCATTCTATTGCAATTGTACTTTTTAATACTCAAATAATTAATTTCCTTGCAGTTATATAATTATTTTTTAAATCTGTTTCATATAAAGGTATGTCGCAAAATACTAAAATTTGTTATTATTATTAGTATGTCATTTGTTTGTCTCTTTAGAATTATATCAATAAATTAATTTCATTTCACTTAATCGTCTCCATACCCTTGTCTTTCAATACTAACTCATGCATTCATACAATATATATTGTTTAATCATTAAATTTAAAGAAACCATAAACCCAAAATCTAGTCCCTCATACAATGCTGGTCTTTCTGACATTCTTGTTTGCTATAAAAAAACAGGATCAGATGATAATTTTGAATGATCACAATCACACCGAGTCAACCACAGCCAAGCTTGATAAGTTGTCTTTTAATTCTAACTTATTTATACAATACATATTGTTTAATCAATACATTTAAATAAACAATAAACGCAAAGGGCTAGATTATGAGTAGATGGCTAATTATCATTCAAGTTTGTGCGCTTAATCCGCAATAAGTACTTTTTTGCACTAGCCGGATTCCACGTGTATTACAAATTGCAAAATGCAAACTTACAATATAACTATAATATTATCGTATTCCCCAATATACTTCAGTGGAGCGTGAAAATTGGGGGGGAAAATAAAATCTTAATAGCACGTAAACCTGATCATGTTTAACCAAGTGCGCTAACTCAACATTAAATATTCATATTTCAAATCCCATTGTTCTTCACATAGCAGAATATTTTCTATTTTTTTCATAAATACATATTTATATATATATATATATATATATATATATATATATACTGCATTTAAGTTTTATTTTGTAAAATATATATCTATATATATATATATATATATATAAATATCTATTTTAAAATACTTAGTACATATTCCCCTATATGAAGAACATTGGAATGGGAAATATTTACAGTACAACACTTTATTAAAAATTACTATTGCATAAAAATGATTTTACATGTTTTCAGCTACTTAACTGCAAAAGGCTCCTATGCACTTATATATATTTAGATATTTATACATATGTGTTAATGTATCAGATAAATCTAGAAATATATATTTAATAATAAAATGCGCATTATTTTCTATGTGAAGAACATAGGAATGTAAAATATGCATTTTTCACATTGTGTTTCTCAATTTAGATCTTAACACGTTCGGGTTAGCGCACATGAAAAATTAGGATTCTTAAGCACTTTTTTAAAATATTACATATTATATAGTATTAAAAATGTATATAAATTATTAAAAAATAATAAACATACTATGAATTATTCTAAAAATGTAATAGAAGGTATCTATATATTTTACATTATGTTTATTAAGTTTCAATAATTTATATTATTTTTTTAATAATTTCTATGTACTATTACAATGAATGCGCCTTAAGAATCATATGCGCTACCCTGACTGCATTAAGATCTAAATTGATAAACGCGATGTGCAAAACGCATATTTTACATTCCAATGTTCTTCACATTGACAATAATGTACTTTTATTAAAATATATATATATTTCTATTTATATATATATATATATATATATATATATATATATATGATACATAAATACCTATGTTCTCACATCTAGACATTTATATACATATATCTATAAATCTTTAGACATGTATATGTATGTATCTCTATATTAAAGCCCTATACAGTCCTTTTTTTCTAACAACTGAGACCTCATATCTTTGAGCCCTTTTTATTTTTTTTATTATTTACTTTATTATTTTACTTTTTATTGCAATTTTTTAAAATAATTTTTATCAGAAAGTGTAATTATGAGTGTAACTGTACTGTGTCACGATAACCAGACGTCGGTTAAATTCAATTGCTCTCAAGTGAATGAGTTTACTTTAAACTTGTAATAAGCACGCTACTTCTAGCCAGGGATAGGCAAGGTGTCCGTACACGGACACTGGTGTCCGTGACTGGCCCTTGCAGTGTCCGCCACCCATTTTGCTGTGGGGAGGGAGGAGTAAGACAGATGAATACTGGTCCTGACTCCTCCTTAACACATGTGGCGCCACATTTTGCAGGGTTGCGGCCACTCACACATGATGCCGCTTAGTACCAGAAAATGACTCTGAGTGAGACAGAGAGAGAGGGAAGATTCAAGAAGCAAGCTGCCACTGTGTCCCTGGAGCTTTATATGCAAAGGTAATGCACTTTAACCAGCACCTGAGGTTTATTATAAGTAGTATTTAAATAGAAAGAAAAGATATAGTAAGGTTGTGAATCATAACCTTAGTATATCTTTTCTTTCTGATTAAATAATAGGAAAGGGAAAATATTTAGTGAGAATAAAATTAGTGGCTTGTCAAGAGACTGCTAGCAATATTGGTTGATAAGTTATGGAATAAATCAAGCCTGAGTGAAATACTGGATGTGTATCTTATGCATCTGTATAATAACACCCAGCTCTATACAAAGACACAGAAGTGACACTGGCACATGTGTATAGCCAGACAAGGGCTGGTTATAGGATTAGTGGTATCTGCATCAGTATAATAAAATTCAGCACTATAAAATAATAGTTTTAATTGTAAATGTACCTTGGTCTTTACTTTAGAAAATGTCCGCCACAGCCTTGGCTCGTGCCTAGCCCTGCTTCTAGCACATGCAAACACCTGCTCCAAAATCTAGTCGCTCATACAGGGATTAATTTTGGTCTTTCTGAAATTCTTGTTTGATATAGAAAAAGCAGGATTAGATGATACTTTTTTTTCAGAATGACCATAATCACACCGAGACAACCACAGCCAAACTTGACAATTTGTCTTTCACCACTAACAATCACAATCACACTGAGTCAACCACAACCAAGCTTGATAACTTGTGTTTCCCCCCTAAAGATCACAATCACACTTAGACAACCACAGCCAAGCTTGCTAACTTGTGTATCCCCACTAAAGATCACAATCACACCGAGTCAACAAAAGCCAAGCTTGATAACTTGTGTTTCACCACTAAAGATCACAATTACCCTAAGTCAACAACAACCAAGCTTGATAACTTGTGTTTCACCACTAAAGATCATAATCACACCAAGTCAACTACAGCCAAGCTTGATAACTTGTGTTTCACCACTAAAGATCACAATCACACTGAGTCAACCACAGCCAAGCTTGATAACTTGTGTTTCACCACTAAAAGATCCCAATCACACCAAGACAACAGCCAAGCTTGATAACTTTTGTTTCACCACTAAAGATCACAATCACACCGAGTCAACAACAGCTAAGCTTGGTAACTTGTGTTTCATCACTTAAGATCACAATCACACTGGGGCAACCACAACCAAGCTTGATAACTTTTGTTTCACCACTAAAGATCACAATCACACTGAGTCAACCACAGTCAAGCTTGATAACTTGTGTTTCACCACTTAAGATCACAATCACACTGGGGCAACCACAACCAAGCTTGATAACTTGTGTTTCACCACTAAAAATCACAGTCACACCAAGGCAACCACAGCCAAGCTTGATAACTGTCTCAATATTTTTTTTCTCTCAATTTCACCACATTGGCGCCAGGATCAACAGATAATGAGTGTTGATCATCCAAAACTGAATCTATACACGACAAATACAACTGCATTCTAAGCTGCCCATCCGCTCTCACTAACTGACCAGACCACTAATCAGACATCAACGCTGTTAGAATTGGCAGCACCATGTTGTTTTTCAGGTCTGAGCATGCAGAGATCCATAACAGATCTCATCCTTGTTTATCAGATGTGTGTTATCAGTTCATCTGTGGGTGTTAAGCATTTATCAAGTGCCTTTGGCTTTTGAATTCGATGTATCAATTTTGTTGTTAATATTTAGTTGATAATTGGTGGTCTGATAGATTGTGAAGTTGATTCTGTCCATGCATTGTAAGGGTGACTTTTTCCTCTACCCAGTCCAATCTTTTTGTAATACAGAAATGGTGTTATTGATTGCATTGTGGTAGTTACTATGTCACAAAATGTGTATTGTGAGATGAAAAACAGCTAATAAACACAATCAACAAGATTGGTTGTTAAATGGAAGTGTCATGGTACTCAAAATATTTCTACCATTTATATGAAAGAGCTTTAGTAAAACAGGGTAAAATTAGACATGTGCATCTTTAAACACATAAATACATATATGCACGTTTATATATACACATATATACTAATATATATATAAAAAATGTATGTGTTTGTTGCACATTTGTTTTTAACCCTTGCACTTTACGCAAGGTCTTCACTCGCTCAAACCCAACAAGAGCAAACTTTTTTACTTTCAAATTGTAATATGCGTGCAAGTTAGCACAGTCACAATATTGCTTATTGTGTCCCACGTATACAGTAGTGCGCCACTTGTAATAGAAAAGGTTATGTAAAAGGTGTTTAAATTAAAAGTGAAATTAGGAAGAGCATGACCGTGTAGAACTGAGTCCTGGGACTCTTCTGCTCAATGGCTGTATAGGAACGACTCCAAGAGAGAAAAAACTGAGCTATTCTGCACATGAGCATCTTTTTCACAAAAACAAAGCACTGTAATGCATTTTAAATCATGGATCCTGGACTTAATATAACCTGTTTGTGAAACTCATATCTAACTGAAAAGGTGAAATGAATTGCTGTTGTTGGTTAGAGCAGTGAACAAGCTCATTCACATCTAGTTTCTGATTGGTAATGGCAGTAAAGACCTGGAAAATGTATTGATTTTCCTGAGTTTTTAAATACTGTACTTTTCCACTATGACAACAGATTTAATTGCTTTTAAACTTGTATTTTGTATGCATACACAACACTGTACACATCATCGTGCATTCATAAAATTAACTAAGGTCTGTTAACGGTTTAAAGGTTCTGAATGTACCTTTTTTTTAATTATATTCTTTATTTTTTAAAGAATAAAATCTTTAACTAATAGGGCACAGTTTAATACACACTTGACACTATGATGCAGTGAGATCTGTGAGCCCCTGAGTCCTTTTATTTCAGAAGAAAAGAAAGAATTGGTACAGTGTGCCCTTCCTTAACAATATTTCATAATGTAATGAGGGGATTTTGAGTACTGGGACAAAATTGGCTCAGTTTAAATACCACTTTAGTTTAATAATTTTACACTAATTTGTTTTTTCTACTTTTCAGACTGCTGTATATTTTTCAAATACTTTTTTTTATTATTTTTAAAGGACTATATGAAAGAAAACAGAATGTACAGCCAAGATTTTTATGATACTTTTGATGTGATGTCCTCTAATAATATCGGTTCACTTTACTTTTAGTTGTTAGGAACAGAAAAAGAAAAATAAGCACTGGTTTTAACCTAGCAGATAAACCATCACATTTTTAGAATCATTTTACTTTTATTTTACCATCTTTCAAAGCATTTCTGAGTTCATAGGGTTTACAATCTAGGATGAAATTCTATTACGCAACACATATTTAAAAAAAAAATGCATTGTCTTTATCCGACAACTTCAAAGCTCATAGTATGACTGGAAAAAGTTTACCAAGCTATGTGATAGACATTACATTTTCTAATTTTTTTGTATTTTGACTTTATTTGGTGCACAGCTTAGAAAAAGTATTTTAGAAGAAACAGTTTGACCTCAATATTTATAGCTTCGGTAGTGTGAAACTCTATGAAGGGATTTAATAATGTTCAAAAAGAAAAAAAATCTGAAAGTAAGGAATAATAGAATGGAAATTCATAATTTGATAGCAGTAGATATTTACTGAAATACTGTCTTCCTGGGTAATCGGGTACTAAATGCTATATAGGTATGTGGAGGTGATGGTTATTTCTCAGTTAATCCTTCATAAGATAATTTTTGTACATTTTGTACATTTTCCTTAAAGGGACAGTCAAGTCCAAAATAAATGATTTCATGATTCAAATAGGGCATGCCATGTTAACTTTCCAATTTCCTTTTATCACCAATTTTGCTTTGTTCTCTGGGTAATCTTAGTTGAATGCTAAACCTATGTAGGGTCATATGCTAATTTCTTTGATCTTGAAGGCCGCTTCTAATCTGAATGCATTTTTTCAACACTAGAGGGAGTTAGTTCATGTGTGCCATATAAATAACATTGAGCTCACGCACGTGAAGTTACCTAGGAGTCAGCACTGATTGGCTAAAATGCAAGTCTGTCAAAAGAACTGAAATAAGGGGACAGTTTGCAGAGGCTTAGATACAAAGGTAATTACAGAGGTAAAAAGTATATTTCTATAACAGTGCTGGTTATGCAAAACTGGGTAATGGTTAATAAAGGGATTATCTATCTTTTTTTTTAAACTAAAATTATAGTGTTGTCTGACCCTTTAAAAATATTAAAAAAATATTAAAAAGAACACATTTCTTTCTCAAATTGTTTTCCTTTTCAAAATCTATATTAAGGTATTTTTCGCCTGTTTATGTACAGATTATATAAATGTAAAAAATGATAAGCTTTCCAAACATTTCCTTTTTTATTCTGCTATATTTAGATTGTAATATATAGTTGATTTATTTGATTATAAAACCAATGAGGAATGTAAGTAGGTAGCTAGCGCAGCTGATGAAAAGCAGTGAGGAGTAAATGTCAATGCAATCTGACAACCTTAACTCCTAAGACGCCAGAAAATTTCACAATGCATTTTACGGAAATTGCTATAAGCTGGAGATTTATTGCGTACAGGAAATGGAAAATATTTACGTGAGCTATATTTTTTGGTGTCAGACTGAGGCCTGGAAAATAATAAAAACAATATACATTATGTTAATATGAAGGCAAATTACAATCAATGAATATGTATGTATACTGTTCTTTTACATACAATAATTTTGCAGTATCTAAAGGGCCAGCTTACAAGTGGAGCACTAACAATGAACAATATTATGACGGTGCTCACTTGGGCGCATATTACAAGTTGAAAGCGCAAACAAATTTAGAGCATGTCAAGTTTGCAAGAGTGGAGACCTAGCGTAAAGTGTAACAGGCCCATTTATCAAGCTCCGTACGGAGCTTGAAGGGCCATGTTTCTGGCGTGTCTTCAGACTCACCAGAAACACAACTTATGAAGCAGCGTTCTAAAGACCGCTGCTCCATAACCCTGTCCGCCTGGAATCGCCGGAAATCAACCCGATCGAATACGATCGGGTTGATTGACACCTCCCTGCTGGCGGCCGATTGGCCGCGAGTCTGCAGGGAGCGGAGTTGCACCAGCAGCTCTTGTGAGCTGCTGGTGCAATGTTAAATGCAGAGAGCATATTGCTCTCCGCATTTAGCGAGGTCTTGCGGATCTGATCCGCAGTGTCGGATCAGGTCCGCAAGACCTTTGATAAATTGGGGCCTAAGACTTTAAAAAAATGTGCTCCAAACACAACATAAATACATTAAAATAAAGTGATACACTAAGATAAACACTATCTGATAAAAATATTCATATAAATATTAATAAAAAATGTATAGAAGGGTTAAAAGTTATATGGTATATGACAAGGTATTTGAATGGAAAGGGCTATAATGATGTTATATATATATATATATATATATATATATAGAGAGAGAGAGAGAGAGAGAGAGAGAGAGAGAGAGAGAGAGAGAGAGAGAGAGAGAGAGAGAGAGAGAGAGAGAGAGAGAGATATGTGTATGTATATATATATATGTGAACAGATGTGTATATACATATGTTTGTATGTATTTATATATGTACATATGTATAAAAACACATATATAAACATGTATATACATATATACACATATATATGCACTTTGGAGCCCTTTCCACTTGTATTCAATTTTAATATTTTATATTGTGTTTTACTGTGTATTTATTGTAAATATTTTGTATTCCGATGTTCTTCACATAGTAGAAAATGTTCTTATTTTTAAATATATTTATATATATATATATATATATATATATATATATATATATATATATATATATATATATATATATATATATATTTGTATAGATATATAGGTATAGATACATTTTTTTTAGTAAAATAATCTGATATATATATATATATAGAAATATATATTTAAAAAAAAGAAAATTTTCTTCTATGTGAAGAACATTGGAATTTAAAATTTGGCTAACTACCTTTGAGTTTAGCACTGTAGCTTTAACTCGGTGTCAGGTTAGCGGGAGAGCGAAAAGTGTTCATTCTTTTTTTGAAAGCACCCTTCATTGAAGTGTACAGAGAGAAGAAGTTAACACTTTACTTTCAACTTGTAATACACGAACTAACTCTTTCACCTTAAAAGTTTAGCTCCAGCAGTGTTTGCGCAAGCAAAAGTGCAAAATAGCGCACTATTTGTAATCTGGCCCAAAATGTCCATAAATGGTATTTATGGGAAGATTTACTTTTTTTTTTATATCTTTATTTATCATACCGCGATACAGGATATTTACAGAAATCAATAACATCGAATAGAGAGACACACAGGACCTCTAAGACAAAAGAAAAAAAAATAGTTTCTCTTCAGAACACATATTTCTTATTATTGCATTTTGTTGTTTATCTAATACCACATAAACAACAACAACCACAAAAAAACAAAAAAAAACAAAAGGGGACCACAAAATAACAAAACAAAACACAATAAACAAATTTACATAAAACCTCCCCTCTCCCTCATCTCTCCGTATCCTCGCCCTCATTGTTAGCAGAAAGCCAGGAGTTAGGTAGATGACTGTGATTGAACATATGCCGATTTTACTAAATCATAGAATCTGTTACAGTGCATTTGAAGAGCCATGTCAAGTGCCTTGCAATGTTGTTCGCAGTGTTTTCAAATTGAAGGAGATTCTAATATTTTTTTAAAACAGGTTTATCATGGATATCCAGGCTTCACACCATGTTAGAGGGACTGTAAGTCATACATTAGATTAGGAGGAATTTGAAAAACATGCCGGTAAACAAATTACATTCCAGTTCCTTTTTTCTCAGTCTCCTTTGCTGAAACTTAGCACATTTCCATTAGTACAGATTGAGATAGGCTCAGGATTGTACACGTGTCTTGAGTATTATATGTTTACCATTGATATCAGTATTGGGGTCCATTTCAATCTTTCAGATTTTCTCTTTTGATTTTGAAAAAATCTTGATTAGCCATTTTTTTTTATCAGAGTGATCACAATCTTCCTGAGTCAAACACAGCCGAGATTGAGTCCATGGTTGCCTTTTGCAATCAGATCGAGAGTAGTTAAACAATCTGGGCTAGATTACAAGTGGCGTACTAATGATAGCGCGTGATAACTAATATCGCTGTACCGCGCTACCATTAGTGTGCAACTTTAATATTACCAATCCATGGTAAAGCACGTTAACCAAAGATGGGTTAGCACAGCCAACTTTGCTCAAGCGCAGCCAGTACTGTCAATGGATATCGCAACCACGCTAATTTGCGCTAGTTTTACAAGGTAAAAGTTATAGTTTGAGCTTGAGTACAAGCTGAAATTGTACTAAAATATTCAGTGCACCCTGAGACCTAAAGTAAACTGTAAGGGTTACAAAAAAACAGTTGCACAAAACACAGCAAAACACATTAAAATAAAGTATTACACACAAATATACATTTTTTTAATAAAAGGTTTTATAAGGGTTGAAATAGATATGGTACATGGCAAAGTGTTTATTAATATAAATATATATATGTGTGTAAACATGCATATGTGTGTGTAATATACAGTATATATATATATATGTGTGTGTAAATATATATATATATATATGTGTGTATGTGTACGCATGCATATGTGTGTGTAATATACAGTATATATATATATATATATATATATATATATATATATATATGTGTGTGTGTAAATATATATATATATGTGTGTATGTGTACACATGCATATGTGTGTGTAATATACAGTATATATATATATATATATATATATATATATATATATATATATATATATATATATATATGTGTGTGTGTGTGTATGTGTGTGTGTGTAAATATGTATATATATGTGTATGTGTAAACATGCATATGTGTGTGTAATATACAGTATATATATATATGTGTGTGTGTGTGTAAATATATATATATGTGTGTATGTGTACAAATGCATATGTGTGTGTAATATACAGTATATATATATATATATATATATATATATATATATATATATATATATATCTGTGTGTGTGTGTGTAAATATATATATATGTGTGTATGTGTAAACATGCATATGTGTGTATAATATACAGTATATATATATATATATATATATATATATATATATATATATATATATACAGTATATATATATATATATATATATATATATATATGTGTGTGTGTAAATATGAATATGTGTGTGTGTGTATGTATCTATACAGGGAGTGCAGAATTATTAGGCAAATGAGTATTTTGACCACATCATCCTCTTTATGCATGTTGTCTTACTCCAAGCTGTATAGGCTCGAAAGCCTACTACCAATTAAGCATATTAGGTGATGTGCATCTCTGTAATGAGAAGGGGTGTGGTCTAATGACATCAACACCCTATATCAGGTGTGCATAATTATTAGGCAACTTCCTTTCCTTTGGCAAAATGGGTCAAAAGAAGGACTTGACAGGCTCAGAAAAGTCAAAAATAGTGAGATATCTTGCAGAGGGATGCAGCGCTCTTAAAATTGCAAAGCTTCTGAAGCGTGATCATCGAACAATCAATCGTTTCATTCAAAATAGTCAACAGGGTCGCAAGAAGCGTGTGGAAAAACCAAGGCGCAAAATAACTGCCTATGAACTGAGAAAAGTCAAGCGTGCAGCTGCCAAGATGCCACTTGCCACCAGTTTGGCCATATTTCAGAGCTGCAACATCACTGGAGTGCCCAAAAGCACAAGGTGTGCAATACTCAGAGACATGGCCAAGGTAAGAAAGGCTGAAAGATGACCACCACTGAACAAGACACACAAGCTGAAACGTCAAGACTGGGCCAAGAAATATCTCAAGACTGATTTTTCTAAGGTTTTATGGACTGATGAAATGAGAGTGAGTCTTGATGGGCCAGATGGATGGGCCTGTGGCTGGATTGGTAAAGGGCAGAGAGCTCCAGTCTGACTCAGGCGCCAGCAAGGTGGAGGTGGAGTACTGGTTTGGGCTGGTATCATCAAAGATGAGCTTGTGGGGCCTTTTCGGGTTGAGGATGGAGTCAAGCTCAACTCCCAGTCCTACTGCCAGTTTCTGGAAGACACCTTCTTCAAGCAGTGGTACAGGAAGAAGTCTGCATCCTTCAAGAAAAACATGATTTTCATGCAGGACAATGCTCCATCACACGCGTCCAAGTACTCCACAGCGTGGCTGGCAAGAAAGGGTATAAAAGAAGAAAATCTAATGACATGGCCTCCTTGTTCACCTGATCTGAACCCCATTGAGAACCTGTGGTCCATCATCAAATGTGAGATTTACAAGGAGGGAAAACAGTAGACCTCTCTGAACAATGTCTGGGAGGCTGTGGTTGCTGCTGCACGCAATGTTGATGGTGAACAGATCAAAACACTGACAGAATCCATGGATGGCAGGCTTTTGAGTGTCCTTGCAAAGAAAGGTGGCTATATTGGTCACTGATTTGTTTTTGTTTTGTTTTTGAATGTCAGAAATGTATATTTGTGAATGTTGAGATGTTATATTGGTTTCACTGGTAAAAATAAATAATTGAAATGGGTATATATTTGTTTTTTGTTAAGTTGCCTAATAATTATGCACAGTAATAGTCACCTGCACACACAGATATCCCCCTAAAATAGCTATAACTAAAAACAAACTAAAAACTACTTCCAAAACTATTCAGCTTTGATATTAATTAGTTTTTTGGGTTCATTGAGAACATGGTTGTTGTTCAATAATAAAATTAATCCTCAAAAATACAACTTGCCTAATAATTCTGCACTCCCTGTATATATATTATATATGTATATATACAGGTAGCCCTCAGTTTACACCAGGGTTATGTTCCAGAAAGAATGGTTGTAAATCGAAACCATTGTAAATTGAAACCCAGTTTATAATGTAAGTCAATGGGAAGTGAGGGAGATAGGTTCCAGGCCCCTCTCAAAATTGTCATAAGTAACACCTAATACATTATTTTTAAAGCTTTGAAATTAAGACTTTAAATGCTAAACAGCATTATAAACCTAATAAAATAATCATACAACACAGAATATATAATTAAACTAAGTTAAATGAACAAAAACATTTGCTAAACAGCATTATAAACCTAATAAAATAACCACACAACAAAGACTTTACTTGCATTTTTCTGCAAACAGTTCTTTCTATGCATTCCAATCTGGACTGATTTATAGACAGGAAGATCTTGTTCCTTTGAAATCTGCTCGATAGCTCAGGTCTGGTTAAACTGATTCATTTCAGCTTGCTTGGCTTTGCTGCAACACAAGCGGACAGCTCCACCTACTGGCTATTTTAACAAATGCACTGCTTCTCAATAGCAGTCACATGACTGGAAAAAAAAGGTTGTTATTCTGAAATGGTGTAAATTGAACCATTGTAAAACGAGGGCCACCTGTGTGTATATATATATATATGCTGTATATATATATATATATACGTGTGTATCTATATACATCTGTATATGCATGTGTTTATATGTGTAAATATGTATGTGCACATATACATACATATATACACATATATACACATAACTGCACATTCATACACTTTTTCGTGCATTTGTTTCTTTCAACTTGTAATATGCACGCTTACCTGGCACATTAAAATGTTACTTTGAGTGTAGTTAGCACGTAAAAAAAAAAATGTTTTAGCGCAACTCTTTTTTGCCCTCTTATTTCTATTTGCATAGGGGAATGATGGGCATACTGAGCATGGAAAATCTGTCTCCTGACTAACAAAAACAACCTAATGGTTTACCCCTCCAATACTGCTAGCTGTGGTATAATGTATGCCTGTAGGGGGTGCTTTATACACAAGGATGTCTACATGATACCTAATTCCACTCAATAGTCCCTTCTGTAAATCTGATTCACTGTAGTCCTGAATCTGTTCCAACTCACCTTCCTTCTCACCTTCATCCCGGAAACAGCTGCTGTGTCCTGACTTCCTGACTACTGGGAATACACACCTCTTTTATTTGATCCTCTGGTAGCAGAGGTGGCAGTTGCTGACAATGTCTAGGTATAATATGTGTATGTGTGCTTTACTGAGAATTACATTATTTAGGGCTAATATATTAGCCACACCCAACTTTATTATAGTAGACTGCTGTTGTGATTATGGCTAAAAAGGCTAGAACTCTGATACTTATAGATGCCAAAGCTAAAGGGCTTGGGATAGTAAGTTACTTAGTAGAGGTTCAATTTTAAGATTGGATATCAGAGCGCCAAACAACGTAGGCAGGGTCTATGGGCAGATAGTCAAATACCAAAGGTAACAATAGGTTGAAATAATATGATTTAATACATAAGATAAAAAAGTTGGTACATTTAAAATTATACAACAATTAGTCATGGATCCATGTTACACTTTAAAATATATATTGAAACACTAGGAAACATTTAAAAATGCTTGTAGTACAATAAATAACCACAAAAAAAATCTAACAAATAATGTCTATCGCATAAAACTTAAATTCTAATATGTGAATGCTAGGAGCGCTTATGCACACTCTATTTATAAAAACAATGGGTTACAATGCACAGGTGGATAGATTCCAGGTTGCTTGAAACCGGTGGGTGTGAAATGTAAGTGGCTCCGAATTGGGGTTTTGCCTATGTGTTTATCCAAAATTGTGTAAATCCTAACAGGTGGACAAAAAATGTTACAGGAATGTCTAGAACCTGAATTCAAAATATAAGACCTGAGGTTGTGCCTATGTGTTTATCCAAAAAGGGTGTAAATCCTAACAAGTGAAAAAAATGTGAGAAAAATATTGCAGGGGTGTGTGAACCTTATTTTCAAAATAAACAATGAATTCAAAATAAAACGATATACAAGTGAATTTTTGACAAATCAACTAATGCATACATAAAGCATAAATAGAACCAAAAAAAAAAAATAGTGGCAAAACTTTGTGATTGGATTGAAATTGAACACAGGCTTTAAATTGATACCCTAAAATACAAATCTAAAGGGCTCAGAGTTGCTGAGCTAGATATAAGGGACTTGCTCAAAGAGCCTCGAGATGTTAATTAAAAGAGACCATATAACAACAGGGGGTTAAAAAACGGATGATATAACATAAAATGCTTAAAAGTCCAAATAAATATTCAAATTGGATAATAAGAATCTTGCTATAGTCTATCTCAATATGGATCCCAACTGCTGATTATGTAGAAATCTTCTTGGGTGGTAGTTAACAAATAATTCCAACTTGTAATTTTGTCCCTTACCTGCCAAAAATGGAAAGGCAAACAATAGTGCAGATGGCTTCTTAATGTGATCACAATTAAAATACTCCTTACCAGTCAACCGGTTTCGGTCTCCACTGACCTTTCTCAAGACTAAAGAGTCTTGAGAAAGGTCAGTGGAGACCGAAACCGGTTGACTGGTAAGGAGTATTTTAATTGTGATCACATTAAGAAGCCATCTGCACTATTGTTTGCCTTTCCTTTTTTGGCAGGTAAGGGACAACATTGCAAGTTGGAATTATTTGTTAACTACCGCCCAAGAAGATTTCTACATAATCAGCAGTTGGGATCCATATTGAGATAGACTATAGCAAGATTCTTATTATCCAATTTGAATATTTATTTGGACTTTTAAGCATTTTATGTTATATCATCCGTTTTTTAACCCCCTGTTGTTATATGGTCTCTTTTAATTAACATCTCGAGGCTCTTTGAGCAAGTCCCCTATATCTAGCTCAGCAACTCTGAGCCCTTTAGATTTGTATTTTAGGGTATCAATTTAGAGCCTGTGTTCAATTTCAATCCAATCACAAAGTTTTGCCACTATTCAGTGTTTATAATAGATATTTGTTCACATCACATCACAGTTTGCAAGCAGAAACACATTTGAACACACGTTAAAGTTGTGCTGTTGTTTTTTTTTTTGTTCTATTTATGCTTTATGTTTGCATTAGTTGATTTGTCAAAAATCCACTTGTATATCGTTTTATTTTGAATTCATTGTTTATTTTGAAAATAAGGTTCAGACACCCCTGCAATATTTTTCTCACATTTTTTTCACTTAGGATTTACACCCTTTTTGGATAAACACATAGGCACAACCTCAGGTCGTATATTTTGAATTCAGGTTCTAGACATTCCTTTAACATTTTTTGTCCACCTGTTAGGATTTACACAATTTTGGGTAAACACATAGGCAAATCCCCAATTCGGAGCCACTTACATTTCACACCCACCGGTTTCAAGCAACCTGGAATCTATCCACCTGTGCATTGCAACCCATTATTTTTATAAATAGAGTGTGCATAAGCGCTCCTAGCATTCACATATTAGAATTTAAGTTTTATGCGATAGACACTATTTGTTAGATTTTTTTTGTGGTTATTTATTGTTCTACAAGCATTTTTAAATTGTTCCTAGTGTTTCAATATATATTTTAAAGTGTAACATGGATCCATGACTAATTGTTGTATAATTTTAAATGTACCAACTTTTTTATCTTATGTATTAAATCATATTATTTCAACCTATTGTTACCTTTGGTATTTGACTATCTGCCCATAGACCCTGCCTACGTTGTTTGGCGCTCTGATATCCAATCTTAAAATGAATCCACCCTTGGCAACTAGGTGCCAATTTATTAGAGCTGGAGGTCTGTTGCGATATATAGTTGGCGCTTAGTTATCACCTTTCCACTTAGTAGAGGTTCATAGTGACCAGCTGTAAGTAGCTGATATAAACTAGTGGCATATAGCTCACTGTCACTAAATAACAGTGGTCTATAATTCTATTTAATAATTATTAACTCAATGCACTGAACTTCTCCTTGGCCACCAAGGTGTTAATAACTAAAAAAAACATAATAATGTCTCTCACACACAAAAAAAAAATTCTGCCAGCAATAAATATAGAAATTTCAGCTAACAAAAGTGCAAATTGGACAGAAGCTCTATTAAATAAATATTCCAGAAGCGTTCATTCAGGGTAAAGTGTGCTTTAGGAAACATCATTAGTGGGTTTGAAAGTTCCCAGTAGCAGCAGCAGCTCGTTTTGAGATACCTCTGTGACTCTACAATATACAAATTCTCTCTCCCTCGCTATATAGGGAAATAGCAGTGAAGGGTCAATACAAGCCATTAGACTTAATGCATCTGTAGGGGAAAGTAATAAGTACACATTTTATTCCCCAGAGGCACTGAGTGTTTACAAGACCTAAGTACAACCTCAGAGAGAAGAACACTGTTTATTTTCTTACATGTAGGGGATTTAGTCCCACACAGAGGAGAAATGCAGTGACTGGAAAATGTACCAGGTTGGGCACAGGACAAAAAAAAAGATTGTTTCTTTGGCAATTCATAAACAGCTGTCAGATATATCTCTTAAATGTCACAGAATTTAATATTATTCATACACAGTATATACAAACATTAATGCACAATGAATATAAATAGATTAGATAGATGAGAGAAAAGCAGACAGACACAAGCAGGCAGACAGACAGACGTATGGATGGATCGATAGATAGACAGACAGACAGACAGACAGACAGGAAGATAGATAGATACTGTATAGATAGATAGATAGATACTGTATAGATAGATACTGTATAGATAGATAGATGATAGATAAATAGATAGGTAGATAGATAGATAGATAGATAGATAGATAGATATTGCATAGATAGATAGATGATAAATTAATAGATAGATAGATAGATAATAGATAGATAGATATTGTATAGATAGATAGATGATAGATATTGTATAGATAGATAGATAGATAGATATTGTATAGATAGATAGATAGATAGATAGATAGATAGATAGATAGATAGATAGATAGATTGAAAACAAGCAGAGAGATCAACAGCTTGCCGGTGACTAAGACAGGAGGACAGTAATAGGGATGGGCGAATATATTTTCTAACATTTGAAAAATGAAACACATTTTTACACATTCTTTCGTTCGTGTTGAATTTTGAATGTTTGTACAGCATTCTAACATTAGTTTAATGTAATATTATTTCTAATGATGTCTTTAAATGTAATATTCAAATTCTGCAATGATCGAAATAATTTTTTTTTAATTGATATATTTGTATCTATTATGTATCAAGTTACTAAATTCCCTACCATATAAATTATTGAATCTTTGAATAGTATTTGTTCAATCGATTGGTACATTCTACATTTCGAATGTGGATATTTGATCTAATTATGAACATTTGAAAACAGGAAATAACATTCGCCTGCCCTTATCTTGAATTGTTTATTGACCATGTCTGCTGCCTGCTTTTCCCCTGACTCTTTTATCTATGGCCTCTGTGGTTTTCAAGTATACTATTGTCACTGTCACTTCCATCTAAGGTATCCCTCCAGGTGATGCCAACTAGATGACAGGAATAGGGAGGGTGAACTTGAACATGGTAGTGCCAGTGGCGTTCCTGGCATATAGATAGATAGATAGATAGATAGATAGATAATAGATATATATTTAAAACTGTTAAAGCAGAATACTATTGGTAAAATGGGAACACAAAGAAACCTGGGAGTGGATTTGAAGGCAATCCATTAGCAGAGTGTGTAGCTGCCCCCACCTCATTTACCCCCTCCACCTCCCAGATCGCTTTCCCACCTCTAAACCCACCTCCACTGAATAGTTCCCCCTCTCCCTACTCCCCTCTCCCTCCTTCCCTGCCGCTCTGAAGACATTTTTTTCCATTGGGCCTGTGCCTTTCCCGCCCACTTCCTGCCCTCTCCACCCGACTCCCTCCTTACCCTCCCACCCACCAACGATCGGCACCACTGCTGCCCAATGCAGAGAGGGCTGCAGAGTGACCCTCTCTGCATCAGTAACTCTGCAACTCTATTTCTGCAGAAATAGCGCAATCTCACTACTTTTAGCAAGATCGCGGCAGAGACTTACCCCCTTAGCAGCCCCTTGCTGTGAGACTCACCCCCTTCGCTGCGCTAGGTTCTCAGCTGTGTCTGACGGAATGAGAACAAGGCTCCCATTAGAGTCTATAGAAGCGCACACTTGGGAGAGCAAAGCTTAAATGCAATGTGAATGTGAGGCTGAGTTTGCATTGCACTTTACTTGAGTGCAAATATTGCCCTCGCTTAAACTATATTTTGCGCTCCACACGTAATCTGACCTATATTGTTAGTCTGGTCATATTTGTTCTGAATTTTCTGCATTTCCGCATCCTGTCAACAAATCTTTTAGGAGTAGCTAAATGTTAGCCAGTGCTGTTTTCACAAAACAAAATATTAAACAAAAAAAAAATTCTTAAAAATAACATTTAGTTTTGCTTCAGAATAGAAAATCCCCCATGTTCAATATAAAATCAATATAAAAAATGTTCTTATTTCTAATAAATTATTTTAAAAATTGCTAAAACCTTTATCCATGTAGAGAAGTTTTTTTTAATAGTATTTGATATATAGTTTTGCACTTGATAATAAAAAATATTCAAGTACACTCTCTCATTTTTGTATGTAACAGTTACATGCATTTAATTTTATTTGTATTCACTTATGTCATAGCCAGAGCTGTCCTTTGTATATACCTGTGTGTTATTTCACTGAAAGCTTCAATTATGACATCGACCGGCCTTATTGTTTAGGGCATTATCTTGAAAATAACTGCCTGCTGTGCGCCGTTGGACTGGCAGACAAATATTCATGGCTATCTCAGCTCACATATCAAGCTGAGAGCTTTTACAGTTCTGTGTTGACAGAACTGAAGGAAATTTATATGCTCTCCAAATATTTGAAACTACTCAACAGAACAAGGACATTTTTTGCTAAACCACCTACTTCTGTGTGTGAAGAGTAATATTGTGCACTAGTAGCTGTTTCCAGTTATTATAGATGCCACAAATAGATCTTCAGTACATGGCATAACTCATCAGTCTCAGTAAGTAAAATATGTAGGGTAGAATTATTATAGACCATATTTGTTGTAGCAAATGCTTACTTTGTTCTCAGTAAATGAAGAAAAGAGTGTGCTTGTTATTATGACAACTATGTAATGACAGCAAATAACACAAGGTATGCAAGTATCTCTGCCATTTGAAAAATGAATTTCAGCATGATGTTTCTACTGCACCTCTCTGTGAGTCCCTTCACTGGCTCCCCATTCACCCTGACCTTCAAAGCCCTCACCAATGCTGCCCCACCCTACCTGTCCGCACTCATCAACAAATATACTCCAGCCCTCCCCCTAAGATCCAACAATGACCTACTCCTTGCGTCCTCCACCATCCCCTCCTCTCATGCTAGACTACAGGACTTCTCTCGTGCGGCACCAACCCTCTGGAACACCCATTCTCACCTTTGCAGTCCCCACCTCCTGTTTCCCATCCTCCTACCCATCTTGATTGTAAGTTCCCATGGGAATAGGGCCTTCAATTCCCCCTGTATTTGTCTGTAAAAGTTTGTCTTTTATTGTATTGTTTCTCTGTTGTACTTTTATCTTTGTACGCATGGGCAGCGCTGCAGAACCTGTTGGCGCTTTATAAATAAAGCTTTATAAATATCTATCTATCTGTCTACTATCTATATCTGTATATCTATTATCTATCTATCTATCTATATGTCTATCTTTATATCTACTGTATATGTCTGTATTTCTGTCTGTCTATCTCTATAAAGTATCTATCTATCTCTTTATCTGTCTGTCTATATATCTATATATATGTCTGTCTGTCTATCTATCTATGTATGTCTGTCCTGTTTTTAGAGGAAGTTTCTATTTTATGATCTTGGGGTTTATGTAGTTGATACCTCATAATTCTCTTCTTCAGATCTAAAAAAAATAAAACTTCTGAGATCTTGAAAACTTATTAAATGAAACATCTTAATTATTTAACATAATGGCCCATTAATTATCTGTAGAAGCAATCTAGAGGTAGATATGAAAGCATTAAATAATTATCTGTAGATGCGTTTGCGTGAATAACTTATTACAATTCTAAAACACAAAGAGAAGATTACATTTCTCCCTGTGTATTTATCAGTGTACATATTAAACATTCACAAACTATTTGTACATGAATGTAAATATGACATTTACAAATCATAGTTTAGCAACAAAAGCTGCAGACAAAGCCAGTACCACATTCTGTCACAAAAATGTGTGATACGAGAGAGCCCTGGGAATTAATGTTGATTGTTTTATCACAGACCTTTGTATGCATAAACTAAGTAATGAAATATGCCATTTTTATGTACAGAAATTGGTAATAAAATTAACCACATGGCTTCCCAGATCTTGCTTTTATCTACCTTCCATTATATTGTGCCACTTTTATGTTAAAGGGACACTAAACCCAACTTGTTTCTTTCATGATTCAGATAGAGCATGCAATAAATTTTAAGCAACTTTCTAATTTACTCCTATTATCAGATTTTCTTTGTTCTCTTGCTATCTTTATTTGAAAAAGAAGCCATCTAAGCTAAGGAGCCAGCCAATTTTTGGTTCAGAACCCTGGACAGCACTTATTATTGGTGCTGTCCAATCAGCAAGGTCAACCCAGGTTGTGAACCAAAACTGGGCCTGCTTCTAAACTTACATTCTTGCTTATCAAATAAAGATAGCAAGAGAATAAAGAAACATTGATAATAGAAATAAATTAGAAAGTTGCTTAAAATTGCTACTCTATCTGAATCATGAAAGAAAAAAATTGGGTTTAGTGTCCCTTTAAGATATTGCACAACACTATTCTTTCAATGAAATAAACATTATTTTTATTACTATTTTATATTTTAAAAGTACGATAGAAAATTCTGAACTAATACAAATTTTTAATTATGTAAAGGAGCAAAAAAATGTTGGCCAGATTATTTAAATGGAGCGCTTCTTAACGCTCCAGCTTGAGCGTTAACGAGCTAGAAGTAAGCTTTTTGTGTGCGACGAGTGCAAAAAGCCAAACTTAAAATATTGCGTGCGCATCCACGTATTCCCCGATAAAAGTCAATGGAGCAAAAGTGGGAAAAAACTTCAAAGTCAAGCGCAAACCTGATCACAATTCTCAGGTGCGCCAACCGGACACTAAAATATGAATATTTCACATTCTAATGTTTTTCACATAGCAGAATATGTTCTATTTATTCATAAATACATATTTCTACATTTAGCTGATGGTAGTTTGGTACAATTTATATCTACCTATATACAGTATATAAATGTTTGTGTATAGGTATAGATATATACAGATATTTATATAGCTATGACTATCCATTCCATTGCACTTCTATATATGTCTTATGTGTGTACATATTATGTACATATTTATGTGTTTATATTTTTATATGTGTCTGTAAATACATATATAAAACATATAAATACATAAATACATATTTCTACATATAGCTGATGGTAGTTTGGTACAATTTATATCTACCTATATACAGTATATAAATGTTTGTGTATAGGTATAGATATATACAGATATTTATATAGCTATGACTATCCATTCCATTGCACTTCTATATATGTCTTATGTGTGTACATATTATGTATATATTTATGTGTTTATATTTTTATATGTGTCAGTAAATACATATATAAAACATATAAATACATAAATACAAATGTACACACACACATTTTTTTAAAATAATGTATTACTTTGTGTTATTCTGAGTGTAACTGCATGGTGTAATGTATTTTTATGTGTTTTGTGACCCTTTTTTGTTTTTTTAACGAAACGGTTAACCAGAGCTCTGACAATGCAGTAATCATTCTAGCGTAAATCGTGATTGTGCTCAAGCGTTCATATTTAGTCTTGTTATACCAGCAGTAATCCCAACGAGTGAAAACACCTGCGATAAATCCATTATCACTTGCGTGCAAACATTTGCGCTCTATTTGCGGCCCTATATTTGCAAGAGTCAAACATATATTATTGAATTTATTTTGATTCACAAATTTTCTGTCTAAAATGAGTTGAAGCTCTCTGAGATAAAAAAAAAGTCAATAATTTATTTTTATCATTCAAGAAAATATGATATCAAATACCTTATTTAAAATGTCTAAATTAGTATTTTCTCCATTCATTGAGAAATGATCTGCACTAGAAGAAGAATTTTAAATTAATGATCAAGACAATGAAATAATAACTATTTTTTTTTTGTAATAATTAGATTGAATGATGAAACTTGTTAGCAGATATTGCATGAGACTTTTTTTTTAAATTTCTAATAAAATATGCTGTAATTACCAGTGTGCATAAAATTTACACCTTCCCATGATTCTTTTTAATACCTAATAAAATATAACAAATGATTAACTAACGTTGCTTAAAAACAGAACTGCAATATGTTATATAATTTATTCATTAATAATTTTGTATTAGGCAGGATAGGAAATCTTTGTTGTAAGAATTCTAACTGCAAGACACAAGATTCTTGATTGATTATAAGGTTACATTTAAAGGGAAATTCTGGTCAACATTTAAAGGCACATAGATGAATTACATCTTTGATTATAAACATATTTGCAATATACAGTATTGGCAAAAATGTTTCTAGTAAAAGTTATCACTGTTTTAGTGTTAATATTTTTCTCTGCATGTGCATAGCTAGATATTCTCAGTGCACCAGCATTTTATATACTGCAGCTGCTCAGAACGCCAGTGGGTCTTGTATCGTGTCAGCAATTAACAAGTTGAGTCATTAACAGATGGTAGAAGCACCTTAGGCTATCTGTTGAAAATGCTGGTGCACGGTGCATACTTAAATACAGTTTTGAAACAGCTATAGCTTTTATTAGAAGCATTGTTGCTAAAACAGGTATATTACAAAAGTGCTTCTATTCAAAACTGAAATGCATCCATGTGGATTCCAATTTTGGCTGGAATGTCCCTTTAACTTTGTCATTTTATGGAAGTAGTGAGGGACCAGCATAATCTAGGAACAAACATTAAAAGGGTCTCACTGTACATTTATCCTTTATAAAAATCCTAAAACACTGTCTGGGAGGTAGTGCAGGGTAATATTGGACATTCGGTCTTGTTCTGGAAGAAGGGATGGGGCTACGTGCAAAACTTCCGAAGGCTTCATGTGGAACCTGGTCTGACAGTTGCACACTGAGGACCGGGCTTGATAACCATAAGGAATTTGTCCAGGACTTTTTTTTTTCTACTTGGTGGTGCAGATCTTCTTTGTCCACTTGTTCACATCCAAGTTTCTGTGGATAACATAATCACAATAGTGCAGTGAATAACAACCATAGTTGGCACAAAATGGAAAATACTCACAGGGAAGCCAATATCAGCAGTCAAAAGATTTATTACAAAAGCTAAAATACAAGGTTTAAAAGCTCTCTGTCAGGATCATGCAGCTCAACGCGTTTCTGCGATATGCTCATCATTTTCAGGTGCAAAATGAGAACATTTGTAGAGACATCTGTCACCAACATGGATAGACTGTAACATTTTTGAAAGACAACCAAATACAGGGATTACATGTGAATAGAAGAGAATTTAAAAAAATTGGTACAGCAAAATGATGCCAATGTCTCAAATCACACGAGAAAGAATATGGCTCTAGATGTAATGAAAGAATTTCTCTGTAATATACTTGTCAAATGTAACACATATGAATTTAATACCAGCAGAGGAAAGCAAATAATTGTAGTATGTTTTATCCCTTCATATTCCAATATTCCTTTTGTTTGCCGTGCTGTGTTCTTTACTATAGGCAAAACCCCTATTATGTACCATTGTAATGTATTTTATGCCATTTGTGGAAGATCATATATACAGTAGGTGCTGTACATACAAACTCACCATGCATTATTCACGTAGGTTTTCTCAGATGTTCTCCATTAATTTCTTATAAATTTTTCTGGTCTGGGGATTTTGACTTTTATGTTGGTTTATGTGTTAAATTAAGCACTAAATTAACTGTGTTACATGTGATGTATGTAGTTATTCATCTTAGTGCATGAAGTTAATACCAGTATTCAATAACAAAACCTCCGTTTTCACCAGATTACGAGTTGGTTATGTCTCTACAAGCCGTGTGTCTTTAAAGTGGCTGTTTCATGCAATTAAAATTAATTTCAAATGCAAACAATATATATATATATATATCAAATTTATTGTGGCACAATCACTTCTTACGTTTGAACAAAGCAAAACATATAATTTGAGAATTTGAGATACATTAATATCCCTATACATCCTACAAGTTGTAATTAAGTTCAGAATGATGTTTTAAAGCAAATATTAGACTGAGAATAATAATCAGATTTATTTTTTTAATTCTATTAGTTGCTTAAAAATTTAAAGAAACTAAGTGTAACATTTTAGATTCCATAAAGTACTTACAATGGGATAAACACATAGTTAAAGTCAGCTCCAGAGCATCACATCTAGTGAGCCAAGGACAAGAGGCAAATGTGTGTAGTCACCAATCAGCAGCTAGTTCCCAGTAGTGCATTGCTGCTATGAAACCTATCTAGGTATGCTTTTCAACAAATGAAACCGAGAAAATAAAGTCAATTTCATAATTGAAGTCAACTGAAAAGTTTCTTAATCCCTTAAGGACCGGGCATTTCAGATTATGGGGCCGAATTATCATGCTCCAAATGGAGCTTGATGCCCCTGTTTCCGCGCGAGCCTTCAGGCTCCAAAACTTGTCTGGCTGCACTATATGATCGGGCTGATTGACACCCCCTGCTAGCGACCGATTGGCCGCAAATCTGCAGGGGCCGGCATTGCACAAGCAGTTCACACATGCATATGCTGTCTGCATTTATCAATGTGCAGCGAACATAATGCACTACATCGTATCATGTCCGCTCGCACTTTCATAAATCGGTCCCAAAATCTTCCCCAAAAGACCAGAGCATTTTTAGCATTTTACTCATCATGACATTTAAACAGAAATAGAGCCTTTTTTATATTTATCTATCAAAACTATATATTTTTGTAGTAGACAACCCAAAGTATTGATCTAGGCCCATTTTGGTATATTTCATGACATAATTTCACCGCCAAATGCGATCAAATAAAAAATGTTGTTAACTTTTTCACAAACTTTAGGTTTCTCACTGAAATTATTTACATCTTGTGGAATTATGGCACAAACGGTTGTAGAATCTTCTCTGGGATCTCCTTTGTTCAGAAATAGCTGACATATATGGCTTTAGCATTGCTTTTTATCACATAAAACGTCATATTTCCTACCCGTTCTCCAGTCCCCATATTGAAATCTGGAAATAAGATTTTCATGGTCGGGGGAATCTTCCTCAGGGTAGCTTTGTATATTCATTCTAGTTCTACTTAGAAAAAATAATGCTTATGTAAAGCTTAAAGGACCAGTATATGCAGTAGATTTGCTAATAAACAAATGCATGATTAAAAGACAATACAATAGCACTTAGTCTGAACTTTAAATGAGTAGTAGATTTTTTTTCTGACATATTTCAGTTATGTCTATTTTCACTCCCCTGAATCATGTGACAGACATCAGCCAATCCCAAATACATATACATTTATTCTGTGTATTCTTGCACGTGCTCAGTAGGAGCTGGTGACTCAAAAAGTGTAAATATAAAAAGACTGTGCACATTTAGTTAATGGAAGTAAATTGGAAAGTTGTTTAAAATTGCTGTTCTATCTGAATCATGACAGTTTAATTTTCACTTGAGTGTCCCTTTAACATATCCTGATAGGCAGGTACTTTTAAGGATATATAAAATGGGGTTTTGAAGTGTATGTTATGCAGTTCTTTATGAAACGGGTTTATTTTGCTCTTGAAAAATACATATTTTTTATTTTTTAGCTAATTTTGCCATTTATCAATTAATATCTGTAATATTGTGTGTACAGTATGTTTTATGCCTATTGCTATAGTATTTTTAGATGTCATGGGGCACCTTATATAAGAGTGGTTTAGACAAGTTGGTGAAGAGATACAACTTTGAAATCAAAAGCTCTGTGGCCCCGATATTAAACATCGTCAGACTGATGAGAAATTGGCTGTCTGTCAGTTTGGTATTTTATGTTTAATGTCACCACTAATAAAGTTTACGTTTTACTTTCATGCAGCTTAATTTAAAACTGCAGCCAAGTAAAATTTACAGAGATAAAAAAATAGTTTTGCCTCTAACAGACAAGCACGCAAAACTTTCTTGCGAAAATTAATATAACAGGCGATTTAGAATCCTCTGACGTTTGGTCAGTGATATAGATCTTTAATAAAATATGAAAAACTTGTGTTTTATTACTGTTGATGGAAGATAAACTCACATAGGTGTGTGAATATAAAATATAAACGTCTGCCATTGTTAGATTCCATTATTAACCTTAAAAAAATATTTTGAATCACAAATGTCCCCTCTTGACTGCGGCAGAGAGCTGTTAATTGTGTTTGTGTATATATATATATATATATATATATATATATGTGTGTGTGTGTTTATGTGTTTATACATCTATATACAAACAAATAGACATATAAACACATATACACACACACACATGTTATTTTGTATTTTCTGACGAAGGGGGTAACACCCCGAAACATTACATTAAATGGTAACTTTGAAAATCCTGGCGAGTGCATCCCTTTTCTTCACTACTATATATATATATATATACACATACACACACACTTTGGAGCCCTTTCCATTCAAATATCTTAAAAGTTGAAAAATCATTATTAATTTAATAATGTGTTTTAATATATTTTTACAGTAAATATTTAACATTCCATTGTTCTTCACTTAGAAGAAAATGTTCTTAGTATTTTATATATCATCTGATATATATAGAAATATATATTTAGAAAATAAAATGAACACTTCTTCTATGTAAAGAACATTGGAATGTGAAATATTCATAACGACCTTCAAGCAGTGCAGCAGTATAGAGCTAGCGCAGTGTAAGGTTAGCGCACAAGCAGTGCAGCAGTATAGAGCTAGCGCAGTGTAAGGTTAGCGCACAAGCAGTATATGTTGGGGTTTTTCTGCATGCTCTATTGAAGTCTATGAGAAGTAGAAATGAATGCAGTAATTAAAGGGACATGCCACCCACATTTTTTCTTTTATGATTTAGAAAGAGAATGCAATTTTAAACATCTTTCTAATTTACTTATATTATCTAATTTGTTTTATTCTCTTGATATTCTTTGATGAAAAGCATATCTAGATATGCTCACTAGCTGCTGATTGGTTGCTGCACATAGAAGCATCGTTTGATTGGCTCACCATGTGCATTGTTTTTTCTTCAACTAAGGATATTTAAAAAATGAAGCAAAATAAATAATGGAAGTAAATTGTAATGTTGTTTAAATTTGTATGTTCTATCTGAATCATGAAAGAAAGATTTTGGGTTTAGTGGCCCTTTAAGTCAGAGCGCAACAGGTTTCGCTCTTGCGCATAAATTCACTTTCAACTTGTAATACGCACACTAACAGCGTTATTTATGCGAAAGAAAAAATAAATAAATGAGCACAACACTTTTAATGTGTAGGGATGATAGTGGCAAATTGGCGGATCCTGATGAATGTCTCATTTTATTATAACAACCCTTTATTTATCCAACCGAGAAGCTTGTCCTGGACTAGCAAAGCAATGTACATCTGAAATGTGCCGATAATGCCTCTTTTTTTTCCTCTTCAGTTTAAGGATGTTTACAGATTGTGATGTCATCAGTGGGCGGAGCTTGGCAGTCATTACAAAATAAACTTGTTTTCACTGTAACTGCTGCATGATATAGAAAGGGTGCAGAGGCTATTTGCAGCTTAATCTAAAGTAAGACTTTAATTATCTCTGATCTCCCTGATAAAGATCTTTTTTATATAGTTTTTAAGAAAACCTAATGATGGGGTTATTATATCCCATACTTAATTTGGGTATGTCAACTAATACAAAAAGATTTCTAATGTATATAGAAGGAAGCCAATTTCACAGACATTTTCTCATCTATCAAGCTCCGGATAGAGCTTGAGGCCCCGTGTTTCTGGCGAGCCTGCAGGCTCACGAGACACACCAGTTATGAAGCAGCGGTCTAAAGACCGCTGCTCCATAACCTGTCCGCCTGCTCTGAGCAGGCGGACAGACATCGCTGCAATTCAACCCGATCAAGTACGATCGGGTTGATTGACACCTCCCTGCTGGCGCCCGATTGGCCGCCAGTCAGCAGGGGGCGGCGTTGCACCATCAGCTCTTGTGAGCTGCTGGTGCAATGTTAAATGCGGAGACCGTATTGCTCTCCGCATTTAGCAAGGTCTTGCGGACCTGATCCGCACTGTCAGATCAGGTCCGCAAGACCTTTGATAAATAGGGGCCATTGAATCAACGCTTTGCGTTTGCAATAACTAATGAATTGCCTGAGTGATTATTATGATTTTTAGCTACAGCATAAAAAATCCAAATGTAAATTTATTGTAATAAATATGTTCAGTTACTTTGTACAGATTTACTTAACGTTTAGGTAAAAATAAAAAATAAAATAAACAGAACAGGTTATATTTCTTTGCAAAAGAAATACAGTTGTCTTATCAATCATACAAGATCATTGCAGGATTTACGGTAAAAATCTGATTTGCAATATCCTCTGCCACCAGGGTCAGCGCATAAATATATTTATATAGGAGTCTCTTGAAGAAAATGTAGTTTAACTATAACAAGCGCTGTCTCGTTGCATCAGAGGTGACAACATGCCAAGTGGAATAGAGGAGCAAACTTTACTTTTCGTTGTGACTTGTATAACAGGATTTCCAATCCTAAGTGACAGCCAGAAGCTGGGGGGCATATGTGACCTCATTTTTCCTTCTTTTGAAACGGAGAAATAAATAGAAACATCTTCTTTTTCCATCTTCGGTGCAACAGATTTCCTACCAGTCAGGGTTTTTGAGGACAAGAAATGCCAGAACGCACACTGGCATTTTTTTTACATGGTATACAGAACGTAAAAATGTATTGCTGGTTCTTAATTTAGCTGCCTCATATTATGTGTTTTGTAAGGTTTCACAAGGAGATACATTTTAAAAAAAATAATTGGTCACAGTAGAATATTTTTTATTTGCAGTACCTTTGAATGCATTTTGAAATATTATTAATTAAACCAAAATTATTTAAATAGGTAGTTGTAGACATTTAAGGTCGGTTTACGAGTGGAGCACAAACATTTGCACCCAAATAATAAGGGGTTAGGTTTGAAATTAAACGCGATTGCGCAAGTACTATTGCGATTTACTCTAGAATGATTACTGCAACTTCAGAGATCTGGTTAACTGAGATACAGAGGTATATCTCAGCGCCGACTCAACCTTAAAAGCCTGAGGCGGTGATACCTAGCTACCACCTATAGATAGACAAATGTAAAAATTGTGCCCAGGCGCCAACAACAGAGGCTAAGGTTTGGAATAAGGTAAGGAATTTCTAAAAAATTTGCAAATTTATTACATAAAAATCATAGATTAAAACCTAAATAAAATTACAATTTTACATATGCATGGAACCACGCTAGTATGATATATGATCTTAAAAACATAAAAACATAGGCATAAATGGTGACAATTCTGCCAATGGTTAGATGGTAAACAATACAAATATATGTGATCTATTCAGTGCAATAAGAAATACAATTGAGTGTTACAATTAAAAAAGGTATTGTGTTAAAAATGAGGGTCCAAGAAATCAGTCAATCAAAAAACTCAAAAAGCTTAAAATTAGGTAGTCATTGGTGATAAAAATCCTGTGAATGATACTGCAACAGTGTTTCAAAATAAAATGTCAATCCTGTGGAATGTTGAAAAAAAGTGAAAAATAAGAGTGAAAAATAGTAAAAAATTAAAAATCCAATAAAGTCCGGTATATCCGGTGTAGTGAGTACTCCTCCCTTGATGCTCAAATGTCCATGGGGACTCGCCCCAGTGAATTAAAAGCAAAACAAAAACAGCACAACGAAAAAAACTCGCAAACAAAAACCTGTGGGAAAAAAGATAAACACAATGTGTAGAATGTTCACAAATTTGTCCTCCTATTAGAATAAAGCTTACCAGGTCTACGCGTTTCGGCCCTTTCTAGGCCTTTTTTCAAGACTCTTTTTTCCCACAGGTTTTTGTTTGCCAGTTTTTTTCGTTGTGCTGTTTTTGTTTTAGAGGTAGAATGGTATATGACTGATAGAGGTAGAAGGGTAAATGATTGATAGAGGTAGAAGGGTATATGATTGATAGAGGTAGAAGGGTATATGATTGATAGAGGTAGAATGGTATATGATTGATAGAGGTAGAAGGGTATATGACTGATAGAGGTAGAAGGGTATATGATTGATAGAGGTAGAATGGTATATGATTGATAGAGGTAAAGGGGTATATGACTGATAGAGGTAGAATGGTATATGATTGATAGAGGTAGAAGGGTATATGATTGATAGAGATAGAAGGGTATATGATTGATAGAGGTAGAAGGGTATATGATTGATAGAGATAGAAGGGTATAGGATTGATAGAGGTAGAAGGGTATATGACTGATAGAGGTAGAAGGGTATATGATTGATAAAGGTAGAAGGGTATATGATTGATAGAGGTAGAGTGATATATGATTGATAGAGGTAGAAGGGTATATGACTGATAGAGGTAGAAGGGTATATGATTGATAGAGGTAGAAGGGTATATGATTGATAAAGGTAGAGGGGTATATGATTGATAGAGGTAGAAGGGTATATGACTGATAGAGGTAGAAGGGTATATGATTGATAGAGGCAGAAGGGTAAATGATTGATAGAGGTAGATGGGTATATAATTGATAGAGGTAGAGGGGTATATGATTGATAGAGGTAGAGGGGTATATGACTGATAGAGGTAGAAGGGTATATGATTGATAGAGGTAGAATGGTAAATGATTGATAGAGGTAGATGGGTATATAATTGATAGAGGTAGAGGGGTATATGACTGATAGAGGTAAAAGGGTATATGATTGATAGAGGTAGAAGGGTATATGATTGATAAAGGTAGAAGGATATATGATTAATAGAGGTAGAAGGGTATATAATTGATAGAGGTAGAAGGGTGTGTGATTGATAGAGGTAGAGGGGTATATGACTGATAGAGATAGAAGGGTATATGACTGACAGAGGTAGAAGGGTATATGACTGATAGAGGTAGAAGGGTATATGACTGATAGAGGTATAAGGGTATATGATTGATAGAGGTAGGATGGTATATGACTGATAGAGGTAGAAGGGTATATGACTGACAGAGGTAGAAGGGTATATGACTGATAGAGGTAGGATGGTATATGACTGATAGAGGTAGAATGGTATATGATTGATAGAGGTAGGATGGTATATGATTGATAGAGGTAGAAGGGTATATGACTGATAGAGGTAGAAGGGTATATGATTGATAAAGGTAGAAGGGTATATGATTGATAGAGGTAGAGTGATATATGATTGATAGAGGTAGAAGGGTATATGACTGATAGAGGTAGAAGGGTATATGATTGATAGAGGTAGAAGGGTATATGATTGATAAAGGTAGAGGGGTATGATTGATAGAGGTAGAAGGGTATATGACTGATAGAGGTAGAAGGGTATATGATTGATAGAGGCAGAAGGGTAAATGATTGATAGAGGTAGATGGGTATATAATTGATAGAGGTAGAGGGGTATATGATTGATAGAGGTAGAGGGGTATATGACTGATAGAGGTAGAAGGGTATATGATTGATAGAGGTAGAATGGTAAATGATTGATAGAGGTAGATGGGTATATAATTGATAGAGGTAGAGGGGTATATGACTGATAGAGGTAAAAGGGTATATGATTGATAGAGGTAGAAGGGTATATGATTGATAAAGGTAGAAGGATATATGATTAATAGAGGTAGAAGGGTATATAATTGATAGAGGTAGAAGGGTGTGTGATTGATAGAGGTAGAGGGGTATATGACTGATAGAGATAGAAGGGTATATGACTGATAGAGGTAGAAGGGTATATGACTGATAGAGGTAGAAGGGTATATGACTGATAGAGGTATAAGGGTATATGATTGATAGAGGTAGGATGGTATATGACTGATAGAGGTAGAAGGGTATATGACTGATAGAGGTAGAAGGGTATATGACTGATAGAGGTAGGATGGTATATGACTGATAGAGGTAGAATGGTATATGATTGATAGAGGTAGGATGGTATATGATTGATAGAGGTAGAGGGGTATATGATTGATAGAGGTAGAGGGGTATATGACTGATAGAGGTAGAGGGTATATGATTGATAGAGGTAGAATGGTAAATGATTGATAGAGGTAGATGGGTATATAATTGATAGAGGTAGAGGGGTATATGACTGATAGAGGTAAAAGGGTATATGATTGATAGAGGTAGAAGGGTATATGATTGATAGAGGTAGAAGGATATATGATTAATAGAGGTAGAAGGGTATATAATTGATAGAGGTAGAAGGGTGTGTGATTGATAGAGGTAGAGGGGTATATGACTGATAGAGGTAGAAGGGTATATGACTGATAGAGGTAGAAGGGTATATGACTGATAGAGGTAGAAGGGTATATGATTGATAGAGGTATAAGGGTATATGATTGATAGAGGTAGGATGGTATATGACTGATAGAGGTAGAAGGGTATATGACTGATAGAGGTAGAAGGGTATATGACTGATAGACGTAGGAAGGTATATGACTGATAGAGGTAGAATGGCATATGATTGATAGAGGTAGGATGGTATATGATTGATAGAGGTAGAGGGGTATATGACTGATAGAGGTAGAAGGGTACATGATTGATAGAGGTAGAATGGTATATGATTGATAGAGGTAGAAGGGCATATGATTGATAGAGGTAAAGGGGTACATGATTGATAGAGGTAGGATGGTATTAATTGATAGAGGTAGAAGGGCATATGATTGATAGAGGTAGAAGGGTATATGATTGATAGAGGTAGAAGGGTATATGACTGATAGAGGTAAAGGGGTACATGATTGATAGAGGTAGGATGGTATATGACTGATAGAGGTATAAGGGTATATGATTGATAGAGGTAGGATGGTATATGATTGATAGAGGTAGAAGGGCATATGATTGATAGAGGTAGAAGGGTATATGATTGATAGAGGTAGGATGGTATATGACTGATAGAGGTATAAGGGTATATGATTGATAGAGGTAGGATGGTATATGATTGATAGAGGTAGAAGGGCATATGACTGATAGAGGTAAAGGGGTACATGATTGATAGAGGTAGGATGGTATATGACTGATAGAGGTATAAGGGTATATGATTGATAGAGGTAGGATGGTATATGATTGATAGAGGTAGAAGGGCATATGATTGATAGAGGTAGAAGGGTATATGATTGATAGAGGTAGATGGGTATATAATTGATAGAGGTAAAGGGGTACATGATTGATAGAGGTAGGATGGTATATGAATGATAGAGGTAGAAGGGCATATGATTGATAGAGGTAGAAGGGTATATGATTGATAGAGGTAGAAGGGTATATGACTGATAGAGGTAAAGGGGTACATGATTGATAGATGTAGGATGGTATATGATTGATAGAGGTAGAAGGGCATATGATTGATAGAGGTAGAAGGGTATATGATTGATAGAGGTAGAAGGGTATATGACTGATAGAGGTAAAGGGGTACATGATTGATAGAGGTAGGATGGTATATGACTGATAGAGGTATAAGAGTATATGATTGATAGAGGTAGGATGGTATATGATTGATAGAGGTAGAAGGGCATATGATTGATAGAGGTAGAAGGGTATATGATTGATAGAGGTAGGATGGTATATGACTGATAGAGGTATAAGGGTATATGATTGATAGAGGTAGGATGGTATATGATTGATAGAGGTAGAAGGGCATATGACTGATAGAGGTAAAGGGGTACATGATTGATAGAGGTAGGATGGTATATGACTGATAGAGGTAGAAGGGTATATGATTGATAGAGGTAGAAGGATATATGATTAATAGAGGTAGAAGGGTATATAATTGATAGAGGTAGAAGGGTGTGTGATTGATAGAGGTAGAGGGGTATATGACTGATAGAGGTAGAAGGGTATATGACTGATAGAGGTAGAAGGGTATATGACTGATAGAGGTAGAAGGGTATATGATTGATAGAGGTATAAGGGTATATGATTGATAGAGGTAGGATGGTATATGACTGATAGAGGTAGAAGGGTATATGACTGATAGAGGTAGAAGGGTATATGACTGATAGACATAGGAAGGTATATGACTGATAGAGGTAGAATGGCATATGATTGATAGAGGTAGGATGGTATATGATTGATAGAGGTAGAGGGGTATATGACTGATAGAGGTAGAAGGGTACATGATTGATAGAGGTAGAATGGTATATGATTGATAGAGGTAGAAGGGCATATGATTGATAGAGGTAAAGGGGTACATGATTGTTACAGAAGCATTAGTTATTCTGTTGTGAAGAGCTTATTTCCCAGCAGCAATGCCTGAACCAGCAAGCCAGCGCCTAAGAAGGGCTCCAAGAAAACTGTAACAAGTTTCATTTCATAAAGAGTTAACTCTTTTTTTTTCAGCTTTTAGAAACTATTGTCTAATCACCTCTGGAGCCAGACTGCTAATTGATAAGATGAACTTGTAAACTTGTTATCTTAAGTACTGTAATCCTATTGTGGCCTGTCAAAGGACAGTGCTCTCTATCTAAATGTGTGATGGGGGATTTTGTGCTTCCCCCCCTCTCCCCCTGGGAGTGCCCTGTGTGCATGTAACCTTAATAAAAAGCAGGCTGGGCATCCCAGTCCTGAGTTCTTGTTTGACCCTCAATCGCAGCGTTGACTCGTTTTTGTGGGCAGAAGGGTATCCTAGCTGTACTGCAGCTAAGGGAGATTATTCTATATTTGCGAGACTCATATAGAATACTATGGAAAGCAGCTTCTCCCCTCTTTAGCAATAGGGATCCAGGCTACTAAGCGGTCCATCTCTCAGCGAGACTAAGGGTAACCGTAACATTTGGCGGCAGCGGCGGGATTTTCCTGGATTTCCTAGGAGAGGTACAGAACGGATGGAGAGCGCTTACGAAAAATTGAAGCGTACAACCCTAAAGGATTTACTTGAAAGCAGAGGGGGGTACGCCAGCAACCGGCCGAGGAGAGAGCTGATCGCAGAATTGACCGAACTGGATCAGAGCTTCACAATGGCGGAAACACCGACCACGATTAGTGACGAAAAAACCAGGATTGTTCGGGAAAGGCTCTCATTATACGGGCCGAACCCCTCCATGGAATTGGTACAGCAGTTGATGGCGGAGGCGGACGAGGATATACGAGAGACTCGAGCCCACGAACTCAACCTAGCGAACGCACACCGCAATGCTGAAGCCCCGCAGGTAATCATCCCTGTCGAAAATGCTGGGAGGCCCAAGATACCCTATGCGGCATTTCGACCCTTCCTAGAGAGCAAGACAGGGATTGATGAATATTTGGCGGACTTCGAAAGGCAATGTGCCCTGCACCAGATTCCCAACAGAGAGTGGCCCACGATATTGTCTGGGAAACTATCCGGGCGAGCCCTGGAAGCCTTTCGTACTCTGGGTGCTGAGGAAGTGACACAGTATGAGCTAGTTAAGGAGACACTGTTGCGACGGTACGCTGTAACTCCGGACACGTATCGCCGACAGTTTCGGGGCACGGAAAAGAAGCCTAACGATACCCATATGGAATGGGCGCACCGAATGCGGAGAGCGGCAAATCACTGGCTGAGCGGAAGTAAAGCGGTGACTGGGGAGGAAATTTTACAATTGTTTCTCTTAGAACATTTTTATAATGGCATGGAACAGCAAGGGAAGGAATGGCTGCGAGACAGGCGGCCTTCTACCTTAGAAGAAGCAGCCAAATTGGCCGATGAACATTATGACTCCCGTCTTCACGAACCCATGAACTACCGAGCTCCAGCACGGGTCGAACCCAGAGAGGTTTACCGTGCACCCCCTCGTGCTGAATTCCGAGCCCCGGTGCCCACAGGGCCCGTCCGACACTCAGGACCACCCAATAACAGCTCTGAGCGTCCCAGACCGACTTGCCACCGATGCAAGCAACCAGGGCATTTCATGGCTAGCTGCCCCCTTAATACGCACCAGACACCCAGGAATTACAATTACCCCTCTGGGTCCTATCGTCCGGCCCGGGCCCTCTGTGTTAACCAAGAGGCCCCTATGGAGGGATATGTGGGGCCGCTTCACGAGGCAGACCCTGTATATGCTGCCTCAGATAACCGCCAGCACCATCGGCAGAGGGTATGGCTTGAGGGGCGATCTACCGAGGGATTGCGAGACACAGGGGCTACTATCACGCTGGTACAGAGTCATTTGGTGCCAGAGCACAAGCGATCCGGACAGACTGTGGCCGTTAGAGTGGCGGGGGGGGATGTGTACAAAATTCCAACAGCTAAAGTGCATCTTGATTGGGGAGCGGGAAAGGGGGCTGTGAACGTGGGCCTAATGGATAATTTACCTGCCGAAGTACTACTGGGCAACGATTTGGGCCCCATGACTTCTGCCTATGCTCCAGTATGCAACAACGAGGCGGACCCAGTGACTACACGGGCCCAAGCCCGGACGGAGCGAGAGCTCTCACCAGTGCGGGAGACACAGGTAAGACCTACCCCGACCTTGCCTGACAGGTTAGGCCCCATACCCTGGGACACCCCAGATGCCTTCGAGGCAGAGTCTAAGACTGACCCGACCTTACAAAAGTACCGGGAACGAGCAGAGACCGGAGGGGGCGGGGCAGATAACGAAACATTCTTATGGGAAAAAGGGAAACTATACCGCTGGACAGAGAAAAGGGGACAGCGTAGGCGACAGCTGGTAGTGCCCCACAAATACCGTCAAGAAATCCTCAAAATAGGCCACGACATCCCCTTAGCAGGCCACCTAGCCGTTACCCGTACCCTACACCGCATTACTCACACGTTCTTTTGGCCAGGGGTGCACGCTGACGTTAGAACTTACTGTAACACCTGCGATGTGTGTCAACAAGTAGGAAGGCGAGGCGATCACCCTAAAGCCCAGCTAGTAAATATGCCCATTGTAGAGGAACCCTTCAGCCGGGTTGCTATTGACCTAGTGGGACCACTGGCTACCCCTAGTCCCTCCGGTAAGCGATACATTCTTACCGTAGTGGACTACGCTACCAGGTACCCAGAGGCTGTCGCCCTATCCAACATACAAGCGGATACGGTAGCGAATGCACTAGTACAGGTGTTCTCCCGGGTAGGATTTCCAAAAGAAATCCTATCCGACCGAGGCACCCAATTTACGGCTGAATTGACCCAACAACTCTGGCAGGTTTGCAAAATTAAGTCCCTCCTAAGCTCCCCATACCACCCCCAGACGAACGGGCTGTGTGAGAGGTTCAATGGGACCCTCAAGCAAATGCTCAAGACGTTCACTCAGGAATACCGAGACTGGGAACGCTTCCTGCCGCACCTCCTATTTGCTTATCGGGAGGTGCCCCAGGAAACGACAGGGTTCTCTCCCTTCGAGTTGCTCTACGGAAGAAAGGTACGGGGACCCCTAAACCTGATCTGGGAGCACTGGGAGGGAGAGATGGAGGCTGACGGTGTCCCAATTGTGCCATACGTGCTGGAACTCAGGGACCGAATGGAGCAATTAGCCAAATCCGTGCGGGCTAATCTCCAGTTGGCCCAGAGAAGACAGAAAGTATGGTACGATCGGGGGGCCCGAAAGAGAATCTTCACCATAGGACAAAAGGTGTTAGTACTTAAGCCGGTGAAGACAGACAAATTGCAGGCGTCCTGGCAGGGTCCCTACCAGATCGTAGAGAAAAGGGGAGACACCACTTATGTGATAGCTAGCTGCCACGACAACAATCTTAGAAAGACATTCCATGTAAACATGCTCAAGGAATATTTTGAGCGACCAGAGAACGTGACGGCCCGTATGTTGTTCCCCTCAGGAAGACCCCGACAGTTTACCCATTCCAGACCTATTAGAAAAGAGCCTCCCCACAGGTATAGTGGCGCAGGTTCAGATAGGGGACCGACTTAGCCCCACTGAAAGGGAGCAGCTCAACCAACTCCTCCAGTCCAAACACCTCACCTTCTCCCCGAAGCCAGGGTACACTACTTTAACCACCCACCAGGTAGATACTCCGGGACAAGCTCCCTTGCGCCAGGCTCCGTACCGAATCCCCGAAGCAGTTAGGACAGGAATGAAGAAGGAGATCGATGAGATGCTCCAGCTCAGGGTAATTGAGCCCTCCGATAGTCCCTGGGCCTCCCCAGTTGTCTTGGTGCCCAAGAAAGATGGGACCACCCGGTTCTGCGTAGACTATCGGAGGCTCAATGAAAATACCGTGACGGACGCTTACCCTATGCCCAGGGTAGACGAGCTACTCGATCGTATAGCCAGGGGAAATTACCTGACCACTATTGACCTCTGCAAAGGTTACTGGCAGATTCCCCTGGCCCCGGAGGCTATCCCCAAGTCGGCATTCGTCACCCCATTCGGCTTATATCAGTTTAGGGTAATGCCGTTTGGGATGAAGAATGCCCCAGCTACATTCCAGCGCTTGGTGGATAGGCTCCTGGATGGCTTCCAGAGTTTTGCTTGCGCCTACCTGGACGACATAGCGATCCACAGTGAGTCCTGGGAGGACCACTTAGCTCATGTGGGAATGGTTCTGGATCAGATCCGGGCTGCTGGCCTGACTCTGAAGCCAGAAAAATGCCACTTTGGGATGGCCGAGGTACAGTACCTGGGTCACCGGGTGGGGTGTGGAAAGCAGCGACCAGAGCCGGCCAAAATAGAAGCTGTCGCCAATTGGCCCACCCCCATCACTAAGACTCAGGTCCTAGCCTTCCTGGGCACGGCAGGGTACTATAGACGGTTCGTACCAGACTACAGCACACTTGCCAAACCCCTGACTGACTTGACCAAGAAGAACTTACCTCGACAGGTCCTGTGGTCTCCCCACTGTGAAACGGCTTTCCAGGCTCTCAAAAATGCTCTAATTAACGCTCCTGTCTTGGCGGCCCCAGCCCTTAACAAACGTTTTATCGTCCATACAGATGCTTCCATGTTCGGGCTGGGAGCTGTCCTCAGCCAAGTAGGCGAAGATGGAGGGGAGCATCCAGTTGCCTACATCAGCCGGAAGCTCCTGCCCCGCGAAGTCAGCTATGCAGCGGTCGAAAAGGAGTGTTTGGCTTTGGTGTGGGCATTAAAGAAATTGACTCCCTATTTATATGGTCAGGAGTTCACTCTGGTCACCGACCATAACCCGTTGGTGTGGCTGAACCGGGTCTCTGGAGATAACGGCAGGCTATTACGTTGGAGCTTATCGTTGCAAACCTTCAATTTCACCATTACTTACAGACCTGGGAAACAGAATGGCAACGCCGACGGGTTGTCCAGACAAACCGACCTCAGCCCCGCATAACCAGCGGTCTGGACAGCCTTAGTCTGCCCCGAAAAGGGGTCAGACCGTGTCTGCCAGAGTGTTCCACAGAAAGGGAGCAATGTTACAGAAGCATTAGTTATTCTGTTGTGAAGAGCTTATTTCCCAGCAGCAATGCCTGAACCAGCAAGCCAGCGCCTAAGAAGGGCTCCAAGAAAACTGTAACAAGTTTCATTTCATAAAGAGTTAACTCTTTTTTTTTCAGCTTTTAGAAACTATTGTCTAATCACCTCTGGAGCCAGACTGCTAATTGATAAGATGAACTTGTAAACTTGTTATCTTAAGTACTGTAATCCTATTGTGGCCTGTCAAAGGACAGTGCTCTCTATCTAAATGTGTGATGGGGGATTTTGTGCTTCCCCCCCTCTCCCCCTGGGAGTGCCCTGTGTGCATGTAACCTTAATAAAAAGCAGGCTGGGCATCCCAGTCCTGAGTTCTTGTTTGACCCTCAATCGCAGCGTTGACTCGTTTTTGTGGGCAGAAGGGTATCCTAGCTGTACTGCAGCTAAGGGAGATTATTCTATATTTGCGAGACTCATATAGAATACTATGGAAAGCAGCTTCTCCCCTCTTTAGCAATAGGGATCCAGGCTACTAAGCGGTCCATCTCTCAGCGAGACTAAGGGTAACCGTAACAATGATTGATAGAGGTAGGATGGTATTAATTGATAGAGGTAGAAGGGCATATGATTGATAGAGGTAGAAGGGTATATGATTGATAGAGGTAGAAGGGTATATGACTGATAGAGGTAAAGGGGTACATGATTGATAGAGGTAGGATGGTATATGATTGATAGAGGTAGAAGGGCATATGATTGATAGAGGTAGAAGGGTATATGATTGATAGAGGTAGATGGGTATATAATTGATAGAGGTAAAGGGGTACATGATTGATAGAGGTAGGATGGTATATGATTGATAGAGGTAGAAGGGCATATGATTGATAGAGGTAGAAGGGTATATGATTGATAGAGGTAGAAGGGTATATGACTGATAGAGGTAAAGGGGTACATGATTGATAGATGTAGGATGGTATATGATTGATAGAGGTAGAAGGGCATATGATTGATAGAGGTAGAAGGGTATATGATTGATAGAGGTAGAAGGGTATATGACTGATAGAGGTAAAGGGGTACATGATTGATAGAGGTAGGATGGTATATGACTGATAGAGGTATAAGGGTATATGATTGATAGAGGTAGGATGGTATATGATTGATAGAGGTAGAAGGGCATATGATTGATAGAGGTAGAAGGGTATATGATTGATAGAGGTAGGATGGTATATGACTGATAGAGGTATAAGGGTATATGATTGATAGAGGTAGGATGGTATATGATTGATAGAGGTAGAAGGGCATATGACTGATAGAGGTAAAGGGGTACATGATTGATAGAGGTAGGATGGTATATGACTGATAGAGGTATAAGGGGTATATGATTGATAGAGGTAGGATGGTATATGACTGATAGAGGTAGAAGGGCATATGATTGATAGAGGTAGGATGGTATATGATTGATAGAGGTAGGATGGTATATGATTCATAGAGGTAGAAGGGTATATGATTGATAGAGGTAGAATGGAATATGATTCATAGAGGTAGAAGGGTATATGATTGATAGAGGTAGAATGGTATATGATTCATAGAGGTAGAAGGGTATATGATTGATAGAGTTAGGATGGTATATGATTCATAGAGGTAGAAGGGTATATGATTGATAGAGGTAGAATGGTATATGATTCATAGAGGTAGAAGGGTATATGATTGATAGAGGTAGAAGTGAATAGATGTATGGATTGAATAAAAATTGAAAAATTGTTTTAGAGGTAGAATGGTATATGACTGATAGAGGTAGAAGGGTTAATGATTGATAGAGGTAGAAGGGTATATGATTGATAGAGGTAGAAGGGTATATGATTGATAGAGGTAGAATGGTATATGATTGATAGAGGTAGAAGGGTATATGACTGATAGAGGTAGAAGGGTATATGATTGATAGAGGTAGAATGGTATATGATTGATAGAGGTAAAGGGGTATATGACTGATAGAGGTAGAATGGTATATGATTGATAGAGGTAGAAGGGTATATGATTGATAGAGATAGAAGGGTATATGATTGATAGAGGTAGAAGGGTATATGATTGATAGAGATAGAAGGGTATAGGATTGATAGAGGTAGAAGGGTATATGACTGATAGAGGTAGAAGGGTATATGATTGATAAAGGTAGAAGGGTATATGATTGATAGAGGTAGAGTGATATATGATTGATAGAGGTAGAAGGGTATATGACTGATAGAGGTAGAAGGGTAAATGATTGATAGAGGTAGAAGGGTATATGATTGATAAAGGTAAAGGGGTATATGATTGATAGAGGTAGAAGGGTATATGACTGATAGAGGTAGAAGGGTATATGATTGATAGAGGCAGAAGGGTAAATGATTGATAGAGGTAGATGGGTATATAATTGATAGAGGTAGAGGGGTATATGATTGATAGAGGTAGAGGGGTATATGACTGATAGAGGTAAAAGGGTATATGATTGATAGAGGTAGAAGGGTATATGATTGATAGAGGTAGAAGGATATATGATTAATAGAGGTAGAAGGGTATATAATTGATAGAGGTAGAAGGGTGTGTGATTGATAGAGGTAGAGGGGTATATGACTGATAGAGGTAGAAGGGTATATGACTGATAGAGGTAGAAGGGTATATGACTGATAGAGGTAGAAGGGTATATGATTGATAGAGGTATAAGGGTATATGATTGATAGAGGTAGGATGGTATATGACTGATAGAGGTAGAAGGGTATATGACCTATAGAGGTAAAGGGGTACATGATTGATAGAGGTAGGATGGTATATGACTGATAGAGGTATAAGGGTATATGATTGATAGAGGTAGGATGGTATATGATTGATAGAGGTAGAAGGGCATATGATTGATAGAGGTAGAAGGGTATATGACTGATAGAGGTAGAAGGGTATATGATTGATAGAGGCAGAAGGGTAAATGATTGATAGAGGTAGATGGGTATATAATTGATAGAGGTAGAGGGGTACATGATTGATAGAGGTAGGATGGTATATGACTGATAGAGGTATAAGGGTATATGATTGATAGAGGTAGGATGATATATGATTGATAGAGGTAGAAGGGCATATGATTGATAGAGGTAGAAGGGTATATGACTGATAGAGGTAGAAGGGTATATGATTGATAGAGGCAGAAGGGTAAATGATTGATAGAGGTAGATGGGTATATAATTGATAGAGGTAGAGGGGTATATGATTGATAGAGGTAGAGGGGTATATGACTGATAGAGGTAGAAGGGTATATGATTGATAGAGGTAGAATGGTAAATGATTGATAGAGGTAGATGGGTATATAATTGATAGAGGTAGAGGGGTATATGACTGATAGAGGTAAAAGGGTATATGATTGATAGAGGTAGAAGGGTATATGATTGATAAAGGTAGAAGGATATATGATTAATAGAGGTAGAAGGGTATATAATTGATAGAGGTAGAAGGGTGTGTGATTGATAGAGGTAGAGGGGTATATGAATGATAGAGATAGAAGGGTATATGACTGATAGAGGTAGAAGGGTATATGACTGATAGAGGTAGAAGGGTATATGACTGATAGAGGTATAAGGGTATATGATTGATAGAGGTAGGATGGTATATGACTGATAGAGGTAGAAGGGTATATGACTGATAGAGGTAGAAGGGTATATGACTGATAGAGGTAGGATGGTATATGACTGATAGAGGTAGAATGGTATATGATTGATAGAGGTAGGATGGTATATGATTGATAGAGGTAGAGGGGTATATGATTGATAGAGGTAGAGGGGTATATGACTGATAGAGGTAGAGGGTATATGATTGATAGAGGTAGAATGGTAAATGATTGATAGAGGTAGATGGGTATATAATTGATAGAGGTAGAGGGGTATATGACTGATAGAGGTAAAAGGGTATATGATTGATAGAGGTAGAAGGGTATATGATTGATAGAGGTAGAAGGATATATGATTAATAGAGGTAGAAGGGTATATAATTGATAGAGGTAGAAGGGTGTGTGATTGATAGAGATAGAGGGGTATATGACTGATAGAGGTAGAAGGGTATATGACTGATAGAGGTAGAAGGGTATATGACTGATAGAGGTAGAAGGGTATATGATTGATAGAGGTATAAGGGTATATGATTGATAGAGGTAGGATGGTATATGACTGATAGAGGTAGAAGGGTATATGACTGATAGAGGTAGAAGGGTATATGACTGATAGAGGTAGGAAGGTATATGACTGATAGAGGTAGAATGGTATATGATTGATAGAGGTAGGATGGTATATGATTGATAGAGGTAGAGGGGTATATGACTGATAGAGGTAGAAGGGTACATGATTGATAGAGGTAGAATGGTATATGATTGATAGAGGTGGAAGGGCATATGATTGATAGAGGTAAAGGGGTACATGATTGATAGAGGTAGGATGGTATATGATTGATAGAGGTAGAAGGGCATATGATTGATAGAGGTAGAAGGGTATATGATTGATAGAGGTAGAAGGGTATATGACTGATAGAGGTAAAGGGGTACATGATTGATAGAGGTAGGATGGTATATGATTGATAGAGGTAGAAGGGCATATGATTGATAGAGGTAGAAGGGTATATGATTGATAGAGGTAGATGGGTATATAATTGATAGAGGTAAAGGGGTACATGATTGATAGAGGTAGGATGGTATATGATTGATAGAGGTAGAAGGGCATATGATTGATAGAGGTAGAAGGGTATATGATTGATAGAGGTAGAAGGGTATATGACTGATAGAGGTAAAGGGGTACATGATTGATAGAGGTAGGATGGTATATGATTGATAGAGGTAGAAGGGCATATGATTGATAGAGGTAGAAGGGTATATGATTGATAGAGGTAGAAGGGTATATGACTGATAGAGGTAAAGGGGTACATGATTGATAGAGGTAGGATGGTATATGACTGATAGAGGTATAAGGGTATATGATTGATAGAGGTAGGATGGTATATGATTGATAGAGGTAGAAGGGCATATGATTGATAGAGGTAGAAGGGTATATGATTGATAGAGGTAGGATGGTATATGACTGATAGAGGTATAAGGGTATATGATTGATAGAGGTAGGATGGTATATGATTGATAGAGGTAGAAGGGCATATGACTGATAGAGGTAAAGGGGTACATGATTGATAGAGGTAGGATGGTATATGACTGATAGAGGTATAAGGGTATATGATTGATAGAGGTAGGATGGTATATGATTGATAGAGGTAGAAGGGCATATGATTGATAGAGGTAGAAGGGTATATGATTGATAGAGGTAGGATGGTGTATGACTGATAGAGGTATAAGGGTATATGATTGATAGAGGTAGGATGGTATATGACTGATAGAGGTAGAAGGGCATATGATTGATAGAGGTAGGATGGTATATGATTGATAGAGGTAGGATGGTATATGATTCATAGAGGTAGAAGGGTATATGATTGATAGAGGTAGAATGGTATATGATTGATAGAGGTAGAAGGGTATATGATTGATAGAGGTAGGATGGTATATGACTGATAGAGGTAGAAGGGTATATGATTGATAGAGGTAGAAGGGTATATGATTGATAGAGGTAGAAGGGTATATGATTGATAGAGGTAGAAGGGTATATGATTGATAGAGGTAGAAGGGTATATGATTCATAGAGGTAGAAGGGTATATGATTCATAGAGGTAGAAGGGTATATGATTGATAGAGGTAGAAGGGTATATGATTGATAGAGGTAGAGGGGTATATGACTGATAGAGGTAGAAGGGTATATGATTGATAGAGGTAGAAGGGTATATGATTCATAGAGGTAGAAGGGTATATGATTGATAGAGGTAGGATGGTATATGACTGATAGAGGTAGAAGGGTATATGATTGATAGAGGTAGGATGGTATATGACTGATAGAGGTAGAAGGGTATATGATTGATAGAGGTAGGATGGTATATGATTGATAGAGGTAGAAGGGCATATGATTGATAGAGGTTGAAGGGTATATGATTGATATAGGTAGGATGGTATATGACTGATAGAGGTAGAAGGGTATATGATTGATAGAGGTAGAAGGGTACGTGATTGATAGAGGTAGAAGGGTATATGATTGATAGAGGTAGGATGGTATATGATTCATAGAGGTAGAAGGGTATATGACTGATAGAGGTAGAAGGGCATATGATTGATAGAGGTAGAAGGGTATATGACTGATAGAGGTAGGATGGTATATGATTCATAGAGGTAGAAGGGTATATGATTGATAGAGGTATCAGTGAATAGATGTATGGATTGAATAAAAATTGAAAGTATGGTGAATATTTGATAAATGGATGGAAAGATTGATTGATTGATGCTTGATGGATTTATGCATATATAAATGGAGAAATTAATAAAGGGATGGATGCTTGCTGTATTAAATGAATTATGTGTTGGATCAAGGGTTTGGTAGCAGTTTAAAGTGTCATGAAACCCAAATGTTTTATTTCATGATTCAGATGGAGCATACAATTTTAAGCAACTATCCAGTTTACTTCTGTTATCAATTTGGTTTCAGTCTTTTGGTATCCTTTATTAAAAGAGAAGCAATGTACTACTGGTAAGCCAATGACAATAGGCAAATATGTGCAGCCATCAATTAGCAGCTAGCTCACTGCTTTTGAGCCAACCTAGGTGTGCTTTTCAACAAAGGATACCAAGAGAACAAATCAAATCAGACAATAGAAGTAAATTAGAAAGTTTTTAAAAAAATTGCATGACTCAATATTTGAGTTTCATGTCCCTTTAAATAAACAGTAAAGTATGAATGAGGATATAGATAGAGGGATTGTATAAAAGGATGAATGGCTGAAATGATGGAGGGATGGTTAAGAGGTTAAGTGGATATGGGAATTGATTGCTATAGAGGAGTAGTAAATGGAAACATTGATAGAGGAATTAATAAAAATAAAGACCAAATGGACAGTGAGGCAAAAGACTGGATGGGCAAATATATTGATGATTAAATGGTGCATGGATTGGGACAATAAAGGGCTTATAGTGGTTTGAAAAGTGAATATATAAAGGGATTAATTAAAGGATAGGTGGATTAAAAGATAACTATACAAATGTGCTAAATAATATGATGTAATGAGGAGTGTAGAACTCTAGCTTTGTGTGGATGAATAGAAGAATGGATGGGTAATACAGGGGTGTATGTCTGATTCATTTGGTGATAGAAAGATGAGGATTGTATAGTAAGAGAGAATAGATGGGACTGACTGAAAGATGAGTAGAATGATGTATATACTATGGAAGGATAGATACAGTGCACAAATAGAGAGATACATACATTGTGGACCCCGGGATTAGATAGATGTCTGCATAAATCAATTATTTCATTGATTCTTCAGTCAGTCCTTCTGTGTATTGACTTTGCCCACTTCATGTTCTCCAACTACTGCATCAACAAACGCTTTTATTTCTCTATTCTTCCTACTACTCAGACATTAAAACTTCAGTGTATGGTTCTGGAAGTGTGTTTTAGTTATAAGATATTTGATGCATATAAAAGTCGAGAAATTATTATTTAGATGGATGAACATAGGGATAGATACTACAATAATGGCTAGATAGTCACCTGAATAGAGAAAGTGAATTGATAGACATAGACCAACGTTGTCCAGTGTGTCACAATGTTGCCCTTCTTTACCTTTAATTTATCTTATACCTACCTATTTATAGCACATAGCCCCCCATGTATTAATATGCAGGAAGATAACCTGTCAACCCAAGCCCACAGGCCCATCCCCCAGCTTTCACATAACCAATTACATGAGAGAAGGTTTTCTAAATCATCTCAACTGCTGCTTCTTAATTTCCTTAACAGGATTGCTTTGGTGAGTCTGCACCATCAATTTGCAAAGAGACGCAACCTTACACAAAAATTTTGCCTTATCATTTAAAGGGACAGTCTAGTTAAATTTAAAATTTCATGATTCAGATAGGGCATGCAATCATAAACTGGGGAATGGGTAAAAAAGGGATTATCTATCTTTCTAAACAATAAACATTTTCAAGTAGACTGTCCCTTTAAAGAACCACTAATGTCAAAATTAAAAACTTTCATGAGTCAGACAGAGCACACAATTGTAAACAACTTTCCAATTTACAACCATTATCTAAATGTGTTCAATCTTTTTATATGCACACTTTCTAAGACACAAGCTCACAAGTAGGGGGTGAAGTTGTAATTGTAGTGGGCTGTGCTGCACAAGTAGGGTGTAAAGTAGAACAAATGGGGGCTGTGCTGCACAAGTAGGGTGTAAAGTAGAACAAATGGGGGCTGTGCTGCACAAGTAGTGTGTAAAGTAGAACAAATGGGGGCTGTGCTGCACAAGTAGGGTGTAAAGTAGAACAAATGGGGGCTGTGCTGCACAAGTAGGGGTGAAGCTGTAAATGTAGGGGGCTGTACTGCACAAGTAGGTGGTGAAGCTGTAAATGTAGCGGGCTGTGCTGCACAAGTAGGGTGTAAAGTAGAACAAATGGGGGCTGTGCTGCACAAGTAGGGGTGAAGTTGCACAAGAAGGGGGCTGTGCTGCACAAGTAGGGGGTGAAGTTGCACAAGAAGGGGGCTGTGCTGCACAAGTAGGGGTGAAGTTGCACAAGTAGGGGGCTGTGCTGCACAAGTATGGGGTGAAGCTGTACAAGTAGGTGGTTGTGATGCACAACAAGGGACTGTGCTGTACAAGTAGGGGGCTGTGCTACACAAGTAGGGGGCTGTGCTGTACAAGTAGGGGCTGTGCTACACAAGTAGGGGGCTGTGCTGTACAAGTAGGGAGCTGTGCTACACAAGTAGGGGGCTGTACTGTACAAGTAGGGGACTGTGCTGCACAAGTAGGGCCTGTACTGCACAAGTAGGGGGCTGTGCAACACAACTAGGGAGCTGTACTGTACAAGTAGGGGGCTGTGCTGCACAAGTAGGGGGTGACTTTGTACAAGTAGGGCTTGTGTATTAGATAGATATGTGACTTCCTAGAAGTCAGAATAAAAAAAAAAAATTGTGAATGAAAACAATGTGCAAGGAATCATGTCATAAATGAATGATAGAGTCCTAAACATATAGGTGACAAAATCAATATTAAAGCCATTTATATAATAACTTTATTTTGCCTGAATTGTTGTAGCTTTCTGGTACAACATGAAGTCTGTTATGTTATATCCTCTGTCTTGTACCTGACTCTTCTGAGCATCACAACTGTGCATTCACTGTGACGTAAACATCTTTTAACTCTTTATTTCAGTTGTTTGTGTCCTTAAAAATGCTTGTGCTGGGCAAGAAACAGATAAATGTGCTTGTTTTTTTCCAATGTCTTCCAGACAGACTTCTTTTTAAAGGGACAGTTAATGACCATGGTCTCCTGGTTCTTTTTAAAGGGACAGTTAATGACCATGGGCTCCTGGTTCTTTTTAAAGGGACAGTTAATGACCATGGGCTCCTGGTTCTTTTTAAAGGGACAGTTAATGACCATGGGCTCCTGGTTCTTTTTAAAGGGACAGTTAATGACCATGTGCTCCTGGTTCTTTTTAAAGGGACATTTAATGACCATGTGCTCCTGGTTCTTTTTAAAGGGACAGTTAATGATCATGGGCTCCTGGTCCTCTGCATCAACTGCTCAGTGCTAAAGTGTGTCACCCGTTTCAATTCTGTGTAAGGTTAGCAGTAAATGTAATGTTGAGGGGGTTTTACTCTTAAAGGGACAATAAAGTGAAAATGTAGCTTTTGGGATTTGGATATAACTTTCCAATTTACTTCTATTATCTAATTTGCTTCAATCTCATGGTATTCTTTGTTGAACACCTCTAATGAGCCAATGACAAGAGACATTTCTGTGTAGACACCAATAATAAGTTAGTTCCCAGTAGTACATTGCTGCTCCTTCGATAGAAGTTAACTGGAAAGTTCTTTAAAATTGCATGCTCTTTGACCCAGACTACAAGTTGTGTGGTACGGCTTTACCGCTAAAAATGGCATTTGAGTGCGGAATGGTCAGCTCACTAGTATTACAAGTCATGCAGTATCGCTTTAACGTACTCGTAATGGCCTATAACGCAACAATCCGTCCCGCAATCATAAACCAGTAGTTATGGATTTTTTAAAGGCTATTGGTAGTTTAGTTTAGGCTAGGATTTTTTTAAATTTTTTTTTTGGGGGGGGGGCTTTTTTATTTTGATAGGGCTATTAGATTAGGTGTAATTAGTTTAAATATCTGATCATTTATTTTTTATTTTGTGTAATTTAGTGGGGGGTTTTTGTAATTTAGTTAATTGGATTTAATTAATGTAATTTATTTAATTGTAGTGTAAGGTTAGGTGTTAGTGTAACTCAGGTTAGGTTTTATTTTACAGGTAAATTTGTATTTATTTTAGGATTAGGGGTTAATAACTGTAATGCTGGTGGAGACGGTATCGGGAGCGGCAGATTAGGGGTTAATAACTTTAATGTAGGTGGCGGCGACATTGGGGGTGGCAGATTAGGGGTTAATAAGTGTAGGTAGGTGGCGGCGGTGTTGGGGGCAGCAGATTAGGGGTTAATAAGTGTAGGTAGGTGGTGGCGGTGTTGGGGGCAGCAGATTAGGGGTTAATAAGTGTAGAGTAGGTGTTGGCGATGTCAGGGGGCGGTAGATTAGGGGTGTTTAGACTCAGGGTTCATGTTAGGGTGTTAGGTGTAAACATAACTTTTGTTTCCGCATAGGAATCAATGGGCTGCATTACGGAGCTTTACGCTCCTTTATTGCAGGTGTTAGGCTTTTTTTCAGCCTGCTCTCCCCATTGATGTCTGTGGGGAAATCGTGCACGAGCATGAAAAACCAGTTCACCGCAGCACTGGTATTAGAGTGGAGCTCAATTTTGCTCGACGCTCACTTCTTGCCTGCTAACGCCGGGTTTTTGTAAACCTGTAATAGCAGAGCTGTAGGGAGGTGAGCGGTGCAAATAACTTGCAAGTTAGCACCGAGCAGCTCTTACCGCAAAAACTCGTAATCTAACCGAAAATCTATTACAGAAATTTTCCAAAATAAAGAAAATTAAACCTAATCTAATACCCCTATAAAAACAAAAAAGCCTCCCCAAAATAAAAACACCCCCTAATCTAACACTAAACTACTAATAGCCCTTAAAGGGGTCTTTTGTAGGGCATTGCCCTAACAGCTCTTTTACTTAAAAAATACAAATTACCCGCCAAACAGTACAACCCCCCCACCCATCAAACCCCCAAAATAAAAAAGGCCTAACTATAAAAAAAAATAATCTACCCATTGCCCCTAAAGGGGCATTTGTATGGGCATTGTCCTTAAAAAGGCAATCAGCTCTTTTAGTGCCCATCAAAAAAATAATTAAAAAGCCCTAATCTAAAAAAAAATCTACCCAAAAAAAACAAAAAAATTTTACACTAACCCCGAAATAGGAACTCACCATTCCTAAAGACCGGCGGTGAAGGTCTTCTTCCAGATGGCTCCATCTTCATCCAGTGCGGGACCATCTTCATCATCCCAATGGCGAGGAGGTGAGGCAGCACGGAGACAGATCAGCAGCGGTGTGGTCATCCGATGTGGAGGCTACTCTTCATGCTATTGTCCGCCGCCCACTGAAGATTGACTGCAAGGTACACGTTTTATATTGGGGTACCTTGCATTCCTATTGGCTGAAAATTTCAAATCAGCCGATATGATGAGAGCTGCTTAAATCCTATTGGCTGTTCAAATCAGGGGGGGCTTAGTATTTTTATTTTAAGTAAAAGAGCTTTTAAACTTAAGACAATGTCTTACAAAAGGCCCTTTTAAGGGCTATTAGTAGTTTAGTGTTATTATTATGTTATGCAATCTTAGATTTTGTTATTTTGTGTAATGTTAGGTTTTGTTATTTTGTGTAATGTTAGGTTTTGTTATTTTGTGTAATGTTAGGTTTTGTTATTTTGTGTAATGTTAGGTTTTGTTATTTTGTGTAATGTAAGGTTTTGTTATTTTGTGTAATGTTAGGTTTTGTTATTTTGTGTAATGTTAGGTTTTGTTATTTTGTGTAATGTTAGGTTTTGTTATTTTGTGTAATGTTAGGTTTTGTTATTTTGTGTAATGTTAGGTTTTGTTATTTTGTGTAATGTTAGGTTTTGTTATTTTGTGTAATGTTAGGTTTTGTTATTTTGTGTAATGTTAGGTTTTGTTATTTTGTGTAATGTAAGGTTTTGTTATTTTGTGTAATGTTAGGTTTTGTTATTTTGTGTAATGTAAGGTTTTGTTATTTTGTGTAATGTAAGGTTTTGTTATTTTGTGTAATGTAAGGTTTTGTTATTTTGTGTAATGTTAGGTTTTGTTATTTTGTGTAATGTAAGGTTTTGTTATTTTGTGTAATGTTAGGTTTTGTTATTTTGTGTAATGTTAGGTTTTGTTATTTTGTGTAATGTTAGGTTTTGTTATTTTGTGTAATGTTAGGTTTTGTTATTTTGTGTAATGTTAGGTTTTGTTATTTTGTGTAATGTTAGGTTTTGTTATTTTGTGTAATGTTAGGTTTTGTTATTTTGTGTAATGTTAGGTTTTGTTATTTTGTGTAATGTTAGGTTTTGTTATTTTGTGTAATGTAAGGTTTTGTTATTTTGTGTAATGTTAGGTTTTGTTATTTTGTGTAATGTTAGGTTTTGTTATTTTGTGTAATGTTAGGTTTTGTTATTTTGTGTAATGTAAGGTTTTGTTATTTTGTGTAATGTTAGGTTTTGTTATTTTGTGTAATGTTAGGTTTTGTTATTTTGTGTAATGTTAGGTTTTGTTATTTTGTGTAATGTAAGGTTTTGTTATTTTGTGTAATGTTAGGTTTTGTTATTTTGTGTAATGTTAGGTTTTGTTATTTTGTGTAATGTAAGGTTTTGTTATTTTGTGTAATGTTAGGTTTTGTTATTTTGTGTAATGTAAGGTTTTGTTATTTTGTGTAATGTTAGGTTTTGTTATTTTGTGTAATGTAAGGTTTTGTTATTTTGTGTAATGTAAGGTTTTGTTATTTTGTGTAATGTAAGGTTTTGTTATTTTGTGTAATGTTAGGTTTTGTTATTTTGTGTAATGTTAGGTTTTGTTATTTTGTGTAATGTTAGGTTTTGTTATTTTGTGTAATGTTAGATTTTGTTATTTTGTGTAATGTTAGGTTTTGTTATTTTGTGTAATGTTAGGTTTTGTTATTTTGTGTAATGTTAGGTTTTGTTATTTTGTGTAATGTTAGGTTTTGTTATTTTTTGTAATGTTAGTTTATTATTTTTTTCCGTAGTGTTAGAATTTTTTAATTTTGTAATTTAGTTTTTTTAGTTTTGGTATCTTTTATTTTTTTAAATAGTAATGTTAGGTTTATTTATAGTTTAAGCTTATGTTTTATTTATTTCACAAGTAAATTGTTATTTATTTTAAGGTAGTTATTTTGTAACTTTAATTTAAAGTTTAACTTTAATTTAAAGTTAGGGGGTGTTTAGGGGTTAATAGTTTAATTTAGTTTGTCTCAATGTGGGGGGCCTGCAGGTTTAGTTGTTAATAGGTTTTGTATAGTTTGTCACAATGTGAGGGGCCGCGGTTTAGGAGTTAATAGCTTTATTTAGGCAGTCGCGATGTGGGGGGCTTGGTGGTTTAAAAGGTTAATAGTTTATTTAGTGTTGTTGATGTGGGGGGTCGGCGGATTCTAAGTTAATAACTTTATTTAGTTTTGGCGATGTGGGGGGGGCTGCGGTTTAAAGGTTAATAGCTTTATTTACTGTTGATGATTTGGGGGGCCAGCGGTTTAGGGGTTATTAGACTAGGGGTTTATATTAGGGTGTTTTTAAACAACTTTCTTTTCTCCATAGACTTCAATGGGGAATGCGTTAATGCCATCGCCATTCCGCAATCGCAGGTGTTAGGTTTTTTCCTACATTTATTCTCCATTGATCTCTATGTGCACGAGCACACCAAGTCAAAACTTTTTTTGGTGTGGTATGGGGCTTACCGCACCGTACCGCCCGACAAAAGAAAGTTTTAGGTAATACCGGCGGTATAGAAATAGCGGTAGAGACCCTTTTTGTGTGGCTATACCGCACAACTTTTCATTTCGGTCTATGTGAATTACAAACAAAATATGTATTTTTTTGAATTATATAAATGTAAATATATAAAAAAAAAAAAAATTTAACACAAGAAGTGGCTGGGCTGGATAAACCTATGGATGAAGGTTGTGAATGCTTGTTCCAGTTTACCAAAAGAAAGATGTGGGAGTTGTTCCAATTGGCCAATGAGAATAAATACTGCAGTATCATCTGTTCACAAAATATATTTCCAGCTGGTTTAAATACATAAAAAACAAACACTTTATTTAGTTTACTTCTAATTCAGGGCATGTAAATGTATCGTTTTTTATGCTTGTGGGTGTGTCACTGTCCACCAATGAAAATGTGGGAGTTTTGCTTATCTGCCAGTGAGGAATCCTTTGTCCTTTTTACCTGTAAATATGTTATTCCTTTTAGTTTACAAAAAATAGATAATGGTACAGAACCAAACAAATTAAGCGGATCTATTAATTTCCCATACACTTCTGTGTTTTCCAGGGGTACGGGGGGTCCCTGGCTTAATATCACATAATGATTCAATGCACAAAAAAGAGCAAAAGAAGATAAACACCTTGGCACGCACTAGTAAGAATTATCTTAACATACCAGGAATAGGGACCAAAGGATTAAAACTAACTTTTAATGATAATGTTAAAAAGTATCAATAATATACTAATGTACAATCAATTAAAAAAGAGCAAATTACTAGTAGCCCTGCCTGTTTGCCTGGAGAAAATACACAATTAAACTTATAGGACCAATCAGTGCAGTAGACTTACATAATTAACACAAGTGCATAATAAAAATACAATGCAATAGCACTTTTTTTTTTTCCTGATAAATTATTTTTTTCTCCCATTTTCCAGCCCCCTGTATCATGTGACAGACATCAGCCAATCACAGACTAGTAAACGTATACCACATGCTCAGTAGGATCTTGTTCCCTAGAAAGTGTGAATATAAAAAGACTGTGCAACTTTACATATTAGAAGTAAATTGGAAAATGTCTTACAACTGCTGCTCTTTCTTAATCATAAAAGTTTATTTTGACTTGAGTGTCCCTTTAATATTACAAATAAATACAAAGTGACAATAATCAATTGTAGCAGCAATTGTTTCAACTGAAAACATCCTAGAGCCAAAAAAGGAAAATTAGACGCCCATTGTGATGCATCCAGCGAGTCAAAAAAGATCCCTAATCAAATATATACTATGATTTTGTGAGCCCCACAACAGTGGCATATCAGTGGGCTTAACAAATACCTCTCGCTGGGTGTACACTCACAATTATTGTGAAAAAGGTCTGGCCATTATCAAGCTCAAAGGAATAAATTATTTACACAATTAAAGTTTATTTATCTGATATAAGATTTCATAATTAAGACCAGAATATACACAGGCAGGCAATACGCGTTCGCATTGCACCTCACTTGTAATACCAATGCACATTTGCGTGCACTGTTATTACTAAGTTGAGCTTAAATATCGCTTTCGCAGAAGCAATATTTTGCGATCAACTTGTAATATGGCCCTTTTGTATTTTATTTTAAAGTGTTGCTGCCCCATTAATTCGCTGTACGACATTATCTTAATACACTTTTATTTAGTTTGAAAGAAAACTTTGTGTTTAGCTCATAAAGCACCAGATTTCCAATAAGGAACTCAAGAAATAATTGCAAAAGCCTTACAGAAAGAACGCACAATTTGTTTTCTACCCAAAATACACTGTTTCAATCCCATTCAGCTACTACACGATATCTAAATAGAATATTGAAAAAAGAGGCATTTTATTTGTAGATGGCATTTATAAATGAATGACATTTATTCAAGGTGACTACACTCCGGTAACTTTTTTTTTTTTTTTACAAATCAATAATGTAAATTGCAGCAGTTACATAGAACAGTATGAGGTTTGCTTTGTGAAACAGAAAACATTACCATTTATTTACTCAGAGGCTCTTTGTAAATTTAAATAGTATCGAATTAATGTGTTTAAAATGACTGATAAATTGGAATACCTGCAAGCACTATTATCACATAGCAGTAGTGTTTGTAAAGTTCTCCTGCTTTTTACAACAACCCAGAAGAAAACTGCATAGGTTTTTAGTTAAAGGGACATAAAACACTAAAAGGAATAGTCTAGTCAAAATTAAACTATCATGATTTAGATAGAGCAGCAATTTTAAACAACTTTCTAATTTACTCATATTATCAATTTTTCTTCGTTCTCTTGGTATCTTTATCTGAATGTAAGCTTAGGAGCCGGCCCATTTTGGTTCAGTACCTGGGTAGCGCTTGCTGATTGGTAGCGACAGAGAGAGATGTATTTACAGACATACAGTATATACACATATAAACACATAATGCATAGGTACACACACACAGTTATATACTGTATATATAAGTGCATTGGAGCCCTTTACAGTTAAGTAGATGAAAACATGAAAAAAAACATATTTATGCAATATTCATATTTAATAAAGGTTATAAGTATGAATTTACTGTAACTATTTCACATTTCAATGTTCTACACATAGGATATGTCTAAGTATTTCTAAATACATATTCCTACATATATCTGCATATATCTATACCTATATATAATCCTATATATAAATATATATATAAATATATAGGTATAGATACAGTATATATTGTACCAAATACCATCAGATATATATATTTATGAATAAGTAGAACATGCTCTGCTTTGTGAAGAACATTGGAATGTGAAATATTCCTATTTTCATATTGGTTTAGCGCACATTAGAATATGCGATTGGGTTTGCGCTCAAGTAGGGTATTTTTTCCCATTTTTTTTGCTCCATTGACTTCTATGGGGGAATAGGTTATCATCCGCCGCAATATTCTAAGTTTCCGCTCACTGTTGTTCTATCAGATTCTGCTCCTTTGTCAGAATCTGCTCCCTCTGAGTACGCATGCTCTGTATGACGTAATCGCATTCCATATATGTTAATTTGGAATGTGATTATGTCAATCAGCAACATGCACAGTCAGAGGGAGCAGATTCTGACAAGGAAGTCTTGTTGGATCCTGCTGCCGCACTATGAGATGCGCACATTCGCTGTTTAAAATGTAATACTGTCAAACAAATTAAAAGTGCATTATATATACAGTATATATATATATATATATATATATATATATATATATATATATATATATATATATATATATATATATATATAATATATTATATTATATATATATATACAGAGCAAAGTTCAATCACTTCTCACGGTAATGAAAAATGTGACGATGTGCTTTCATTGTTGTATTTTTCATCACCATGACAAGTCATTGAACTGTGTTCTGTATGTGTGAATATATAAATATATATATTATGCACTTTTAATTTGTTTGACAGTATTACATTTCAACAGCGCATGTGTGCATCTCGTAGCGGCAGCAAGATCCGACACAACTTCCTTGTGAATATCTGCTCCCTCCGAGTGCACATGTTGCTGATTGACATAATCACATTCCACACATTCCTAATTAACATATGTGGAGTGCGATTACGTCATACAGAGCATGCACACTCAGAGGGAGCAGATTCTGACAAAGGAGCAAAATCTGATAGAACACCGGCAACCTGACACGTACAATAAGCTTACTTCTAGCGCAATTAACGCTCGAGTGGTAGCATTAAATAGCGCTCCACTTGTAATCTGGCCCTAAGTTGGGTGTGTTAGTTCTACTTGTGTAGCTCTAAATAATGGCTAACCTGCTTATCAGACTTTTGTGTGCCCATAATATACTATCTACAAAAACACATTAAATATTAGCTTTTACTTACTTTTTAAACCTCATTAGGGTTGGCTTTTATAATTAATATTAGTGAAGTGTACAGTGTATGCGATGTGTAATTGTGACAAGCCTTAAAGGTCACAAATCAGAGCTGAATGTAAAATAGATAAAAAGGAGAGGCGAGAACTTAATTAGCATTCCGTAAATGATTCGGTGCATTGAAATATTATATTTCTGTCACTTCTAAGGGATTTCTAATGAGGAATTATTAATGCACACCTTTACAATTCTCCTGATAGGTCCTTATTATTGCAACATAAGGATACATTCACTGAATTTTCTGATACGAATTAAACAGACTTCAATTAATTAATCATGGTTAGAGCAAGGCAAACCGACTAGATAGTATGGAGCCTATTTAACATGTAAATTTTGTAAGTATGTATGGAAAATGAGTGTTATTGCAAAGATGACAGACAAAAATGTAGTTCATACGAGGCAGTAAACAGTTTCCTAAATGATATCATTTTAATGAGACTGGGACAAATGGCAGAAAATAGAATGACAACATGCAATATTATTGTGGCTTAAAGGGACAAAAAACCTGTACAATAAAAAAATATATCAATTTTTTTCATAGTATTCTTTGTTGAAGAGCATATCTAGGTAGGCAGAGTGCATGTGTTTGGCAGCAGTTTTGCAAGAATGCTTTATACAATAGGGTTGAATTCTTTCTTTTGGATTGTGTTTATAGGCTTCTGATACAATTATTTCAAAATCAGAGCGATGACGATACAAACAAAAAACACAATTTCCATATCTCAAAAAGAATCCGACCCGAGCAGATTTTGGAAAATGTTCCCATTGGATGTATGGACAAAATCGGCACTGATGAGTTACCCAATAAATATCAATCACAAGATATACACATGGACTTCAACAGCTAAAAGCACCTGATAAAAGCTCATATCCCACAGAGTAACAGATAACACATACAGGGAGTGCAGAATTATTAGGCAAGTTGTATTTTTGAGGATTAATTTTATTATTGAACAACAACCATGTTCTCAATGAACCCAAAAAACTCATTAATATCAAAGCTGAATAGTTTTGGAAGTAGTTTTTAGTTTGTTTTTAGTTATAGCTATTTTAGGGGGATATCTGTGTGTGCAGGTGACTATTACTGTGCATAATTATTAGGCAACTTAACAAAAAACAAATATATACCCATTTCAATTATTTATTTTTACCAGTGAAACCAATATAACATCTCAACATTCACAAATATACATTTCTGACATTCAAAAACAAAACAAAAACAAATCAGTGACCAATATAGCCACCTTTCTTTGCAAGGACACTCAAAAGCCTGCCATCCATGGATTCTGTCAGTGTTTTGATCTGTTCACCATCAACATTGCGTGCAGCAGCAACCACAGCCTCCCAGACACTGTTCAGAGAGGTGTACTGTTTTCCCTCCTTGTAAATCTCACATTTGATGATGGACCACAGGTTCTCAATGGGGTTCAGATCAGGTGAACAAGGAGGCCATGTCATTAGATTTTCTTCTTTTATACCCTTTCTTGCCAGCCACGCTGTGGAGTACTTGGACGCGTGTGATGGAGCATTGTCCTGCATGAAAATCATGTTTTTCTTGAAGGATGCAGACTTCTTCCTGTACCACTGCTTGAAGAAGGTGTCTTCTAGAAACTGGCAGTAGGACTGGGAGTTGAGCTTGACTCCATCCTCAACCCGAAAAGGCCCCACAAGCTCATCTTTGATGATACCAGCCCAAACCAGTACTCCACCTCCACCTTGCTGGGGTCTGAGTCGGTCTGGAGCTCTCTGCCCTTTACCAATCCAGCCACGGGCCCATCCATCTGGCCCATCAAGACTCACTCTCATTTCATCAGTCCATAAAACCTTAGAAAAATCAGTCTTGAGATATTTCTTGGCCCAGTCTTGACGTTTCAGCTTGTGTGTCTTGTTCAGTGGTGGTCGTCTTTCAGCCTTCTTACCTTGGCCATGTCTCTGAGTATTGCACACCTTGTGCTTTTGGGCACTCCAGTGATGTTGCAGCTCTGAAATATGGCCAAACTGGTGGCAAGTGGCATCTTGGCAGCTGCACGCTTGACTTTTCTCAGTTCATGGGCAGTTATTTTGCGCCTTGGTTTTTCCACACGCTTCTTGCGACCCTGTTGACTATTTTGAATGAAACGCTTGATTGTTCGATGATCACGCTTCAGAAGCTTTGCAATTTTAAGAGTGCTGCATCCCTCTGCAAGATATCTCACTATTTTTTACTTTTCTGAGCCTGTCAAGTCCTTCTTTTGACCCATTTTGCCAAAGGAAAGGAAGTTGCCTAATAATTATGCACACCTGATATAGGGTGTTGATGTCATTAGACCACACCCCTTCTCATTACAGAGATGCACATCACCTAATATGCTTAATTGGTAGTAGGCTTTCGAGCCTATACAGCTTGGAGTAAGACAACATGCATAAAGAGGATGATGTGGTCAAAATACTAATTTGCCTAATAATTCTGCACTCCCTGTATGTTCCAAAAATCTGTGTTTGGTCAAACCAAAAAAACAAGATAGTACAGCCAATGCCAGCTAGAGCCGTAGCCTTTTTATTGACAGTAGATTTGTGCAAATAGTAAATGATACTGAATACATAACTCATCATCATCAATATATAAATAAAACTTATCTACAATATATCACCAGTTTTAATCAATAGAAATATCAGCACAAATACCTAAAAATGACAGTAGAATCATATTTTAATTAAAAAAACTCTGTATCTAATTGCAAATCAAACACATGTGCACTGAATTAACCTCATTAACCCAATAGAAATAACTCGCTGAGATAGGCCATGTTGTTCGTTGTTCATGTTATCAATGTCTCTGATTGGCTGTGGTAGTGATTGGGATGTTATTTAAGGTAAAAAGAGCCCAAATGTGACATTTTAGATTTGCTAGGTTGTTTGGTTATCTGCTCAGGTAATCAACATCCAATATCTGCAGTTTCAGGTGCTGTTGTGGGCAAATGGAGACTGAATCTTGTGCGAGGCATCCAGCTCCGCTGTTGATTGTTTTGTTAATTATATTTTTCGATATTGAAAATGAAAATCGAAAACATTAGAATCAACCCCAGTGTAATAGACTGTGAAAGCACTGCTGCCCTCTAGTGCTCAAAAGTGTATAACATTGCTAAGCTATATAGAGTTCCAGACAAAAGTACACTACCATAGTACCTACCTAGGTATGCTCTTCAGCAAAGAATACTGTGAAAACAAAGTAAATTTAAAAAAAGAAGTAAATTGGAAGGTTGTCTAAAATTCTATGTTCTCTTTGACATATATGAGAAGATTTTGTGTTTCATGTCCCTTTAATTTTGATTAAAAAATTAAATGCACTTTCCTTATTTATTTTGCCTTCTTTTCCTGTGATTGAAATTGTAGTGTTCCCACTTCCCCTACAGAGCATGGAGTGCATTTCATGGAATGTAAACGTTCCCACTCCTACATGTTGCACAAACGCGATATAATACCAGCCCACGCAAATGTGCACTGGTATTTAAGCTCAAGCACAATGCGAACAAGAGCTCGGCATGAGAACTGAGCACAGTGAAGGGGTAAGTCGCGCAGCGGATGGGCAACAAATTGAAATATGTATGTATATGAATATATTTCTGTGTTTATATGTGTATATACTGTACATATATTAACACATGAATATATATATATAAGCCTATGCATCTATATTTACAGGGAACACACAGTCCCCATAGACCTCAATGTAAAGGCACTTTTAAGTGACGGGGGGGGGGGGGGGTTAACTCCTCACACCAGCCAACTTTAAGCCCATAAAACTGCTTTGTGCAGTAATTTAAAAAAAAAAAAAACTGCTAGATTTTTATTTTATTGTTACCAACACTACACTGAAATTTAGTTGCAGTTGGGGACAATTTAGAAAATCTGATCTCTGGTTAATTTTCAGAGCGCTAATTGCTACCACAAGCTCGCGGGTAGCAATAACCAGCCACTTGTAATGTCTGGTTATTTATCGTGCACCTCTAAAAGTGTGAATTTACCCCTTTGCAGGCGCGTGATAATTTAGCCCCTCTATTTATAATCTAACCCTAAGGGGCCCCGATTTATCAAGCTCCATACGCCCCTGTTTTCCGCTGAAACAGAAGTTATGAAGCAGCGGTCTAAAGACCGCTGCTCAATAACCTGTCCACCTGCTCTGAAATCAAGCGATTGAATACGATCAAATTGATCGATACCCCCTGCTAGAGGCCAATTGTCCACGAATCTGCAGGGGACGGCATTGCACCAGCAGTTCACAAGAACTGCTGGTGCAATGATAAAATGCTGACAGCGTATGCTGACGGCATTTAACGATGTGCAGCGGACATGATCCGCTACTTCGTATCATGTCCGTTCGCACTATGATAAATCTACCTCTAAGTGTTTTAATGTCCCTTTAAGCTTTTAAACATTTTAATTCTACAAAATCCACATTCAGTCGTACTTTAGATTTATGCTGTGTGCATGTCATGTTTGAGATGTCATTTATTTAATTTATTATTTACTCAATATTATTTCATTATGATTTATTTAATGCTGATTTAAAAGATAAAATGTTGCAATTCTGTCCTAAAACATTAGATTGCCATTGAAGAATAGTAAAGAGTTTGTAGCAAACATTCTGTTCATTTTCTATTCTAACCTTCAGACTGTTTTTGATCTATGATGTTTACCCTGCCCTGTAGTTTTCAGATTGTTTTGACAAGCAGGATATAATGACATACCTTACACTAGCTGTGCACATGCCTCCAGCTAAATAAAATTCATATGGAATAATGAATCAACATGAAATGTAATGAAATACAATCATATGAATGCACTATAGATTATGTTATATATGAAGGCTGAACTAAAACAAAAAGGTAATAATGTAGACACTGTAAATTATAGGCAGAAGGTTCCTGTCCGTAAAGATGCAGTTCTGAATACCATAGTTTGCTTTTAAAGGAGCACTAACATAATAGAGTTGCATACTCAATAAATGCATATTAAATAGACAATGCGAAAGCACTTAGTTTTTATTTTAACCCCTTAAGGACGGGCATTTCAGACATAGGCCCCATTTATCATTGTGCGGACGGACATCGATCCGCTATAGTGAACCATGTCCACCGCACATCGATAAATGCTGACAGCATACGCTGTCTGCATTTATCATTGCACCAGCAGTTCTTGTGAACTGCTGGTGCAATACCGCCCCCCTGCAGATTCGGGTGTCAATCAACACGATCATATTCAATTGGGTTGATGTTGATTTCTGTCCGCCACCTCAAAGCAGGCAGACAGGTTATGGAAGCAGCGATCTTTAAAAACGGGTCATCAAGCTCCGTTCGGAGCTTGATAAATAGACCCGTAAAACTTCCCCAAAAGACCAGTATATTTTTAGCATTTTTGCCATCACTACATTTAAACAGAAATAGAGCCTTGTTTTGTTATATTTACCTATCAACAATATATATTTCACTGCCAAATGCGATCAAATAAAAAAAATTGTTAACTTTTTCACAAACTTTAGGTTTCCTCACTGAAATTATTTAGAAACAGCTTGTGCAATCATGGCACAAATGGTTGTAAAAGTTTATCTGGGATCCCCTTTGTTCAGAAATAGCAGACATATATGGCTTTGCCATTGCTTTTTGGTATTTAGAAGGCCGCTAATTGCAGCGGCGCACCACACTTCTATTATTTCCAGCAGTGAAGGAGTTAATCAGGTAGCTTGTAAGGTTAATTTTAGCTTTAGTGTAGAGCTTACCCTCCCACTTGAAACTTCCCACCCCTGATCCCTACCGGACTCCTCTCAAACATCTCTCTTCCCTCCCCCACCCTCCAATGGTCACCCCTATCTTAAGTACTGGCAGAAAGTCTTCCAGTATGAAAATATAAGGCTTTAGTTTTTTTTTAAAAAATATGTATTTTTTATTTTTCTATTTTCTGCAGTGTAGGATCCTCCCTTACACCCAACCTCCCTTGTGCCCCCTAAACAGTTCTCTAAACCTCCCCCTCTACCTAATTAGCCGCCATGTAAGGTACTGGCAGCTGACTGCCCAGTACCCAGTTTGCTATAATTTTTATTTAATTTTTTCCCTGTAGTATAGCTGTCCCCCACTCTTTACCTTCCCCCCTCCCCCTCCCAGATCGCTTTCCCACACTCTTATCCCCTTTTCCAGTATAGAAGTCCCCTTTCCCTCATTCCCCCTCCTCCCCCCTCCCTCCTTCCCACTCACTGCATCAATAAAGTTTTTTCCATAGTGTAGCACCCCCCTCCAGCGATGGGCCACCCACCCGCCTCCCTCCTTTCCCTCCCACCCACCAACAATCGGCACCACCCACTGTCCTCTTCATCGGTAACTCTGCCCGTCCTATTTCTGCACTGCTACACTCATGGGGCCATGCAGAAGAATAGCGAGATCTCACTACTTTTAGTGAGATTGCAGCAGAGAGAGGGCCCAGGACAGCAGCGTTGTGGTGCAGAGTACAATGCTGGTCCTTAAGGGCATAATGACCATCGTCGTACAGGATACGGCGCTGGTCGTTAAGGGGTTAAGTGAGTAGCAGTTTTTTTTCTAACAAATTTCAAAGTTAGTTTTATTTTCCCTTCCAACTGCCTCATGTGACAATCATTTGCACTCACAAAAATTCAATATATGCTTGGCATTAACTGTGATCACTTTTTTATGAAAGAACAAATATTTTGCATAACCTTTACTTTTTTTTACTTTTTGCCATATGTAAGTCTGCACTGTGGTTATGTTTGGTATGGGTGTAGAGCCTGATTTCTCTTGCCCATCACCCATATTCCAGGTCAAGCAGAGAAGGCATATAATTTGTCACGGATATATGAATAAGTGCACTTAGTTTTATTTGTAGTCTTCCCAGAACTTCCCAGAAGGTCATAGATATAATTTTAGTGTGATGCAGTCTACTCAGCCTATCACAGCATGATGGCATTCTTGGTAAACATTTGTTTCCAACCTGATAATGAGTATGAGCTGAAGCATATACAAGAGATATTTCGGGGGCTTCCAGGTTTACATTCAATTTATACTCTGCTCCACCAAGGTATAGTATAACTAAACATACGTAACAAAGTTTCTTTCATACACGATGGTGAGAGTCCAACTTCCATTACTCCTGGGAATACATACTCCTGGCCACTAGAAAGAGGCAAACATCCCAACCCCCCCCCCCCCACTAAGAGGCAAACATCCCAACCCCCCCCCCCCCCCCCACTACCACCTTACTGGAAACTTGTCTTTGCCTTTTCAGGAGGAAGTATGAAGAAGGAAAGTGAAGAAGGAAGGTGCTCCAGGTGTTTGTTGAGAAGGGTTCTCAGACAAATTTGTGGTCCAGTTTGCCCTCAGAGAGCTACAGGTTGGACATAGGGATGTCACTGGAGCTATGGGTAGTTGCACAAGTCTTTAGTTTACTAATACTCAGGGCATCAATATATAGAGCCAGTCTGCTTCCTGGTACAACTTGACTGAACTAACTACCATAACTGTCTACAGGAGACTAACATTAAAAAAATGCTAACGAGGGGGGCGGAGCCAGCATAGGAGAGGAACAGATGTGTTTCATAAGAGGTCCGGCTTGTATAACTTATAAATTCCATTCCTCTGCAACTTTATATACACAACCAGATATTTTGAACTATTACAGCTTGACCTATAATTGTTTGCGATTATTGAGACACCAGAATTGAACAACTGGGTTGAGTAGGAGCTACAACACGGCCCCTGCTACTAGATGAGGCCCTGAGCCTGGGAACTACCACGCTGCCTCCACTGTTCTACTTCGCTATGAAACCTTCGGAAAGACATGCTGTCGCAGTGACCAGTCAAAAGCCAGTTTGCAGTGACTGATCATCTAGGTCCCATATATACAATCCTGAGGTTACATTTGCTGTACATATGGAGTACTTCGATAGGTGGGAAACAAAAGTGGCGCAGCTACTAGATGACCACTTCACCTCACTAAGCCGAGAACTTAGCACCTTAATGGATCTGGTAAGGGGGAAGTTACACCACGGAGAGAGCCCTCAATTATACAAAGTGAGTCAAGTGCCAGAGCGAAAAGACAGTGCCCGAGAGGAGACAAGGGATAATGGCCGATCGAATATGATGCCACGACAAGATTAGCTTCGTAAGCCGGGCTTTACACGTTCTGGGGGAAGCACTCTGACATATCCACAGAACATACATTAAAACACCTGCCTAAACTCGTTGAAATGGGAGTCCTCACATACTGAGGAATCAATTGAAGGACCACGATATTCTGCAAGAGAACGGCTACAGCTCAGGGAAGTTCCTATCCTCCTCAACGCAACCGCTAAACATGACATGCTAGATTCCGGTACACAGAGGACATTAGCAGCAGCTTCTCCTAGCCTGACCGGGATGGGGCTAGAGCTCTGTTGTATAGAACAACCTCACTGGTTCAGCCTCTTCACAGAACCCCTAGTTTACCTAGCCCCTCTACCGGAACCTTTTGTTACCCTTATGCAAGCAAAAACTGCCAATCAATATACCTCAGTTTTGGGCGGTTGCCTAACACCTTGGGTTGAAAATAACAATTCTGAGGGCTCCTTTTGAAGTGCTTTTCCAGAGCATTTTCTGCGCTACCCATGCTATCTTAAGCGATCTAAATGCAAGCTTGAGGACACTATGGGGATCCAGGACTGCCTGCTTATATCAGTCTCCCAAGTATGTTCTATGAAGAAGGAGTGGGTTAACTCTACCCCATTAACTACCACATTGTAAGCTTGCATGGTTTAAGATTCTGAGACTAGATCAAAGACACTGTTTTATATGATTCCTAGTTAACTATATTTCTCAGTTTAGGTTTGCCTTTTACTGTCTTTACCGCACTTAATGTAGGGTGTGTTTAATTGCTGGTTTACTCAGAGATATTTAGCCGTGTGCTCATATATTTATTTTAGTCGCAGATGCAATCATCTTTTGACTCATTAGCCTTGGTCTTATCTCAATGCAGTTTCTATAGCGTAGAATGCCTTACTTATATGGATATTTCACAGTATAGTTCCTTCTGCATATATACTATGTTTACTAGTATTCTATATGATGACTGGTTTTTTTTTTGTTTTTTAATGAGTAACTCTATATACACTCTAGCCATATGTTTTAGCTCCAATATAAGAATCTCCCTTATAAATTTATTTATTTATGTTTGTACAGACTATGCATACCTCAAGATTTTTTAGATTTAGCCGATATGGGCAATACAGTCTACATAGTGCTTCATAGTTTACATCAGGTGGCACTTGGTATATTCTCTATTTCTGAGAAATGTAAAACCCCAGGAATATATCTAGGTATCAATATAAGAATTTCTCTTACAATATTAATCCCACATACCCCCAGCCATAATATAGATATCATCTAGGTGCCTTGTCACTCAAAATCTCAATTCTATTATTCATGAAATCTAGGTGTGACCTATTAGTAATTTCTTTAGGCATCTACTCCAAAGGCTGTATACTCAGATACGCTTTTAGTTCCTACAGCCCTCCCAGATTCACACCTTCTATAAACCCTCCTGACCCATAGGTACCTTCCTCCATTATACAAACATTATGTACTCATGGTGCCGGGTATAACTAATACTATTGCCTGCGGCCGGGGCAATAATACTTGCTAATTGGCGCCAATTATACACTATGACTATTTGAATGGAGAGCTACAGTTTAGTTCTGGTTTTTGGGGTTCTGCCTGTCATCCAGCCTTTGCTGGACATCTCTCTATATACTAGTTTTGCGTGAATCTATCGACATACATAACTGTATTTGCCTAGTTAAATTTATCCTTTTGTGATATATTGATATTTGATTTATGACCATACATCAGGGTCTCAAATTGTACCTGCCTCAGCTCCAAGTGAAACCACCCTCTTCTATCTTATCACTACCTTATTTAGTAACTTGGAGTCACACTATTTTATAGTATGCAAACTACTTCTCTATAATATATCTGTCATGAGTATATTTATCCTCCATTCTTGGAGTTCTCTACATCATAAAGTTAAATAGCCCTGTAGTCTGCACCTTCATAACGTTTTTAACTGGCTCCGCCCTCCCATCTCCCCTCTATTATGAGCGGCTTTTGCCCGCTGCTCCCCCCCCCCCTTATACTCAGGCCTACGGGAGGCCTGACAACAGCCAACTCCCTACCTCTCACTTTTTATTTAGCTTCTAGAATACCTTTTATTGTGGGGCAGGGACCACTAGTTCTCAGTTTTAAAAATCGAGGCTTCATCCCTATATGTTCCAGTCACACATGTTTTTATACATACAGTTTTACATTTTATACTCAAGATCACAAAGATGGTACTATAACTTATGGTCAACTCTTATTCTTCTGTTTTTGACCTAGCTATTTATTTCATATCACTGATTCCAACTTCCATATAAGTATGGCACTACTATGGATTGGATATTGTGATAACAAATGCTACATTAGTACACCAATGTTTTAATTCTTGTCTATTCTTCATATGTGAACTGTATAAGTTTCTTTGTTTTTTGTTGCTACTGTTCTGTTCCTGGATATATTCTTTATTGTGTTGTTTATATTCAATGCCTCAATAAAAAAAATATTTAAAAAAAAATAAAAAAAATGCTTAACATATACTGTATATATATATATATATATATATATATATATATATATATATATATATATATATATTATATATATATTGTCTTCAATGTGAGTCCGCCAACCCATAAACCCATATGATTCTAATCTCCCTGTTGGACTTTCAACTGGCAGCCTTTTTCTTTGAGGACATTGTACTATGGAGCTTGTGTCTTGTGTGGTTTTGAATATTTATTGTTACATTGGATCCGTGTGATGAATCTTCCTGTACTTTTCTACTTCCTTCTTCATCATTCATTTCTGTATGGTAAAACATTTTGTTCATTCTAATCTTTTGTAATTTTCTCTCTTTCTGGATCAAACCAAACTTCATTCCAAATGTCATCAACATTTTTACTTTTGTTTTCTTCCTGTCATTTTTTTATAGTTGGCCTTATTATCCTTCAACGTATTTGATTATAATGTCTTCTATAAATCTCAGATATAATAAGAACTAATAAGCGCAGAGTGTAATCACTAAACTCCTGAGTTACCTTAGGGTCCCTTTCAAAGGTTTGGAGAATCAACAGGAATAGTTAAATTAATCAGAAGCGCTAGAAAGCTAAAAGCGATTATCTGATGGTATTAGTAAAGTGCCAAGTGTATGTGCAAAAAATTGTGAAAATATTAATAAGGTGCAGAAAATTTAAATACTTCAAATAGGTGAGGTTTAATCGATAATTATTTATCTGAAATATATTATAAAGTGAATACGTGTAATCATAAAACCAGACAGGTATATGCCTATTAGCATATGCCTCTATGGATTACTCAAAAAAAGGGGTGAAATGATCATCTGATCAAAAATCAGTCTGTTATTTAAAACTGTGTATGGGGTTTAGAAAGTGCTATAAGATAGAATTAGGTGAAGGAAAACAGTCTCTTCATTGATTATTAAAATTATAAATATTAAATCTATAGATGCAGATTCAAATACTTAAATAGTGTAATGTGGGATTTAAAACACAAATTATCAACAGTTAATAAAAATGTATCAGAACATTCGGATTGTATGTAGTGGTGAGGGTAATAAATGCACAATGAATAAGAAATTAGGCTCTGCCTAAAATTTAATCTGTTATAAACAAGTGCAAACAAATCTTATTATTGCTAAAAACGGACGTCTCTGTGTAACATCAAAGTTAAATTTAAGGTTGCCACCACATTTAAAAAAGGAGAAATTGGCTTATAGACAGAAAAATTCCGGATATCCAATTGAACAGTCTGTATTATAAACGGGAAATCTTTTCTTACCCGTAATCAGTCCACGAAATCAGTTTGGAGGGGAGATTTTTCTGACTTACCCCCAAACAATTCAGCCCGTCAGTCCTGTAGATAGAAAATTACCGCCGTAGAGGAGTGACGTCACTTTTTTATAGGCGCTGTCTGCAGAGTGCAATCTGATTGGTCCTTAGGTGGGCAGTGTCATATTTCACCAAATAGCACCAGCACTTTCCATATAGGCACCAGCACTTTTGAAATAAAAGATTCTACATCTACTGCACATTTGGAAACTGTGTGCATCAGACCGGCTCTATCTTTGAAGTGAGGTGAGACTATAGTATCTACACACCGCTGAGACTGCTGTCCCCTTACAGCGGATGATCTAAACAGTATCCTGCGTGCTCGTTGGCACTTTAAGAGCGGATACTCCATTCAAAAGGATCACGGCAGTGAGAAATGTGACACTGCCCACCTAAGGACCAATCAGATTGCACTCTGCAGACAGCGCCTATAAAAAAGTGACGTCACTCCTCTACGGCGGGTAATTTTCTATCTACAGGACTGACGGGCTGAATTGTTTTGGGGGTAAGTCAGAAAAATCTCCCCTCCAAACTGATTTCGTGGACTGATTACGGGTAAGAAAAGATTTCCCGTTTATAATACAGACTGTTCAATTGGATATCCGGAATTTTTCTGTCTATAAGCCAATTTCTCCTTTAAATGTGGTGGCAACCTTAATTTTAACTTTGATGTTACACAGAGACGTCCGTTTTTAGCAATAATAAGATTTGTTTGCACTTGTTTATAACAGATTAAATTTTAGGCAGAGCCTAATTTCTTATTCATTGTGCATTTATTACCCTCACCACTACATACAATCCGAATGTTCTGATACATTTTTATTAACTGTTGATAATTTGTGTTTTAAATCCCACATTACACTATTTAAGTATTTGAATCTGCATCTATAGATTTAATATTTATAATTTTAATAATCAATGAAGAGACTGTTTTCCTTCACCTAATTCTATCTTATAGCACTTTCCTAAACACCATACACAGTTTTTAAATTACAGACTGATTTTTGATCAGATGATCATTTCACCCCTTTTTTTGATGTAATCCATAGAGGCATATGCTAATAGGCATATACCTGTCTGGTTTTTATGATTACACGTATTCACTTTTATAATATATTTCAGATAAATAATTATCGATTAAACCTCACCTATTTGAAGTATTTAAATTTTCTGCACCTTATTAATATTTTCACAATTTTTTGCACATACACTTGGCACTTTACTAATACCATCAGATAATCGCTTTTAGCTTTTCTAGCGCTCCTGATTAATTTAACTATTCCTGTTCCTTCTATAAAATCGCACCTCTATTATTTCTTATTAAAATATTTTTGGTCCTTCCACTTTTTGGCACCAACACCTACTTCCCATTTACGTTTGTTTTGATATATTCTGTACCATACAAGATCAATTTTCTTTATACAGTTTTTCACCTGAACAATAATTCTGCTAGTGAAACTCCCATTGTTGAATGTGGAGTATTCCTGTACTGTTGTAAATATTTCAAAATCTCATTTGCACTCAGCATATTCTCCTTCTTCAAAGCAGTCAATGTCGTCATTAGTGTTTGTTTGTACTAAAACGTTCATCTTGGCTATTTGTTGCTGGATGATATGGTTTTGCAGTGCGTTTTAATTCCATTTCCTTCTATAAATTGTTTAAATTCATATGAACTGAATTGTGGTTCATTATTCAAAACAATCATTTTAGGTATCCCAAAAACTGCAAATAACCCATCTAAAACAGAAATTGTATCTTCTGTTGTACTTCATTTCATGCTTACCACTGGCCATTTAAAATGTGCATCAATCACTATAAAATAGCTTTTCTTTCGAATGGTAGTGAGAGTCCACAAAATTTCTTACTGTTGGGAATTCATCAGCTGGCCACCAGGAGGAAGCAAAACCACCCTACAACAGAGATTTTGTATCCTCCCACTTCCTAGACCACTCTTAGTATTTTGTTTTGCCTAGCTTGTGTGCAGGTGAAGAAAGAGGTGCTTTGCATTTATTTCAAGATTACATGGATATTAATCACAACATTTCCCTCAATGGATAGTTCCTGGAAGAGAGGGACATATGAGAGTATTGGTTGTGTGGTATAAATCTTCTCTATGTAGCCTGCTATGGGTGTTGCTGGGGTAGTTCCTTAAGCATCACTCCTAACTGGCCATGATGATGTACTCCCTCAGTATATCCTCTGCTGTGAGTTACAGCACTGGATGGGTGCTGCACAGCCCTACTGGTACAGCTTCACCCCCTACTTGTGGCAGCACAGCCCCCCTACTTGTACAACTTCACCCCCTACTTGTGCAGCACAGCCCCCTACTTGTACAACTTTCACCCCCTACTTTTTCAGCTTCACCACCTACTTATACAGCACCAGCCCCCTACTTGTACAGCATAGCCCCCTACTTGTACAGCTTCACCACCTACTTATACAGCACAGCCTCCTACTTGTACAGTACAGCCCCCTACTTGTGCAGCACAGCCCCTACTGGTACAGCTTCACCCCCTACTTGTGCAGCACAGCCCCCTACTTGTACAACTTCACCCCCTACTTGTACAACTTCACCACCTACTTATACAGCACAGCCCCCTACTTGTGCAGCACAGCCCCCTACTTGTACAGTACAGCCCACTACTTGTACAGCTTCACCACCTACTTGTACAGCACAGCCCCCAACTGGTACAGCTTAAACCCCCTACTTGTGCAGCATAGCCCCCTACTTGTACAACTTCACCCCCTACTTGTTCAGCTTCACCACCTACTTATACAGCACAGCCCCCTACTGGTACTGCACAGCCCCCTACTTGTACAGCTTCACCACCTACTTGTACAGCACAGCCCTCTACTTGTACAGCTTCGCCCCATACTTGTGCAGCACAGCCCCTACTTGTACAGCTTCACCACCTACTTGTACAGCACAGCCCCCTACTTGTACAGCCTTTACCCCCTACTTGTGCAGCACAGTCCCTACTTGTACATCTTCACCCCCTACTTGTGCCGCACAGCCGCCCCTACTTGTACAACTTCACCCCCTACTTGTGCATCACAGCCCCCTACTTGTACAGCTTCACCCCTACTTGTGCAGCATAGCCCCTACTTGTAAAGTAATCACCACCTACTTGTGGCAGCACAGCCCCTACTTGTAAAGTTTCACATCCCCCTACTTGTGCAGCACAGCCCCCTACTTGTACAGCTTCACCTCCTACTTGTGCAGCACAGCCCCCTACATGCACAGCTTCACCCCTACTTGTGCAGTACAGCCCCCTACTTGTACAGCTTTCGCCCCCTACTTGTGCAGCACAGCCCCCTACTTGTACTTCACAGCCCCTACTTGTACAGCTTCACCCCTACTTGTACAACTTCAAACCCCTACTTGTGCAGCACAGCCCCCTACTTGTACAGCTTCACCCCCTACTTGTGCAGGCACAGCCCCCCTACTTTTACAGCCTTCACCCCCTACTTGTGCGGCACAGCCCCCCCTACTTGTACAGCTTTGCCCCCTACTTGTGCAGCAAAAAGCCCCCCTACTTGTACAGCTTCACCCCCTACTTGTGCAGCACAGCCCCTACTTGTAAAGCTTTGTCCCCTACTTGTGCAGCACAGCCCCCTACTTGTACAGCTTCACCCCCTACCTTGTGCAGCACAGCCCCCTACTTGTACAGCTTCACCCCCTACTTGTGCAAGCACAGCCCCCTACTTGTAAAGTTTCACCCCCTACTTGTGCAGCACAGCCCCTACTTGTACAGCTTTGCCCCCTACTTGTGCAGCACAGCCCCCTACTTGTACAAGCTTCACCCCCTACTTGGTGCAGCACAGGCCCCCTACTTGTACAGCTTCACCCCCCTACTTGTGCAGCACAGCCCCCTACTTGTACAGCTTCACCCCCTACTTGTGCAGCACAGCCCCCTACTTGTACAGCTTCACCCCCTACTTGTGCAGCACAGCCCCTACTTGTACAGCTTTGCCCCCTAATTGTGCAGCACAGCCCCCTACTTGTACAGCTTTCACCCCCCTTACTTGTGCAGCAACAGCCCCCTACTTGTAAAGCTTTGCCCCCTACTTGTGCATCACAGCCCCCTACTTGTACAGCTTCACCCCCCTACTTGTGCAGCACAGGCCCCCTACTTGTACAGCTTAACCCCCTACTTGTGCAGCACAGCCCCCTACTTGTACAGCTTCACCCCCTACTTGTGCAGCACAGCCCCTACTTGTACACGCTTTGCCCCCTAATTGTGCAGGCCACCGCCCCCCTACTTGTACAGCTTCATCCCTACTTGTACAACTTCACCCCTACTTGCTACAGCTTCACTCCTACTTGTGCAGCACAGCCCCCTACTTGTGCAACTTCACCCCCTACCTTGTGCAACTTCACCCCCCTACTTGTACAGCTTCCCACCTACTTGTGCAGCACAGCCCCCTACTTGTGCAACTTCATTCCCCTACTTGTGCAGCGCAGAATGCTTCCTAACTTGCGGATAGCATTGATCACAAGGGCTCCACAAGCAGCCATTTGACCCATAATTTTCTACTAGAACACTTTGGAAATACTATTTTTATTACAACAATGTTTTTATTTAAAACAAAAAAAAATACCTTTTTATCCTTAATCCTAAAGCTGTCCCTATATTTCTCTATAAAATTAAAGGGGCAGTCTAGTCAAAAATAAACATTCATAATTCAGATAGGGCATGTCATTTTAAACAACTTTCCATTTTTCCTTTAATTATCAATTTTGCTTTGTTCCCTTGGTATTCTCAGTTGAAAGCTAAACCTAGGTAGACTCATATGCTTATTTCTAAGTCCTTGAAGGCCGTCTCCTATCTGAATGCATTGTGTCATTTTTAAAAGCTAGTGGGTGTTAGCTCATTTGTGCCATATAGGTAACATTTTGCTCACGCCCGTGGAGTTACCTAGGAGTCAGCACTGATTGGCCTAAAATGCAAGTCTCTAAAGATAAGGGGGCAGTTTGCAGAGGCTTAAATAGAGTAAAAAGTATATTATATAACCGTGTTAATTATAAAAAAACTGGGGAATTGGTAATAAAGGAATTATCTATCATTTTTAAACAATAACATTTCTGGTTATAGACTGTCCCTTTTAAATCACTTCTCATTTCAATGTTGACAAAATGACTCAAGTAGCATTAGAAATGACACACACCAGTTCATCAGCTGCACAATTTAAACACAATCCTCACTAGCCATTATAGATGCCATATATATTAGTAGGGTTGCCACCGATACAATACTAGTATCGGTATCCGGTACCGATACCAAGTATTTGCATGAGTACTTGTACCTCGTGCAAATGCACCGATACTTAAACCGATACCTCCACTCTCCTTCCTGGCGTTTTTTCAAACTGCATGTTCCCATTTCATCACTGTACCTCGTTCAGACAAACCCCTGAAGTACTGGGCAGTTAATAAACAGATTTCCAGCTCTGGCTAAAATGCCCCAAAAATATCTTTCTGCCCCATGCAGTAGTGTGGAAAGTGAAGGACTGTTCAACTTAGAGTCAAACCTCCATACAAATGACAGATTGATTTTATATAACAGCCCTACAACCCAATTGCATCACCCCCCTTTAAATTTAATATTTATTGTAATATTTTTTATTTATAAACATGTTCAGTTGAACTTTGTGACAAATAAAACTGTTTATTTCTTTCATAATGTCTTTTGAATTACAGTCCTTTATAATTATAAAGAAGGAATCTTAAATAATCTGTATTGTGCTTGGTAAAGTGTCACATGACCTAAAAAAAAAGTATCGGTAATTGGTATCGGCGAGTATTTGAAACAAGTATCGGTACTTGTACTCGGTCATAAAAAAATGGTATCGGTGCAACCCTAATATTTAGTAAGAACAAATTCTCCCTCTCTTAGAAATAACAATTGGAAAAGCAAATATATCCCAGAAGAAAAAGCAGGCAGATGAAGAGACTGGACAGATATACAGACAGCACATAAGCAAAATGATACAGACAGACAACCAACACCATTTATTAAAAGAAGAGCTTATTTTTTATTACGTTAGGTAGCTGAAAAATAAATGTAATTAAAACTGATACATATTAAGTGACTGCATTTTCAAGCACTCTTCATTCAACTCCATTTTTTGCTTTTTTACTGATGGAAAGAAATCAGAGGAGCTTTGAATGTCACTAAATGTCAATGCAATTCAGATAGCTTAGAGTAGGAGTTGCAGATGCACAGCACTTATCATAAGTAAATGTTGAGTTTAAGACTCTGTATTTAAAACACATATTCTCTCTGAAGAATTGCAAATCCTCTTAAATGTTGATGAAAAATGTCATTTTAGAACTCTACCTTCAAAACAAAATGTAATATAAAAAAAAAGTTTTTTCTGTAGTGCTTCACAGTAAATTTCATGGTTCATTATTAACTGTCACCTGAGAATAGTGGCCTGGCTTTTAACCCATCGACTGCTAAGGAAAATTATAGACTTAATGGCAGCCAAGGGGTTAAACTGCACTTGTATATGTTAACCAGGTATTGGCGGGTTAAGTTATGTCCCTTCTCATGTGTTGTCTGTGAACACTTGCTATCTCTGTCTCTTTGGGTAGATTTATCATATCCCAGGCGGAACATGATTCGCTATAGCGAATCATGTCCGCCCTGCATCGCTAAATGCAGACAGCATATGCTGTCAGCATTTAACATTGCACAAGCAGTTCTGGTGATCTGTTTGTGCAATGCTGCCCCCTACAGATACACCGCTTGCAGGGGGTTTCAATCAACCTGATCATATACTATCGGGGGGATTCGCTGTCCCCCACCTCAGAGCTGGCAGACGAGTTAAGGAGCAGCGGGTCTTAACTTCTGTTTCCGGCGAGCCTAAAGGCTCACGCAAAAAAACAGTTACATTCAGGGCCATTCGGCCTTGTTAAATCGGCCCCTATCCTCAATCTTGCAAAATGCGATTAGAAAGTTTGGTTTTGAGTGAAATTAATTTTACACAGTTGACTGGGTTTACTCATATAATGTATAGATAATTATAAGCTTTCATTATAATGGCTAGGTAGTTTGAAATCTGTAATGTTCGTGGGATATTTTTTTATCAGACCAATCCTGGCCAATATTCTTATTATCCCAGCATCAGGTGGAAAGATTAAAGAAAAATCCCAGAACCAAGATAATAGTAAAGGAATGAGGTAGGCTAGGCAGAGCAGCAAGTAGATGGCCACAGAACTCTGTGAAATAAGGGCCAGGCAAGGAGTAAGCCACACAGCAATACAGGAGAACAGCAGCAGAAAGCTGACGCAATAGTTCAGAGCACCAGGTGTTAAATTAACAAAGAAAGTTACTAAGTAGAGCAGTTCAGCAACAAGTAGATTATAAAATAGTCCCAGAGTACAAAAGGTTAAGCATAAGAGTAATCACTTAAGCTGAGCAGGGTTCAGCAGCAGAAAGTCAGTCCAATCTTTCAGAGTGCCAAAAGGGATATGCAGAAGAGTTGTCACTTAGGTAAAGCAGAGTTATTCAGCAGCAGTAGTCAGTCCAATCAATTGAAACAGAGCACCCAGAAGTACACACAACGCAACCTATACTAGGGCACTGAAAATAGCTAGGAGGTTACCTTAAATAGGCGAGGGCTCGTGCCAAGGAGGGAACACAGGTACAGACTAGGGACCCCAAGTGACATTTGCATGCACGGCGATGATGTCACCGCCACACACCGCACAACAACTTAATGCAGCCATAGCAGCGGTCGAGGAGCGGAGGCGGCATTACAAGGGAGCGGAGGTGGTGGCATGACAAAATCTATAATCTTTAAAACCCAAGAACACCCCATGATTGGCTCAGTAGCTGTATGATAAAGTCAGTGCAGCTTCTAAAAAGGTTTAGATAGAGAATCAAAGAAAAGTCAAAGAGAGAATTTGACTAACATACTAAGTGTAGGAACAGGCCTTAATAAACAAGAACTTCAGGAAGCGATTGTTCTGGGTGTGAGCAGAAGTTCTCTCCTTGTGCAAGTTGTATCAATTATTGACTATTAAGCTCATCGAGTTCCATTCCAATGCATTAGATTATACAAACCAAAACTTCCACTGCTTCAAGCTGCGGCAGATCGGAATTGTTTGCATAGATTACCATGTCATCTGCGTACATGTGTACAGTTGAGGATTTGCAGACATTAGGCAGATCATTTTATAAATAATGTGACATAGTAGGGGGCCGAGAATGGAACCTTGGGGAACACCACACATGACTGGGAGAGGGAGGGAGTCGCTGTCAGAAATGGAGACATATTGTGATCGATCCGACACATATGATCAAAACCAGGTTAGCGGACGATCAGCAATACCTGAGTTTTTTAGTTTGAGTAGTATGTTGTGGTCTACTGTGTCAAAGGCTTTTGCAAATTCAAGGAAAATAGCTCCAGTTAGGTTTCATTGTTCCATGCCAGTTTGGATGTTGTTGCAAACTTTAGGAGGGCAGTTGTAGTGGAGTTATTCGGGCAAAAACCTGATTGATCAGGGGTCAGGTAGTTAGATTGTTGGATAATACTCACATAATTGTGTATGGACGCATTATTCAAAGATTTTTGACAATACTGGGAAGCAATCGATATTGGGTGATAGTTAGAAACCAAGGTTATCTCCCACTCTTAAGGAAAGACACTACTCTTGCAGGGTCTCCAAAGTTTGGGTATGTATCCAGACACAAAGGATTCCTTAATTAGGGTTGTGACAGGTTGTTAACAATTGCCCGGCGCACTGAGCTTCAACAGAATTGCTGGAATTTGATTAGGTCCAGACTGGTTTTTCTTTTTAGATTATTCAGGTGTTTCTTAATGACCTTGATGGGTACAGGTCTAAAATTGTCTATATTGGGTCTTTGCTGATTTAGTGGGGCCTGAATCTACATTTGTAGTTTCAGGATGCCGTGTAATTTATTAGTTTGTCAATCAGGGTGGTGGAGCATCCGACAAAATAATTGTTAAAGGCATTTACTACTTCTAAGGGGAGTTGCAGGTTTGGTTGTCCACATTGACAGTGGAGGGTTGGGAGTGGATTGGTGGAGTTTGTAAGTTATTTATGACTTTCCAAAACTATCTAGGGGTGTATATGTTTTTTGTATACTGTGTGTGTATGTGTGAGCATTTGTGGGTGTATATGTGTGTGTTTATGTTTGTGTGTGAGAGAGTGTGTATGTGTATGTGTGTGTGTATGTGTGTATATATGAGTGTGTAGTATGTGTGTGTATATGAGTGTGTGTGTGTGTGTTTGTGTGTATTGAGAGAGACTGAGTGAGTGTGTGTGTGTGAGTGAGAGTGAGTGAGAGAGAGAGAGAGAGAGAGTGTGTGTGTGTGTATATGTGTGTGTATGTGTGTGTGTGTGTGTGTGTGTGTGAGAGAGAGAGAGTGAGTTTATGTGTGTGTGCAGGGGCCGTCTTTAACACAGGGCAAAAGGGGCAGCTGCCCAGGGCCCAGTCTTTGTTGAGGGGCCCCAAGAGTTCTAAAAAAAAAAAAAAAAAATGTTTTTTTTTTTTGTTCATGCCAGAACTGCTGATGTCATGTGACATGGGACACACACAGTCAGTTCTAACACTGTCACAGTCAAAAGTTATCTGCTTATATTTATTTGTGAGAAACTGTGCCAGACCGTGCCGGTGTCATTGTGACATGCCAAGCTAGTGCCATGTGCTGTTTTAGATGTGCACTGTGCAGCACTGAATGCTAAGCCCTTAACTCAGCATCCAGACAATCCCACTGCATCAGAAAAGGTCCTGCTAGGGTTACCACTGTTACCAGGTAACTGCTCTGGTGGTGGGGGTTGTTTCTGGGTAGGGCTGACTGTAGGTGCATGCAGCAGAAAGCTGGAGTAGCAGGCACATGAGGATTTGAGCATCTGTGCAGCTGCATACACTGCTCTCTTCAGTCTTGAGGCTGTGTGACTCGTCTCACACTGTATCCATGCAGCCTTGGACAGACAGCATCAGTCTGCTGGTTCCCCTTAGCCTTGGTCTTTCTTCTTTGGTCCTAAGATCAACTAATCTAAGTTTGTTAGGGGAACAGTGCTTTGTAGAAAGGTGTCAGTGGGAAGAATAAGTGAGTGCACACACGCCCCTCCCCCATGCAGCATCATCTAGTGTAGGGTGAGAGGGAACTTGTTCCTAGCAAAGAAGTCAAATGTGCTGCTGTGGCTGATGTATAGTGTCATGCTGATACTTCACACATTAAGGTAAGGTTTATTTGTTATAGTTTTTTTCTCTCTGTCTCGGATTTTACAGCTTCCCATAGTAGTTCTGCTGTTCCAGACAGTAAACATATTTGTCTGCACCTCCATGCTTCCTCCTCAGTCTTTACCTTACTTTGCTCCTGTTGGCTGCCCTAAATCTTTTTAACCAGCTAACCTCACACCAGAATCACATTCAAAAGAATATTAAATTAATCCACAGTGGAGGAATTTATATATTTATTTACTTATTAGTACTGCTTAGGTCTAGTTTCACATATTGCAATTTATTTCATTTTTTTTTTAAATGATTAGCCCAGCAATGGATGATCCACTGCTGGGCTAATAATTAAAACAAATATATACAATACATTGATTTAGTTGTTGTTGAGATGTTGAGGTGGAGAGCGAATTGCATGGGGGGGACCAAGAAAATGTTTGCCGAGGGTCCATCAATATTAAAGACAGCCCTGTGTGTGTGAGAGAGAGAGAGAGAGAGTGTGTTTGTGTTGTGTGAAATGTTTATGCTCAAAGGGACAGTACACTGTAAAATTGTTTTTCCATTAATGTATTTTTAAATGACTTGTTATACCACCTGCAGAGTATAAAATATTTGAGAAATTGCATTTTCATGCTTAGTTGTGTATATGAAGTAGCTGGTTTTGTGCTTTTGAAACCACAGTCTATTACAAGGGGTTGAACTTAAGGTAATATCAGATCTCATTATGTTATACCTTTGTGTAAACAGACTTGATTCCTTATCTTATAATTGTCTGGAACACCAAAGCTCAATACATAGAGAGAACAATGGAAAATTATCATTTTATTACTTAACTATCCTGCATCCCACTGAAAGTGTAATCTCTTCTGCTGGCTGTGTTTACTTAAACTTGTCAAATAACATATACTCCAGTATCAAAACTTTCAGTATAGGTTGGGAAACCACAAGCTAAATTATCTATTTCAAATGCTGAAATAGGAGTAAAGGAGCTACTTGCAACCAATTTAATACACTCTAGCAGGTAAAAAGGATCATTGTGAATAATTTAAAGGGGAGAAAGTTTTTTTGGGTGAACTGTCCCCTTTAAGTTTAATTGAATTTGTATAGCAAAGAAATCAAGTAAGTGCTACTTGAGCAGATTTTTTTATGCACCATTAGCATAGCACATTTTCTGATATGAATTTTACTCCTCACCCCATAGATGTCTGTTATGTGAGGGTACTAGCACTTCCACAATACCGAACATGCAGATTAATCACTTTGGACTAATGCAAATTTAAAAAATGGAAGTGGTATGGATTGTGCACTAGCTTTGTTAAAGCACCGTACCTCTTTGTGAGCTCCTCTTGTAATCTATGTATTGATTAATGAGTCAGATGATTACCTTGCATTATATATTTTTATACTAATAAAGTATTTGAGTTGAAAAGGGATGTGATGTCAGTACACTGGGTTCATAGGGAAAAATAATCGAACCATACTCTACAAACAAGTTTAGTTTGATTTAAAGGGACATGAAACCCAATTTTTTTTTTCTTTGGCTTACCCATGTGCATTGCTATTTCTTCAACAACGGATATCTAAAGAATAAAATAAATTAGATAATAGAAGTAATTTGGAATGTTGATTAAAATTGTATTCTCTGTCTGAATCATGAAAGAAAAAAATTGGGGTTTAATGTCCCTTTAAATCTTTATATCACTGCATCTTGCAGGTAATAAATACTGACTAGGTTCTGGTTCCCAAGAGATGGTAAACCTAGCAATACCTTAATGCTTTTGTCTGTGGTTTCTCAGATGCATTAGCATCGTTTTAATACATTACAAGCGCAGTTAATCTGTTAAAACAGTGACCATTTAAAAATGGTTCAAAGTTAAGTAAAATGAAGTTGATATCAAGCTGTTATGTGTCGCTAATAAATTGAACTTATAAGATATTTCTGGGAAAAAAATGATGATCCAAGAAACCCGCTGAAATGGTATTTAATTACAAATTCACAGTCATGACTGTAATTTAGTGGGAACCTTGCTGGGAACCAAACATTACAATTCAAACCCTATCATTCGTATAAGTTCATTAAAAATACAGCTGTGTGTGGTCAAGAAAAGGACAAGCTAAAGAATATTTCAGTTTTTCTTAATTACTTATTTTCTGAGTTAACTGTGAATCAAAAAAAGAAAAAGAAAAAAAAAAAGAAAACCCCCACAAAAGTATGTCAGATAATCAAGTACAAATGTGTCTTTTGAAACCGTTAAATGTAAAGATTCTACTAAATAATACACATTTCCTATCATTTTAGCTTTCAAGAAGAATTTGCAATACAACATAACATTTAATACATAGTTTATAGTTAAGAATAACTGCGTTAACTTCCTACGTTCTCAAATGTTTAATAGGATTTTCTAACACTGAGATGAGAGTGAATGGAATAAAATTTGACCTTTACCAAACGTCGCTCTTGTTTCATTATTTGCTGCTGTGATTCTTTTGAGTAACGTCTACTGTCTACAAGAAAACATTAAATTACCTTCCTTTGTCTATTGTATTACATTAAATTATCAGCATTTGTCATAATTTCTTATATTACATTTAATATTTTGTCTACAATATTTAGTTATTGTTCACCTATTATATTATATTATAAGTCACACAATAGGTCTATTGAATACAGTAGAATTGCACAATCCATGAATGCATAGTAAAAAAACATTTCAAAAGCACTTGAATTTCTAATAAATAGAAGATTATTATCTCACAAATGTCAGTTAGTTTTACTTCCCTTCCCTGCATCATATGACAGACATCAGCCAATTACAAATGCATATACGTATATTAATTCTTGCACATGGTCAGTAGGCGCTGGGTGCCTTCAGAAAGTGTGCATCTAAAAAGATTATGCACTTTTAGATAATGTAAGTGAATTTCAAAGTTGTTTAGAAATTGTGTGCTGTATCTGAATCATGAAAGTTTAAATTTGACTTCATTTTTCCTTTAAAGGTGAAAGTAAAATCGTAGGGAACAATATTAATCAATGGATAAACTATTATATCAATATATAGAGTCGCTAAGTTTTTTTTTAAATTGGTTTATATTTAATATTTTTTACATTTTAATACCCTATACCGTCTCGTATCTTCCTCCGCTCCTCAATCATTTCCTGCTTCTGTTTGCTTACACGTCCCACCCGCTCTTACGTGTTCATGTGTGCGCATTCTTGTGAACTAAAATGTATTGCACACGCGTGCTTAGTGCCGATGCGGCTTAGTGATTAGCTGTTTCCCTTTTGATTTTAAATGCATTATCGCGTGTCTCATGATTCGCTTCTTGACACGTGAGTAAATTCAATGAGACACGCATGCGCAATTGAAGGTGAGCGTATAGTGTAGTTTTTCAGATGCCACTGGGGGGACAAATAGAAATAGTGAAAGGGTTTTTCGGTCATTTGTAAATAAAGTTATTTTTGGAGACAGGCGGAGGAACGGTTGGTATAATGATCAGAATTCAAATGTAAAATTTATGTGACAAAAAGTAGAATACTTATTAAAATCACTCTACTTATTTTGATCTAAATTTTGCTTTGCAACATAGAGGGTGCAGCAACTTTACTTTCACTTTAGACAAATGGAATCCACAGCACCAATTAGGTAAAAGAAAATACCTTTATTTTCACATTACATGCGACGTTTCGGCCTTCAACAGCCTTAATCATGCATACAAATCAAATACAAAAGGTTTTGTATGCATGATTAAGGCTGTGAAGGCCGAAACGTCGCATGTAATGTGAAAATAAAGGTATTTTCTTTTACCTAATTGTGTGCTGTGGATTCCATTTGTCTATGTTGCTGTAAGGGTGGCAGTAACCCTTTCTCCACGGGCATCATACAGAACTAAAACCTGCTTTAAGGATACCAACAGGTGCTGTACTCATTTACTACTTTACTTTGACTTTAAGGATCTCACATAGATTATATAATATACAGTATATTATATATATATATATATACAGGTATACCTCACTTTACAGCGGGGGCTCCGGTCCCTAACCCGCTGTATGAGCGGATATACCTGTATATATATATATTTTAGAACCTAGAACAAGAATATATGTAAGTTACTTTCATGGAGTTGCTATGAAAACATCAATTAACAATATTTCATGTAGTGGCTGCATTTAGGTAACCGGATAAAGCTTGCAGTGCTACTATTGTCAGTTTATTATGTTCCCAAGACTCAAATCTGTCTAATCGATTACACAATGTTTCCTCTGGTGTAATTCTATAAACAAAATGGACTTTTCCTTGTGGTAAAGAGCAATATGCACAGTGTCTTCCAGTCTATGGAAATGAGTATACTGACTTTTAAATGTATTTATTAGTATAGTTTGAGAGAAAACCTTATTGTGTTAATGAACAAGTGGCACAAAAATGTGTGTTAGGGTATAGGAGTTTGATATTGTAATTTATTTTGTGAATATGATAATACTTCTTATGCTTCCTTATTGTAAATATAAGGTATGTCCATGCCATAATGTAATACAAAGTAGACTCAATGCCATACTGTAATACAAGGTATACCCATGTCATACTATAATACAAGATATACCCATAGTCATGACTGTAATACAAGATATACCCATGTCATAGTGCAATATAAGGTATACTCATGTCATAATGTAATACAAGGTATACTCATGCCATACTGTAATACAAGGTATACCCATGTCATACTGTAATACAAGGTATACTCATGTCATAATGTAATACAAGGTATACTCATGCCATACTGTAATACAAGGTATACCCATGTCATATTGTAATACAAGGTATACTCATGCCATACTGTAATACAAGGTATACCCATGTCATACTGTAATACAAGGTATACTCATGTCATAATGTAATACAAGGTATACTCATGCCATACTGTAATACAAGGTATACTCATGTCATAATGTAATACAAGGTATACTCATGTCATACTGTAATACAAGGTATACTCATGTCATACTGTAATACAAGATATACCCATGTCATACTGTAATACAAGGTATACTCATGTCATACTGTAATACAAGGTATACTCATGTCATAATGTAATACAAGGTATACTCATGTCATACTGTAATACAAGGTATACTCATGTCATAATGTAATACAAGGTATACTCATGTCATACTGTAATACAAGGTATACTCATGCCATAATGTAATACAAGATATACCCATGTCATACTGTAATACAAGATATACCCATGTCATACTGTAATACAAGATATACCCATGTCATACTGTAATACAAGGTATACTCATGTCATAATGTAATACAAGGTATACTCATGCCATACTGTAATACAAGGTATACTCATGTCATAATGTAATACAAGGTATACTCATGTCATAATGTAATACAAGGTATACTCATGTCATACTGTAATACAAGGTATACTCATGTCATAATGTAATACAAGGTATACTCATGCCATAATGTAATACAAGATATACCCATGTCATACTGTAATACAAGGTATACTCATGTCATACTGTAATACAAGGTATACTCATGTCATAATGTAATACAAGGAACACCCATGGAACACAGGCTTTTACAAATTAGCAATGCATTGGATTATGTTAGAGATTGTGTTTTATTATTATTATCGATTATTTCTAGAGCGCCAACAGATTCCGTTTTTTATTTATATTCATTTTAAAATAAAATTATATGTATGTGTATATTTGTATGTATGTATATATATATCTATATCTATCTATCTATCTATCTATCTATATATCATATATCTATCATCTATATATCTAGCTAGCTAGCTATCTATCTATATATCATCTATCTTTCTATCATTTATATATCTATCTATCTAGCTATCTTTCTATCTATCTATCTATCTATCTATCTATCTATCTATCTGTATGTCTGTCTGTCTGTTATCTATCTATCATCTATGATCTATCTATCAACCTATCCATCTATCATCTATCTATGCAGTATCTATCTATCTATCTATCTATATATCAATCTATCTATCAGTCATCTATCTATCTATCTTCTATCTATCCAGCCATCCATATATCATATATCATCTATCTATTTTTACAGTATATATCTATCTATCAAATATCTATTTAGTATCTATCTATTAGCATAGTTAAACAAAATTAATATAAAAATCACCATTGCATACATCTTAACCGTAGATATTTTTGCAATCAAAACATCAAGGTAAACAACCTGCCATAAAGAAATAAATATATAAAACATTCAATTAATTCTACATAAACAATTCTTTACTGGAATTATACAAGCTTTTGTTGTAAACACATTTATTTGACACTTACAGACCATGGATCTATAAAGATTAGCTTCTTCTAATGGGTTAAAATTGAGCTGTTTACTCTTCTGATTGATTAATGACATTTACCTACATGTTCGAATTAAAGTGGGACGAAGCTAGGCTACACTCAATCCTAATTGGTAAACCTAATTGACCAAATATAATCACATACAGATTCCGGTGATTATAAAGAGCACACAAAACTATGGACTCTTCATTTGATTTTGTTGACCAGTTTGCTTGATATATACTGGTGTCTCTAATTTATTAAAAGATACTTCTGACGACCCAGAGGAGACAGGAACCAGGAACAGACACCAGTTAACCCAATGAGAAGGTAAAGGAGAGATCTGAGGGTGTTTTTCCCCTCTAGATGTGGCCTTAATATGGTTACAGACATGAAGATGGAATTTCTCACAAAAAATGGCATATTCTGATTACTTGTCAATCACATAGGTCTAGATTACAAGTGGAGCACTAATTTATCGTGCGCACGATAAACAACTAGCCATTACAAGTGACTGGATATTGCTACTTCAAGCTTTCTGTAGCAATTAGAGCTCGTGAAAACTAACCAGACATCAGATCTATGGTTCATTTTCTAAATGTCCCAGAATTGCCCCCAAATTTCAGTGTAGTGTTCTTTATTAAAAAATAAAAATAGTAGCATCTTTATTTTTTAATAAAGTAACTGCACAGAGCAGTTATAAGGGGTTAAAGTTGGCTGGTGTGGGGGTGTTAGAAAACAAAACAGCACTAAAAAGTGCCTTTACATTGCAGTCTATGGGGAACTGTGTGTTCTCTTTAAATATATATATGTATATGATTATATACATATATATTTATACGTTAATATATGTCTATACAGTCACATATAAACACATAAATATATATGTATATAAGCATATACATTTATATTTAACATTGCTGCCCATCGCTGCACAACTTACCCCCTTTGCTGCGCTAGGTTCTCATGGGGTGTCTGACGGTATGAGAACAAGGCTCCCTTTGGAGACTATGGAAGTGCACTCTCTTGTGCGTAATGCTTCCATGCAATGCGAACGCGAGGTCGCGTTTGCATTGCACTTAACTTGTAAAAACAGTGCACATATGCATGCGCTGGTATTACGAAGTAGAGCACAAATATCACCCTCGGGAAAGTGATATTTTGCACTCCACTTGTAATCTTGCGTATAATGGGCACGTTTAGGCACCACTGAGGTTTAACAAATACTACATTTTAATATTTAAGTCAATTGTGCCTTTAACAAAAATTAACCCATTGCTGCTTATTGTCCTCAACTTAAAGGGACAGTCTAGTCCAAATTTAAACTTTTTTTATCAAATTTGCTTTGTTATCTTTGTATTCTTAGTTGAAAGCTAAACCTAGGTAGGCTCATATGCTAATATCTAAGTCCTTGAAGGCCGCCTCCCTCTTATCTCAGTGCATTTGACAGTTTTCACAGCTAGGGAGCGTTAGTTTATGTGTGCCGTATAGATAACTCCCGGGGAGTAACTTATGAGAATGCACTGATTGGCTAAAATGCAAGTCTGTCAAAAGAACTGAAATAAGGGGGGGGGCAGTCTGCAGAGGCTTAGATACAAGGTAATCACAGATGGAAAAAAGTATATTAATATAACAGTGTTGGTTATGCAAATCTGGAGAATGGGTTATAAAGGGATTATCATGAAGATTCTGAAGTAGACTGTCCCTTTAAATTGATTGTTATCCGTCTTTTTATTTTTATAAAAAAATATCAGCCAGGATGGACTACATGGAAGAAACATAGAAAACCATAACTATTCCCTTCACAAGAATTCAACGTGTTGATGGCTTCAAAAATAGGGATCTTGATGTACTGTAACAATTCCACGTGCCAGCAAAAGAAAATATAAATGATTTCCAAAAATATTATAGTAACTAAATCAGCTCCTCACTGTTCTTAATAAAATTATTTTCCTCCTTACCAGTATTTTGCTGTTGAGAAAGAAAAAAAAAGTCTATTCAGATGTTTAGTAATCGTGGTTGTTTATCTCCCTGGAGGTAAAACACAAGGCAAAAAGGTCATCTTAAATGGCAAATAACTAGCTTATTTTTTATTTATTTGCTGCTTTATTCTGTGTCTGATAATTAGAAGGCAAAAAATGGAACATACAAAGTAAATATACAACACAGACAGGGTACATTCTCCTTAACAAGCAATTGCTGTCCTCGCTGCATTTTCGGCAATAATAGCTGGCTTTGTAAAGTATAATTTAGGTGTGACAAATCAGACATTCTCACATCTGACTTGTTCTTAATACCACAGGTAGCAGCAGCCTTTTGTACTAGAATAGCCCCAATTCTCTTACCATTCATTTAAGTAATCAGCATCTTTTTTTGTGCAGTTCTTGTCCAGAGTGATTTTTCTTTGCTTGGCAGTTAATTACCTCATTCAGGTCGTGTAGCTGGAGGGTTGGTGCAGTATGACGGGGGTAAATGGTTTTGCTAGTTTGTGTGCAGTATAAATGGGAATATCACTCAGGAGATTATAACCTCTCAGCACAGCCAATGACAGTCTTAAAGTGCAGTTAATCTCGGTGATTGAGGGTCGAAACAAGGTGCAACCACGTAATAAAGCCTGGTGACATAGGAGTTAAAAAGCCACTGTCAACACAATGCCTGTCATGTTTAAAGTGACAAAAATAATGCATTTTAAAGGGACATTTAAATCCATATAAAGGGCTAGAATATGAATGGAGCAGAAATTAGAGCTCCCACTTGCACACTAATTTCGCTAGAATTAAGCTCTTTGCGTGCTTTAAGTAGCACGTATTAGGGATGGGCGAATGTTGTGCAACATTCGAAAACTGAAACAAATTTTAACACTTGTTCATTTGTTTCGAATTTCGAATGTTTTTTACAACATTTTAACATTTGTTTAAAGTAAAAGTATTTCTAATGCTTTCTTTAAATGTAATATCTGATTCAAATGTTTCGAATAATTCGAATTATGCGATATTAAAATTTAAAAAATTCAAATTTATATATTTGTAATAGTTTTTCTAATGCAATTTTTAAATGTAATATACAAATTATGCAATATTCGAAATAGAAACATTCAAATTGATATATTTGTATCTATTATTTATCAATTTACTAAATTCCTTACCACATGAACTATTGAACTTCAGAAAAGTATTTGTTAAATTGCATGTTACATTCGAAATTTCAAATGTGTACGTTCAATCTAACTATGAACATTTTAAATCGAAAGTGACATTTGAAAACTGTAAATAGCATTCAATTATAGAATATTTAAGAATATTCGTTCTTATGAACATTTGATTATATAAATCTAATTTCAACAATAACATTTGTTCTAACAATCAAATTAGAATATAAACACATTCGCTCATCCCTAGCACATAATTTACAAGTTGAAAGTAAAAGGTTTGCGCATGAGCGCTAACCCTACACGCACAAAAA
>NC_069508.1:21271885-21354385 GCF_027579735.1 Bombina bombina
AAATCAAATATTGAATTGTAACCTTTAGGTATCCTGGTATCTAGATTAAAAATCCAGAATGCCTCACGTTTTAAAAGGAGTTTACCAATGCTGCCCCCTCGTTTGGGCAATTTTACAGCCTCAATCACCATCCATTTCAGTGTTTTATTATCACTGTTGTGTTCCTTAATGAAATGGTTCGCTAGTTCAGAACATCCGTCTTTCCTTTTGATATCAGAGAGGTGTTGCCTAATTCTCTCTCTAACCTCACGAATTGTACACCCTATGTATTGTTTTTGATTGCATGTGCACCAGATCACGTATACAGCATGTTTTGATCTGCAGTTAACACATGTGTCCAATTCATAGGTTTTTCCATTGGTGTGTGATTTGAAAGTATTTGACAGGTTTCCAAAACTACAAGGGATGCACTGGCTGTAGCCACATCTGTGCATCCCTTTTACTTGGAGCCAAGAACTATTCAGTTTTTCACTTTTTAGCTCACTAGGTGACAATATGTTGCCTAAGGTTACACCTTTTCGGTAAGAAAAATTGTTGTAGCCTATCGTCTGCTGAAAGCATGGGCAAATGTTTTTTAATCACTTTGCAGATTTTATGGTACTCTGAAGAATATTGAGTTACAAAGCTAACTTTGTCAGTTGAAAAATTAGATGTTTTCTCTTTTGGTTTTTCACTGAGGAGGGAATTGCGATCAATTGCCTCTATTTCTGCTTTAGCTTTGTAAATAAATTTCTTGTTGTATCCCCTTTAAAGGAATCTCTTAGTAAGATCATGACTTTGAGATTCAAAGTCTGCTGAACTACTGCAATTTCTTTTTGCTCTGAGTAGCTGTCCCTTAATTATAGAGTAGGGGACATGTTTAGGATGACTAACACAATGGCTGTTGTGTCTACTTTAGTAACAAGTACGGTCTGGCTCCTCCAGCAAGTGTAGAGTGGAACTTGGCTAACAAAACATTTGACTGATTTGATGTTCTATAACAAGACGACAAACATATCCTGTGATTACAAGGTATTTACCATCCCTTTAAGGATTTAAAGGACTTCTAAATTGGTTATTATAGTCAGTATTAGGCAATAAATGCTTTTGACGTAGATTCCTGGAATCTTGAAATTTAATGCACTTGGATAAACAAATTGCATTTCTCTGTGACCTTTTCAATTTGCTGGTTACTCGGTTTGTATAACAAAGTATTAGTCTTATTAAGCTTAAACATTTTATTTTCTTTCGTAAATAAATGCTCAACATAATGTTGTATTCTGAGCAAATATTAGCCTGAGAATAATATGTATGCAGATGTTCTTTTTAAAATGATTTTAGCTGTTAAGAAGTTGTTGAAGAAATATTTGTAGTTTTAGTTTCTATAAAGTAACGTATGCTGACGTTGTAATCTAGATTTTCCTTATCCAAACACTTATGATGAGAACAATTATTGACAAATATAGAAAGAGTCACCAAATTATGCAAACAATAAGGGCCATATTACAAGTGGAGCGCTAAATTTTGCTTTCTTGAAAGCAATATTAGTGCTCCACTAAGTAATACCAGCACATGCTAATATGCGCTGGTATTACGAATTAAAAGCAATGCAAACACGAGCTCGCTTTTGCATTGCTGGGAAGTATTGTGCTCATGAGAGAGTGCTTCCATAGGCTCAAATGAGAGCCTCGCTCTCATGCCGTGGTGCAGGGGGTAAGTAGTGAAGCTATGGCAGCAATTTGTAAATATATACAGTATATATATAGATATATATGCATTTATATACATATATATTTATGTGTTAATATGCGAATATACACATATGTCAGCCTGTGGAAGATAATCTCACCCCTGTAAAGGAGAGAGGGAATTTTTAGGACCACAACTGCAGGCTTAGGAGTGTAGTGAAAGTATCAGTGATTCTGTGTAGGTGAGGGAAGGCAGCAAGGTTCAGAATCAATAGATACAGTTCACTTTTATTATAAGGATAGGTGTGACAATGGCTGAGACCTCAGAGCCTTAAGCCCCACTCAGTATTGTCAAACTGGTTCCCACATATAAGAACATGCAATTGCAACGTTAAAGTTTTAGACAGACCATATCTAATCTTTATTGGCAGCAGACATAGTGTACAACTTTAAAGCAACAAATAATGCTAATGAGATTTAGGCAGTAGTTAGGTATTGAGAGTGAACAATTAAGATTATAGGTAGAATAGAGCGTTTAAATATGAAGGAAACCTAACTAAGATTCTGAGGCATGTCAGGAGTAATTACTGAATAATCGTAAGTTACTGCGGTATGAGTATGAAGGAAGCGCTTTTGAGACTTACTAGTAGTAGTAAAGGGTGAGGTCTGTCCGGACAGAGTGGAGTTCCCCTGCAGAGTTTGGGGAAATTGCAGCGTGTGCGATGGCGTGTGACGTCACCGCTTGCCGGTTCCGGTCCTGTGTTTGGTAGAGAGGTGAGCAGCGTCTGTCTCAAAGGTTGCAAGGAGGTTAGAGGGTGAGAAGCTGGATTCAACAATCAAGCAATTTGGTATGAGTAGGAGGGAAATTTAAACTGCTTGTTGGGGAGGAGTTATGTAAGTGTGAAAAGACACAGCTATACAAAGGATAAGGCAAAGAACTTAGGCAGTTATGACAGGACCCCCCCCCCAAAGATCAACTCCGGGGATCGAGTCCAGGACGATCAGGATAACGTTCATGGAACCTGGCCACCAATCGGGGGGCAGAGAGATTGGAAGCCGGTTCCCAGGAGTCCTCCGAATCAGGGTAGCCCTTCCAATGGACCAGATACTGAAGCTGTCCACGAAAACGTCGGGAGTCCAAGACATCTTGTACCTCATACTCCAGGGTGGCATCCGGTAGATGAGGAAGTAGAGGAATAGAAGGATCATGGTGACGAAGTTGTCTATAAGGCTTGAGGAGAGACACATGAAAGGTAGGATGGGATTTCAGATTTGCTGGTAATGCGAGGGTAACAGCGTTCATATTCACAATTTTTATGATGGGAAATGGTCCAATGAAGCTGGAAGATAATTTCCTGGAAGGAAGGGGTAAATGTAGATTACGTGTTGATAACCAAACATAGTCACCTACTCTATATTTAGGCGAGGAAATCCTTTTTTTATCAAAATGGAATTTATAGCGATCCTTGGCGATGCGAATATTTTCAGCAGTTAGTGAAAAAGATTCACTAATAGTGTTGATGAGGTCATTCACAACAGGACAGCTGTTGCTGTCCATAGAATGCCATTCAAAAGAAGGATGGAAACCATAATTAATGAAGAACGGTGTGAACTTTGTAGAGGAATGGATGGAATTGTTGAAGGCGAATTCTGCGTATGGTAGTAGTTGCGTCCGGGTATCTTGTTTAGCTGAAATGAAACATCTCAAATATTGTTCAATGCACTGGTTTGTCCTTTCAGTCTGGCCATTAGTTTGGGGATGGAAAGAGGTACTGAGACGTCTAGAAATACCCAATGAGTGACAAAGTTGTTTCCAGAATTGGCTGGTGAATTGAGTTCCCCTATCTGAGGTGATACTATTCGGGAGTCCGTGATACTTGAATATATGATGTATCATTAAGGAAATGGTTTCAGAAGAAGTTGGGAGCTTATGGTAGGGCACGAAATGTGCCATTTTACTAAATAGGTCTACGACTACTAATATGGTGTTATTCCCTTCAGAAATAGGTAGGTCGACTATGTAGTCGATTGCTATGTCCTTCCAAGGACGGTCAGGAGTCGGTAATGGGATCAATTTCCCGTAAGGGGGAGTCCTCCCTTTTTTTGTAGTTTCGCAGATTAAGCAGGTTTTAACGTAATCCTCAACATCAGTGAGGCAGGTAGGCCACCAAAAGAATCTGGAGACTAATTCTTGAGTTTTCTTTATGCCCATGTGTCCAGCAGATGGAGAATCATGTAAAGTTTTTAAGACTGTTGCTCTGAGACTGTTGGGTACATAAATTTGTTGTTGATAATAATACAACCCATCCGAGTGTAAATCCAAGACCTGTAATGGTTTATTTGAGTCAGCCTGTTGTGCTGATTTGAACTGAATGTTTTGTTCTGTAGTTAAAGCTAAGAATCTGTCAAGAGGAATTAGAGGTGAAAGGTTTGGATGTGACACTTGGTCCACCAAGTGTCTTGAAAGGGCATCAGCCTTCTTGTTCTTGTTTGCAGGACGGTAGGTGATAAGATAATTAAATCTAGCCAAGAATAGGTTCCATCGGACCTGTCGTGCGCTTCGAGTCCTATTAGATTGTAGGTATTCTAGATTTTTGTGATCCGTGTAAATCAAGATTGGAAGAAGGGTCCCTTCTAGAAGGTGTCTCCATTGTTCCAATGATGTTTTGATTGCTAACAGTTCTTTATCACCTATTGGGTAGTTTATTTCAGCTGAATTAAGAATTCGTGAATAGAAGGCAACAGGATGCAGAGGATCTTTTGGAGTCTGCCTCTGTGAGAGGATTGCTCCTAAAGCATAATTAGATGCATCCACTTCCAAGATGTACTGCAACTCAGAATTAGGGAATTGGAGGATAGGGGCCGTTGTGAAAGCTTTTTTTAAGAAGTTGAATATTTCTTCTAAATCATCGTTCCATATGAAGTGTGTGTCAGATTTGGTCAAGTTAGTTAATGGTCTAGTCAAGTCAGCAAAATTTTTAATAAACTTTCTGTAGAAATTGGCGAAACCCATGAACCTTTGTATATCCTTTTTACTTTTTGGGGAAGGCCAATTTTGAATTACCGATATCTTATCATTATCCATCTGGATACCTTGGGGTGATACAATATAACCTAGGAATTTAATTTCTTTGGAGTGAAATAGGCATTTTTCTAGTTTGACATAAAGAGAATTCTCTCGTAACCGTGTTAATACTAGGGTGACATGTTTGATGTGTTCAGTAAGTGAGGTAGAGAATATGAGTATGTCATCCAAATATATTACCATAAATAAATCCAAAAAATCCTTGAAAATATCATTTATGAAGTACTGAAAGGTAGCCGGGGCATTACAGAGGCCAAATGGCATCACAGTATATTCAAAAAGGCCGTAACGTGTACGGAATGCTGTAAGCCATTCATGACCCTCCTTTATTCGTACCAAGTTGTAAGCCCCTCTTAGATCTAATTTAGTGTATATAGTAGCATTTTGTAATCTATCAAGGAGTTGAGGAATTAAAGGCAGTGGATAGCGGTTTTTTATCGTACGCTTGTTTAACTCTCTGTAATCAATAATGGGTCTTAGGGATTGATCTTTATTTTTAACAAAAAAGATACCAGCCCCAGCTGGGGAGGTGGAAGGACGTATAAAGCCTTTCTTCAAATTATCTGCCAAATAAGTTTTTAGATGTTGTAACTCAGGATCAGAGAGGGGAAATATATGGCCGTAAGGTATATCAACTCCTGGTAGGAGATCTATAGGGCAGTCATAAATCCTATGAGGGGGTAGATTCTCTGATTCTTTTTTGTCAAAGACATCAGCGAATGTTATGTATTCCTTGGGGATTTGTAAAGGAACATCAAGTAAAATTTGTTCATGATGGAGACACAAATTTTTACAATAAGGAGAATCAAAGATGACATGTGAAGTTGACCATTGTATAGTGGGATCGTGTTGTTTAAACCAACTGATACCAAGTATAATGGGATATAGAGGTGAGGGTATAACATCAAAAGTAAGAAACTCTGTGTGTTGGTCATGTGTGGTAAGCCTTAAAGGTATGGTGTGGTATAAGATGGGTCCTGATGTAATTTCTTTACCATCAATAAAACGAAGTACACTAGGCACCATTTTCTTAACTAGTGGAATTTTATTTACAGTAGTGAATTGGTAATCTATATAATTGTGGCTGGCACCAGAGTCAAGGATTGCTTGTGAGTTGAGTCTTTGCTGATCCCACTGTAATAAGATAGGAAGGGAGCAATGATTAGATTGTGTTTGTTTGGCAGATAAACATATACTTGTGGTGTTCATCTTACCCTTCCTACGCTGTAATTGAGAGCAGTCCTTTACAGAGTGATCGATCCCTCCACAATACATACAGAGATCTAAAGCTTTTCTTCTTAATTTTTCCTGTAGAGTTAATGGACCTCTGATGAACCCGAGTTCCATAGGGATTTCAGAGGCTTTTGTAGTTGTCTTAGGTGGATGCAGAGTAGTAACTGTTTGTTTAGTGGATGTTTCTAAGTGTGACTTTTCTGAGCGTCTCTCTCTGATGCGTCTATCTAATGTGATGCTAGCATCTATTAGGAGTTCTAAAGTCTCTGGGAGGGGTTGTCTGGCTAGCTCATCCTTGAGAGTATCTGAGAGGCCTAGGCGGAATTGATTGCGCAAGGAAAGGTCATTCCACTGTGTATCAGGGGACCATTTCTTAAACTCTGCGATGTAGTCCTCCACAGGCCTTTTATGTTGTCTCAGAGACCTCATTGCTGTCTCAGCAGACAGCTGTTTGTAGGGATCGTCATAAAGCTGTCCCATTGCTTTAAAAAAACTGATCAAATGAGTACAGCAATGGGTCATTGGTTTCAAAAAACAAATTTGCCCATATACGTGGTTCGCCACGCAGATAGGAGATTGTGGTGAGAACCTTCAAATGATCATTGAAGTATGTTTTAGGTTTTAATTGAAAATATAAGGAACATGAGTTTTTGAATTCCCTAAATTCTGAACGAATACCACTAAATGTTTGTGGGGGATTAGGTTGGGGTTCACTAGAACTAATACGTGTAGTGAGGGTATCAATTTTTTCATTGATGTATTGCTTTAGGGCAGAGTTTTCTAATTGTAGTGTATTTAACCCTGTTGTAAGGTTATCTACAGTTTGAGTTAATTTCTCTACATGAGATAATAAGACTGCTGGGTCCATAGTATAGGCTTGATTGTTATTGTCAGCCTGTGGAAGATAATCTCACCCCTGTAAAGGAGAGAGGGAATTTTTAGGACCACAACTGCAGGCTTAGGAGTGTAGTGAAAGTATCAGTGATTCTGTGTAGGTGAGGGAAGGCAGCAAGGTTCAGAATCAATAGATACAGTTCACTTTTATTATAAGGATAGGTGTGACAATGGCTGAGACCTCAGAGCCTTTAGCCCCACTCAGTATTGTCAAACTGGTTCCCACATATAAGAACATGCAATTGCAAGTTAAAGTTTTAGACAGACCATATCTAATCTTTATTGGCAGCAGACATAGTGTACAACTTTAAAGCAACAAATAATGCTAATGAGATTTAGGCAGTAGTTAGGTATTGAGAGTGAACAATTAAGATTATAGGTAGAATAGAGCGTTTAAATATGAAGGAAACCTAACTAAGATTCTGAGGCATGTCAGGAGTAATTACTGAATAATCGTAAGTTACTGCGGTATGAGTATGAAGGAAGCGCTTTTGAGACTTACTAGTAGTAGTAAAGGGTGAGGTCTGTCCGGACAGAGTGGAGTTCCCCTGCAGAGTTTGGGGAAATTGCAGCGTGTGCGATGGCGTGTGACGTCACCGCTTGCCGGTTCCGGTCCTGTGTTTGGTAGAGAGGTGAGCAGTGTCTGTCTCAAAGGTTGCAAGGAGGTTAGAGGGTGAGAAGCTGGATTCAACAATCAAGCAATTTGGTATGAGTAGGAGGGAAATTTAAACTGCTTGTTGGGGAGGAGTTATGTAAGTGTGAAAAGACACAGCTATACAAAGGATAAGGCAAAGAACTTAGGCAGTTATGACAACATATTAAAACATAAATATACACTCACCTGCCACTTTATTAGGTACACCTGTTCAATTGTTTGGTAACACAAATTGCTAATCAGCCAATCACATGGCAGCAACTCAATGTATTTAAGTATCCAGACGTGGTGAAGACGACTTGCTGAACTTCAAACCAAGCAGCAGAATGGGGAAGAAAGGGGATTTAAGTGACTCTGAATGTGGCATGGTTGTTGGTGCCAGACGGGCTGGTCTGAGTATTTCAAAAACTGCTGATCTACTGGGATTTTCATGCTCAACCATTGCTAGGGTTTACAGAGAATGGTCTGAAAAAGAGAAAATATCCAGTGAGCAGCAGTTGTGTGGACAAAAATGCAAGGTCGATGTAAAAAAAAAGAAAAGTCTTTATGAATTCTGCCTTCTGGACTGAGGTAGAGAAGACTAATTCTGACCACGCCCCCTTAACGGCCACGCACAGCTCCTTAAGAAAAAAAAAATTTTTTCAAAACTGTAAGTGAAGGAATGTTTTCCATGATCTCGCATTACGGGGCCCCACAGGAACTTCACAAGTGTCTGTGAATCAAGGTTTAAATATGTGTCTGTGTTATTCATATTGAACTTGATATGGAATATTAAGTATTATAATTATGTGTAACAAAATCTGTTACAATACATAATACAAAGGGTTCATATTTGCTACAGACATTTTTTTCTCTTTATATTGAGATAACAAATCTTTTTTCTTTAAAGGGCCCTTATAATAAAAATGACATGCTCTAATTCATTAAGTGTAAAACACATAAATAGGGCGCCACGTACTAAGCAATAGATGCAACTTTGGAGCTCTTGGGGGATTGCCTACCACAATGTAACATTCAGCAACTCATTTGTTCAGGGTGATTGACAGACCCTGCTCTGCAGGGGGCAGTATTACACAAGATAGTCCTAGTACAATAGTAAATGCGGGCAGATAAAGTATAGGACCCTCTGCACTTTACCACAAAGGCGGGCAGACAGGTTTCCAAGTACAAAAACAAAACAAATAATTTGCATAACTGCACTTGTCATTTGTTAAAACTACAGAGAATTCTAACAGAAAATTTGACAAGTAAATAAAGTTTTAAGTAAATCATATCCTTAACCCTTGTTTCATAATGCTATTATTTAAAACATAAACACAAGAAAGTATCTATCAGTGATAAAGAGTTAACCCCAGTGTTGACTTTTCACACAACCACATTGCTCTTCTCAAACACGTACCCTAGATACACTTTGTGAGGTGTTTATTTTGTTTAAGATTTACAACCTACATAAATATGAATAGAAGCATTACTGCTTATACACTGGAAATATAATTACCCCAAAAATCCTCCTACGGTCAAACATTTCGCTTTTTAATATTGTTTTCTGGCCTGAAAGATCAGATATACGGCTTAAAGTGTAGATTTCATATGCAAATAAAAACAAAGATACAAAAATAAATTAGCTCTCAAAGAGAACTAGAGCAAAATATTTGTTATATTTGTCCCATCTCTCCCTTTCCTCTTATGCCCGTTACCTTCCTTCCTGCGCCTGTTCTACATGTTCCATCACTAATGCATGTCCTGATTCATGGACTTCTTGGGTCGACTTCTGCTACCTAATTTAAGTTTTAAAATCATATCCACTTGCAGGGCCGGATTGGCCTACCAGGATACCAGGAGATTTCCCGGTGGGCTGCAGAACCTGGGGCTGGAAAGCTAGAATTTAAAGGGGTGATTAATGGATGGATTAATGGATTCATATAATTTAATTCTGAAAAAACATTGGGGAAGTAGTATCTCAGTAATCTGAGAAAAAGAGGCCATGTGCATTCTACTGACTCAACAGAAAATAGGGCTGGTCTTCATATTTTTCCAGGGCTGCTTTTTATTCCCAGTCCGGCCCTGTCCACTTGACCTCGCTAAATGCCGACAGCATACGCTGTCCAATGCTTGTTCAATGCTGCCCTCTGCTCACCAGCAGCCAATCGGTCACCAGCAGGGGGTGTCAATCATCCTGATCGCATCGTATCACAATGATTTCAGTCTGCCACCTAAAAGGTGGTGGAGAAGTTAAGGAGCAGCGGTTTTACAACTGCTGCTTCTTCATTTCTGTTTTGGCGAGCCTGAGATGATGGGCGTAGAATGCAGCTGCCGCTACCTAATAAATCGACCCCATGTTCTAGCTTTCCAGCCCTCAGACTTGTGGTCGTCTCCTGACCCCACACTCTTGTTGTATCCTTGGTTTATAAATCTAGTACCTACGCCTGCTGTCATACCTCTGGCTTCCCTTCTGTTCTTTCCCTGCCATATACCTGGCTGTGAGTGACACATATTATATTTCTAATCTGCCCCATTATACCCAATTTAACAGCATTTAAAAAGTTATAATTTCTTGAGACCTGAAGTTATTTTTTTAAATATATATACAGGTAGAAAACCCTTTATCCAAATTGCTTGGAACGGGAAAAGGTTTGGATTATTTTTTTTTTTTTGCTTGAGAGAAATTAATATGAGCACAAGAACAAGCGCGTCATTGATTTAGCTTGATGGGTGTAAGTGCTCAATAGCTATAATTTGTTTGCGCACCGCTTGCAAACTAGACTGTTACTCTGATATTCTATTATTTGAAAAACATTGGAATATTAAATATTCATATTTTCATCTTGGGCTAGCGCAAATGAGAATATGCAATAGGGTTTGCGCAAGAGTGGGGTATTTTTTTTTTCACCTTTATTTCTGTATTGACTTCTATGGCGGAATACATGAATGCGCACGCAATATTCTAACTTCGGCTTTTCGTGCTTTTCGCTTTAGCACAAGACTGAAAACAGTTTACTTTCAACTCGTAATACGAGCTGAAGTGTTAATTTGCACTCCACTCCAAATCTGGCCCAAAGTATTTAATAGGCCTTTAACAAAAAGATGTGTATCAAATAATGTATTGTTGTTTTAATGCATGATATAAATAAAATGGCGCATGTATACCACCAGACATGAAGAGGTTAATAAAGCTTTAAAATACAAGCTATTTATTCCCTAACAGATTCTTTATAATGGAAGATTATATCGCAAAGGAAGGACAGACTGTTTTCGCTTGCAGGTATTTGAGAAAATAAATTTACATCAAGATTTAACACAACAAAACATTTTTCAAGATGCACTATCTACACTTCCACTGGGTATCTGCTAATACACTCCCCTACATATGATCAGGTTAAAGCATTCTCATAATATTATCTGCAGAATATAGTTTACTAGAAGTACTTTAAGTGAATACTTGAAAATCGTATCATCTTTCTGTTGCAGGTGGCATATTTCATTTGCTTTATGAAGATGCACCGATAGCAGAAAAAGGATACAAATTATTGACCGTAAACAAGTGGAATCTTATCCACTGAGGGCTTTTCTCAGTAATGAGAATGATATTCAAATCACTGTAAACCTAAAATGTAGTTGTATAAAAACGCACACAATGCTATGTCATGTCTGTTGTTTTGTCATTCATGTGATTGTTTATGTCATAACACAGTCTGTGCAAGTGTTTACCTTGTTTTACAAGACGTTCCAGTTTATTCTATCAACAAATATTCTTTGTTTCTCTTTGTATCCTTTTTATAAAAACATATGTACATATCCTTAGCAGCAGCAATGCAATACTGGGAGCTAGCTGTGATTAATACTTACACACATACACTTCTTGTCATTAGTTCCCAGTAGTGTTATGAAACTGACGTTAACTTTGGAGTCGATCACAATCTAAGGACACTTTTCTTTTCAATGGGCTTTTTTCATGAGTTATGAGCACATTTTCAGCTTGTGAAATAAAAACAATACAATCGCATTCAACAAATAAGGACACTTGATAAAGTCCTAAACTGGCCTTTTTTGACATCTTTGCAAAGACAATTTGTAATAATTCTATTATGTTGCACATGTGCAAGACATTTTAGAGGTGTATTTGCATACATGGTGTATATTGATTAAAGCTTTATTCATCTGCATTGTATACTCTACATTTCCCATGATGCTTGATTAGGCTTCAGAGTGCCTCAGCATCATGGGAAATGTAGTTCTGAAACATCTGGAGTGCCAAGATTCGCCAACACCGGTATAGTCAGTCTGCAGGAGACACAATGACACATATATATATATATATGTAAAGTGACATGTGTTAATGTGTTTAATACATGATATCTCATACAGCTAAGGTGAACATCAGGAAAATTGACCCCAATATCTAGAAATGGTGTGTAGCAATTGCTTTCTGTAAATGTTTGTTTTTAATTTATACTTGACTGATTGTCACTTTCAGTACAGCCATCTTCATAACTGGGCTTTCAAATGTGACCAGGCTTTTGTAACCAGGCTTTTGTGACCATGTTTTTTGTGACCAGGCTTTTGTGACCATGTTTTTGTGACCAGGCTTATGTGACCATGTTTTTGTGACCATGTTTTTTTTGACCAGGCTTTTGTGACCATGCTTTTGTGACCATGCTTTTGTGACCCGGCTTTTGTGACCATGTTTTTGTGACCATGCTTTTGTGACCATGTTTTTGTGACCAGGCTTTTGTGACCCGGCTTTTGTGACCATGTTTTTGTGACCAGGCTTTTTGTGACCAGGTTTTTGTGACCAGATTTATGTGACCAGGTTTTTGTGACCAGATTTATGTGACCAGGATTTTGTGACCATGCTTTTGTGACCAGGCTTTTGTGACCATGTTTTTGTGACCAGGCTTTTGTGACCATGCTTTTGTGACCATGTTTTTGTGACCAGGCTTTTGTGACCAGGCTTTTGTGACCATGTTTTTGTGACCATGCTTTTGTGACCAGGCTTTTGTGACCAGGCTTTTGTGACCATGCTTTTGTGACCCGGCTTTTGTGACCATGTTTTTGTGACCAGGCTTTTGTGACCAGGTTTTTGTTACCAGGTTTTTGTGACCATGTTTTTTGTGACCAGGCTTTTGTGACCATGTTTTTGTGACCAGGCTTTTGTGACCATGTTTTTGTGACCATGTTTTTTTTGACCAGGCTTTTGTGACCATGCTTTTGTGACCATGCTTTTGTGACCCGGCTTTTGTGGCCATGTTTATGTGACCATGCTTTTGTGACCATGCTTTTGTGATCATGTTTTTGTGACCAGGCTTTTGTGACCATGCTTTTGTGACCATGTTTTTGTGACCAGGCTTTTGTGACCAGGTTTTTGTGACCAGATTTATGTGACCAGGTTTTTGTGACCAGATTTATGTGACCAGGATTTTGTGACCACGCTTTTGTGACCAGGATTTTGTGACCATGTTTTTGTGACCAGGCTTTTGTGACCATGCTTTTGTGACCATGTTTTTGTGACCATGTTTTTGTGACCAGGCTTTTGTGACCATGTTTTTGTGACCATGCTTTTGTGACCATGCTTTTGTGACCAGGCTTTTGTGACCAGGCTTTTGTGACCCGGCTTTTGTGACCATGTTTTTGTGACCAGGCTTTTGTGACCAGGTTTTTGTTACCAGGTTTTTGTGACCAGGATTTTGTGTCCATGCCATGATTTTGTGACCAGGCTTTTGTGACCATGTTTTTGTGACCAGGCTTTTGTGACCAGGCTTTTGTGATAATGTTTTTGTGACCAGGCTTTTGTGACCAGGTTTTTGTGACCATGCTTTTGTGACCATGTTTTTGTGACCAGGCTTTTGTGACCAGGCTTTTGTGACCATGTTTTTGTGACCATGCTTTTGTGACCAGGCTTTTGTGACCAGGCTTTTGTGACCATGTTTTTTGACCAGGCTTTTGTGACCAGGCTTTTGTGACTAGTCTTTTGTGACCATGTTTTTGTGACCATGCTTTTGTGACCAGGCTTTTGTGACCAGGTTTTTGTGACCAGGCTTTCAAACATGATCATGCTTTTATGAACTTTTCTATTGTAAACTCCTTCACCACTGTAGAGTTTAGCAGCTAAATCCATTTTGGTTTGTAATCACTTATGTCCCATGTCCCATGCCGGACAAAGTTATCAGAAAGCGATATCGGAAAGGTTGTAATCAACACCTATGTGTTTCACTTACTTGTAGTTGTTAAAGGGACATAAAACCCAATGTTTGTCTTTCATGATTCAGATAGAGAATACAGTTTAAAAAAAAGTTTCCAATTTACTTCTATTATCAAACTTACATCGTTCTCATCTAGATAGGTAGTGTGCACTTGCCTAAGTACTACATGACTGCAAATAGTGCTGCTATCTAGTGTTCTTGCTAATGTACAACATTGTTGCAAAATTTGATAATAGAAGTAAATTGGAAAGATGATTGAAATTATGTGTTCTATCTGAATCATCAAATGTCCCTTTAAAAACAAAGTTATATGCAACCAATAGCGCAATAACAAAATGTTCTAACACATAGTTATATGCAACCAATAGCGCAATAACAAAATGTTCTAACACATAGTTATATGCAACCAATAGCGCAATAAAAAAATGTTCTAACACATAGTTATATGCAACCAATAGCGCAATAACAAAATGTTCTAACACATAGTTATATGCAACCAATAGTGCAATAACAAAATGTTCTAACACATAGTTATATGCAACCAATAGCGCAATAACAAAATGTTCTAACACATAGTTATATGCAACCAATAGCGCAATAACAAAATGTTCTAGCACATAGTTATATGCAACCAATAGCGCAATAACAAAATGTTCTAACACATAGTTATATGCAACCAATAGCGCAATAACAAAATGTTCTAACACATAAGTTATATGCAACCAATAGCGCAATAACAAAATGTTCTAACACATAGTTATATGCAACCAATAGCGCAATAACAAAATGTTCTAACACATAAGTTATATGCAACCAATAGCGCAATAACAAAATGTTCTAACACATAGTTATATGCAACCAATAGCGCAATAACAAAATGTTCTAACACATAAGTTATATGCAACCAATAGCGCAATAACAAAATGTTCTAACACATAGTTATATGCAACCAATAGCGCAATAACAAAATGTTCTAACACATAAGTTATATGCAACCAATAGCGCAATAACAAAATGTTCTAACACATAGTTATATGCAACCAATAGCGCAATAACAAAATGTTCTAACACATAGTTATATGCAACCAATAGTGCAATAACAAAATGTTCTAACACATAAGAATAATTTGATTTTGCACTTCTGCACTTATCATGTAAGTAAATAAAAATTAATAATTTCATCTTCACATAAAAAAAGCCCTGGATTTCTGCCATTTTTTATTTTATGCAAAAACCATTTAGGTTGCAATTTCATCCTCTTTTTTAATAAACTATCAAAATAGATGTTGAGAAAGCAAACTGTGAACTTCATTGTATAACTATAGTAACATAAATAATATGTCACTCTTTATTTTCCAGCTAAGTGTGTAATTAAAATGCTGTTTAGATTTAATTTTGTGAATTAGGTTTTGCTGAGCATTGAATGTGCTGTACAGAGAATTGTTATCCTGTTCCATATTTCATGTTATTTGACTTGCACTACATACAATTCCCAATAATTACTATTCATTGTACCTAATTACCAAACTAAATATTTATGTGTGAATTAATTTACTCTGACTCCCACACCTGCTTCTTTATCAAAAGCACTCACGGTATCTTTGTTATAAAATGCAAAATAGAAATCTTTTTACAAAACCTCAGATAGAACTCCCACTGCGCTGAAAACAGCTTTCTAACAGGTATAGCGTGGTGCATTGTTTGAGAGTATTATTGTTCATTTTTATTGGGTAATATGGCAGCACGTTTTATCTAATACATTTATTTCAGATATGTGTATAGTTAAATCTGGACTAATTAATCCCAGGCAAAGAAAACTACAAAAAAACTGCAGTTTTATAAAAAAAAATAAAAGTTCAATATATTATAAATAATGTTAAAATCGCAATTCACATATTGCCCTGTAACAGTAAAGTGTTTTAGTCCACAAGGTCCATAGGCTTAGGTAACTCAATACTTATTTAATTTTTGAAAGACTAGAAAAGCCTTCATTAGCTTTAAAAGGACAACTTTCAACAGTATTTTTATTTCAATATTGTAGAGCTATATGTCAAGGGGTAATGCAACTATAATAAATAGCATTGTGTTGACAGAAATACTCAATCCAAATGTTTTAAAGGGACAGTATATTTTTTAATTTTTTCAAAAGATATATAATCCCTAAATTACCTATTCCCCAGTTTTGCATAACCAATACAGTTATATAAATACACTTTTTACCTCTGTGATTACCTTGTATCTAAGCCTCTGCAGACTGCACCCTTATTTCAGTTCTTTTGACAGACTTGTATTTAAACCAATCAGTGCTCACTCATAAATAACTTCACGGGAGTGAGCACAATATTATCCATATGGCACACGTGAACTAGCACTGTCTAGCTGTGAAAACTGTAAAAATGCAATGAGATAAGAGGCGGCCTTAAACGGCTTAGAAATACGTTTGAGAGTACCTAGGTTTAGCTTTCAACAAAGAATACAAATAGAACAAAACAAATTTGATGATTAAAGTAAATTGAAAAGTTGTTTAATGTCCTATCTGAATCATGAACGTTTAATTTTGACTCCACTGTTCCTTTAAATCTCTTCTTATAGGATATGTAAAGGGGGGAATAATTAATCACAGACTTTAATTAATTTTTATTTGCTTCAATTGGGACCAAATAAGGCTCAAGCAAAATTTTTAAAAAGTAACAGAGAAGACACCATTTTAGATGAGAAATACTTTGAACTACATAAAAACAACAAAATGTCTTCTTTCATGAGTCAGATAGATCACACAATTTTAAACAACTTTCCGATTTACTTCTAATATCACATTTTCTTTATTTTCTTATTATCCTTTGTTGAAAAGCAGGGACGTAAGCTCAGGAGTGTGCACGGGTCTGTAGCACTATATGGTAGCAGTTTTACAACAATGTTATACATTAGCAAGAGCACTGTATGGTAGCAGTTTTACAACAATGTTATACATTAGCAAGAACACTAGATGGCAGCAGTTTTATAATAATGTTATTCATTAGCAAGAGCACTAGATGGCAGCAGTTTTATAACAATGTTATACATTAGCAAGAGCACTAGATTGCAGCAGTTTTATAACAATGTTATACATTAACAAGAGCACTAGATGGCAGCAGTTTTATAACAATGTTATACATTAACAAGAGCACTAGATGGCAGCAGTTTTATAATAATGTTATACATTAACAAGAGCACTAGATGGCAGCAGTTTTATAACAATGTTATACATTAACAAGAGCACTAGATGGCAGCAGTTTTATAATAATGTTATACATTAGCAAGAGCACTAGATGGCAGCAGTTTTATAATAATGTTATACATTAACAAGAGCACTAGATGGCAGCAGTTTTATAACAATGTTATACATTAACAAGAGCACTAGATGGCAGCAGTTTTATAACAATGTTATACATTAACAAGAGCACTAGATGGCAGCAGTTTTATAATAATGTTATACATTAGCAAGAGCACTAGATGGCAGCAGTTTTATAATAATGTTATACATTAGCAAGAGCACTAGAAGGCAGCAGTTTTACAACAATGTTATACATTAGCAAGAGCACTAGATGGCAGCAGTTTTATAACAATGTTATACATCAGCAGGAGCACTAGATAGCAGCAGTTTTATAACAATGTTATACATCAGCATGAGCACTAGATGGCAGCAGTTTTACAACAATGTTATACATTAGCAAGAGCACTAGATGGCAGCAGTTTTATAATAATGTTATACATTAGCAAGAGCACTAGATGGCAGCAGATTTATAATAAAGTTATACATTAGCAAGAGCACTAGATGGCAGCAGTTTTATAACAATGTTATATATCAGCAAGAGCACTAGATGGCAGCAGTTTTATAACAATGTTATACATTAGCAAGAGCACTAGATGGCAGCAGTTTTATAACAATGTTATACATTAGCAAGAGCACTATATGGTAGCAGTTTTACAACAATAATATACATTAGCAAGAGCACTAGATGGCAGCGCTATTTCCTGTCATGTGCTCCAGACATGTGCATGCTACCGATCTAGATATCTCTTCAACAAAGAATAACATGAGAATGAAACAAATTTGTTAATAGATGTGAATTGTAAACTTTTTTTAAATTGTATTCTCTATCTGAATCATGAAAAAAATAAGGCGTTTATGTTCCTTTAAACATTAGAAATCAAAGTAATTTGTTTGTGCTGTCCTCTGGTCTTATTCAGTATTTTAGAAGGGTAATTTATACATGGTGTAATATGGCAATTACTGTTATTGGATAATATATGGAAAATACTCACAAGGACTTAAAAGTGGTTCCTATGTTAGCAAAGATCTGAACTTAAAGGGACATAATACTCATATGCTAAATCACTTGAAACTGATACAGTATAACTGTAAAAAGCTGACAGGAAAATATCACCTGAGCATCTCTATGTAAAAAAGGAAGCTATTTTACCTCACAATCTCCTCAGCTCAGCAGAGTAAGTTCTGTGTAAAAAGTTATACTCAACTGCTCCCAGCTGCAGGTAAAAAAAATTAAAAAAATGAAGAAATGAACAGCAGCCAATCAGCATCAGCAGTGCTGAGGTCATGAACTTTTACTGTGATCTCATGAGATTTGACTTGACTCTCATGAGATTTCATAGTAAACTTCCCTTACCTGATTGGTGAAATAATATGAGAGTGCACGATGCTCATCCCCTAAGATGTCCCAGGACACACACACTAATATGCTGCTTAGAAATCCTTTACAATGGGAGGTGGCTACTGAGGAACTTTTGAGGTAAAATATCTTTCTTTTTTACATAGAGATGTTCAGGAGATATTTTCTAGTCAGCTTTTTACAGCTATGCTGCATCACTTTCAAGTGTTTAAACATTTGGGTATTATGGCCCTTTAAGTCGTCCACCATGTTTCCACACTTTGCACCATCTTTTTCAAGATCAGTAAAAAAATAAAAAATAAAGATGTTATGGAAAGCTTTGTGTGATGTCAGATTAATATGAAGCCAACATGCTTAGGGATATAAAAGATCATTAATTAAATGTACTCATGTGATAGAGAATCGTATTAGTGCATTGGTGCCCCAGAGATGAGCTCTTTTATTAAACACATAGGGCTCGGTCATGATCCGTTAGAAAAGGGAATCTAGTGATTTTCAACAGAAAAACACCATTAATGGCTATGGGTATTTGTTTAGCTAAATCATTTGAAAAGCTTTTCTAAAGAATTGTGTCTGACCCCATAGTTCTGTTATAGTGCAATAATAAACTGATACATTTATGAATTGTATTTTTGCCCCTTTGTGCCCCTTTAAATGGACATTAAAGTCAAAATTAAATTTTCATGATTCAGAAAGGGCATGTCATTTTAAACAATTTTCTAATTTACTTTTATTATCAAATTTGCTTTTTCTCTTGGTATTCTTAGTTTAAAGCTAAACCTAGGTAGGTTCATATGCTAATTTCCAAGCACTTGAAAGCTGCCTATTATCTCAGTGCATTTTGACAGTTTTTTTACAGCTAGACAGCGCTAGTTCATGTGTGCCATATATAACATTGTGCTCACTACTGTGGAGTTACCTAGGAGTCAGCACTGATTGGCTAAAATGCAAGTCTGTAAAATAACTAAAATAAGGGGCAGTCTGCAGAGGCTTAAATACAAGGTAATCATAGAGGTAAAAATATATTTAAACAGGAGCGCTGTAGCTAAAGGTGAATGTGAAGCAAATTAAAACAGGTGATAGATTCCCAAAAATACGTGTTAAAACATCAATGCTGATAAATTAAAAACAAGTGGTGAATTCCAAAAAATACGTTTCAAAACATCAATGTTGGTAAGTATTAAATAGTGACAAATACTTAGTGCAAAAATCATTCGTGCATATTATGAATAATCAAAAAAGGGCTTAGTGCAGCAAAATAAACTAAAATGAATTAAACAGTGACAAGTTGAGTGTGGTTTGCAAGGCTCTGCCTAAAAATATTTAATGTAACATATAAAAATACAGAATAAAACACATATACTAAAAACGGACGTCTCCGTATCAAACATATTATGCCAATACACCGATTTTTTCAAAATGTGTCTCCTTATGGCCAGAAATGGGATAAAGCAGTCCCGGTAACAGTTATTATGTGGATAGATGATGCAGGCTTACCCCCAAACAGTTGCGGCTTTTTGATGAAGCAAACGATGAAATTACCGCCGTGGCGGACGTGACGTCACTTAAGGGGGCGCTGGCCCGACTGAGCACTCCGATTGGTTTCTATTACGGTCGCTCTCAGGTTGCAGCTGCTTAGTTCACAGTGGCAAGGTATCCGCTCTTTATGTGCTCAAATGCACGCAGGATACTGACAACGGTAGTTTTGTGCTAAATGCGACTGTTTAGAGTAGATGCAAAAGTTCCATTTATAACCTTCAATAAGGCTTAATAATGTTGGTACACAAGCAAGTACCAGGAGGATGCCAAATTCTTTTAAAAGTTCCACAGATGACAAGCTGTATCAATCTGTAACAGCAACTGATAGCTGTGAGATGCTTCTCAAAATCAGAAGTGGGCAACAAACATCAACGCGTTTCTCCCTCTGCAGGGCTTTCTCAAGATGAGGTGTTGCAGCAGGTGCACCTTTTTAAAGGTGTACCTCAGTCTCTTATTGGTTGCAATTTTCTTAGTCATAGATGAAGGGGTGTGTATCATTAATTAAAGGTAGTATTGGCAAATCTACATCTGTTCAGAGCAATGATATATCAGCTTCATTATTAAAACAGATACAAAATTTCATATAATCTTCTAAAGTGATCAATTAAAAAATATATAGTGATAGTGATATTAAAATAAGTATACAGAAATGAATTGGATTATTTTAAAAAACCAATAAGGTAGAATGAAAATATAAATGAAAATATAAATGGGGCCCTATGAACTATATAGTAACATAATGTAAAAAACTATATGATAAATGAGGTTATATCTATACCTTCATTCTAAAAAACTTTAAAAGTGAATTATCCGCGCTGTTAAAAAGATTAATAAAATACACTGGTATTAAAAAGTACATTTATATTGAAAGTATATCTATATTAAAAGAGGCACAAGTATACGTTAGGGGATAAAATTGATCTATAAAATTTAATTTGATCTAGTGGAAATTAGTCTAATAAGAATGGGGAAATATCTAACTCTGAGTTCAGGCCGGTGGGAAATAGGGTATCGTATTTATATATCAGTTCTGCCTCTTTGAGTTTTAAGATTTTTTCTATGTTCCCACCCCTCCAATTTTGTTTAAAATGTGCTATTCCCCAATACTTTAGATCAGAAGTTCTGCCATTATGCACTAATTTAAAATGTTTATACAGATTAGTGTCTTCCATTCCCTTTTCAATACAAAGGAGATGTTCCCTTATCCTATCTTTTATCATTCTTTTTGTTTCCCCAAAATATATCAAATCACAAGTGCATTTTAAAATATAGATGACCCCTTTAGTGGTACATCTAATACACTCTTTAATACTAAATTCTTCCCCAGATTTCTGAACTTTAACTGTACTTCTTTTGTCGCTGTATTTACAGGCCTTACAAGAATAGCAAGGATAAAAACCTACTATTTTCCCTCCTTGTAGGTTTTTTTGTATGGGTACCATAGTTTTAGTGTGATATGCACTCGGTGCCAGGATAGATTTGAAGTTTTTAGATTTTCTAAAGATCATTTTTGGTTTCGGTGGTAAAGAATCTCCTATAATAGGGTCTGCTTTAAGTATACCCCAATTTTTATTTAAGATCTTTCTCATAAGACCATGATCTGCACTATACTCAGTAATGAATGGGACATTGATAGCCTCTGTATTTTCTATATTTGTCTTTTGTTTATATGAAAGTAGGGTTTTTCTATCAGTCTCCCTAGCCCGTGATACGGCCTTGTTTACAGTTTCTTTATTGTATCCTCTATCTAGGAATTTTTCCATTAAAATCCCAATCTGATTTTCAAAGTCTTGGGGTCTAGAGCAATTTTTCTTGATCCTCAGACTTTGGCCGAACGGGATGTTGTCTTTCCATTGCTGGAGATGACAACTATTGGCATGTATGAAACTGTTAGAGTCAACTTCTTTAAAGTGGGTTTTTGTTTCCACTACATTATTTACCACCATGATTTCCAAATCTAAGAAGATGACAGTTTCCCTACTATAATTAAAGGTAAATTTTAGGCCCCTATCATTAGCATTCATATTATCAAACATCATTAGTAGCTCTACTTCAGACCCCCTCCATATTAACAGGACATCATCGATGTAGCGTCTATAGAGCACGAGGTTTGCACCATAGCTGCCCTCCTGGAAGAAAGATTCTTCCCAATTGCCAACAAACAGGTTGGCATAGCTAGGTGCAAACCTCGTGCCCATAGCCGTACCCTCTATCTGTAGAAAAAATTTGTTATCGTGCATGAAATAATTATTTTTTAAAATAAAAGCTATACTTTTTAATAGGAATTGCTTCTGTTCGATCTTCATATCTGGATCAGTGCTTAAAAATTGATCAATAGCTGCAACCCCTTTCTCATGGTCTATTACTGTATATAATGATGTTATATCTCCGGTGGCTATAATATAATTATCCTCCCAAGCTAAATTTTCCAAAATGTTTAGGACCGCAGTTGAGTCCTTAAGATATGAGTTCAAATTTTTTACAAATTTCTGTAGAAAGATGTCCACATATTGTGATAAGTTTGAGGATAATGCCCCAATTCCGGAGATAATTGGTCTACCCGGTGGTTGTTCTACATTCTTATGGATCTTTGGGAGGAAATAGAACACCGGGACCCTCGGATGTTTCGGGTCCAAGTATTCCACCTCCTTTTCATTTAGTATTCCCAAGTCCCTTCCTTCTTTTAGAAGCTTTTTAAGTAATGCTGCAAATTTATTTGTAGGGTTTAAGTCTAATTTTTTATAAGTTTTGGTATCACTTAGCAGTCTATTTGCTTCAGATTCGTAATAGCTAGTGTCCATTACTACAATCCCCCCGCCCTTGTCGGCGGGCTTGATGGTCACTTTGTTGTTCTTTTTTAGGTTCTCTAAAACCAGACTGTCCTTTTTTGTCATATTATTTTTTGTAAATCTAGATGGCTGCATCTTTTTTAGATCTCTTAGGGTCATTTTTTCGAAGGTCTCTAAATGACTGCCTTTTGCAGAGATAGGATTAAATTTGGATTTGGATTTTAAATTAGTATGGATAAAATTATCTTGTTTAATTGTAGCTCTTTTGGTGGACGCTATTTCTAATGGGCTTCTCATATAGAACCTTTTTAAAGTAAGATTTCTTACAAACTTTTTAATGTGTATGTGCGTGTTAAATTTATTTAATCTGGTACTAGGGGCAAAGGAGAGTCCGTAGCTCAGTATTTTGGTTTCTTCCTCTTTTAGAGTAGTACTACTAATATTAAATACTCCGTTTGTGTTTATCTCCCTCTTTTGGCTTCGTTTGCTGGAGCCGCTCCCTCTTGTTCCTCTAGAGGTCTTTTTTTGTTGTTTCTTTGTCCCCATGTGTTTTGGTTCTGTTCTACAAAATCTTTTGATGTGCCCTCCCTCAGAGGGCTGTGCAATAAAAAAGGAGTCTTATTATCTTTATGAGCGGGTCTCTCTTCTTCATAATTTAAGGGAGTGTATCTGTTCCTAACTGGTGTTTCCCAATTCTCTCTATTTTCCCAAATAGGTCTATTTGGTCTATTTGGTCTAAACGGTGCATATCTATTCCTATGGTAATCGTTATTGTAGTATCCCCTATTTGCCTCTGAATGATAATCATTCTGTCTGTTATATGTATTGGAGTTTCTATAATATTGATAGCCATTATTCTGTGTTCTATCATTATTGGAGTAGTCTGATCTCCATGGTCTATCATAGTCTCTGTTTTCTCTAGATCTATTCCCATAGTTATATTGTCTAGGATATATCAGTTTATTATTGTCTTTCTTTTTGTTATAGTTCACTACTGTCCACTCATCTTTAGGGGCATTGCTTTCCACATTTGTGGTTTCATTATTAGTATCTATTTTTGTTTTTTTTGTATCTCTATCCAATTTTTTCCATTTAGTTTTTAAAATGTCTTTGTTTAGAGTGTCAATTCTTTCAATCATAGCTTTTTGTTTCTGTTTAAACTCCAAAGTCTTCCTATCTTTTAGTTTCTCTTTGATTTCTATTATTTCTTTCTCTAGATCTATAAGGGTATCTTTTCTAGATTTCTTTAGAATCTCTATTAGGTCTAATGAAGCTTTGGATAATACTTCTTCCCATTCTATTTGGAAAATCTCTTTGAGGGGAAAGGCACATGATTTATTTAAAATTAAACCTTTAGGGATAATTCCTTTTCCAGTGTATTTATTTAAAAAAACAATTTCAGTTTTTTGCTTTAATTCTTTAATTAGGAGTTTTTCTAACTTAATCATAGTCTCTTCCAGACTCTCATATTCAGGGCAATTACTACTCTCTTCCTCTTTATAGTCAGACAATTCTTTATATAACTGATCCCTAAATTCAAAAATATCCTCCATTCTGGGGGTGGATGACATAGAGGAAATTGGAAGATAAAAATGGAGACAGGGGAAAAAATAAAAATAAAATGCACTTGGGAAAAAAGGGGTATATTATACCTATACTCTAATATATATGTGTAAAAAATGTATACTCGCTGCTAATTAAAAGGGACTTGTTATACAAATTCTAGAAATATGGAATAAAAAGCGCAGAGTAAAAACACCAAACTCCTGATATACCTAAAAAGTCCCTGATATAGGCATGTACAAAACAGATAAAAATATATTTAAACAGGAGCGCTGTAGCTAAAGGTGAATGTGAAGCAAATTAAAACAGGTGATAGATTCCCAAAAATACGTGTTAAAACATCAATGCTGATAAATTAAAAACAAGTGGTGAATTCCAAAAAATACGTTTCAAAACATCAATTTTGGTAAGTATTAAATAGTGACAAATACTTAGTGCAAAAATCATTCGTGCATATTATGAATACTACCTTTAATTAATGATACACACCCCTTCATCTATGACTAAGAAAATTGTAACCAATAAGAGACTGAGGTACACCTTTAAAAAGGTGCACCTGCTGCAACACCTCATCTTGAGAAAGCCCTGCAGAGGGAGAAACGCGTTGATGTTTGTTGCCCACTTCTGATTTTGAGAAGCATCTCACAGCTATCAGTTGCTGTTACAGATTGATACAGCTTGTCATCTGTGGAACTTTTAAAAGAATTTGGCATCCTCCTGGTACTTGCTTGTGTACCAACATTATTAAGCCTTATTGAAGGTTATAAATGGAACTTTTGCATCTACTCTAAACAGTCGCATTTAGCACAAAACTACCGTTGTCAGTATCCTGCGTGCATTTGAGCACATAAAGAGCGGATACCTTGCCACTGTGAACTAAGCAGCTGCAACCTGAGAGCGACCGTAATAGAAACCAATCGGAGTGCTCAGTCGGGCCAGCGCCCCCTTAAGTGACGTCACTTCCGCCACGGCGGTAATTTCATCGTTTGCTTCATCAAAAAGCCGCAACTGTTTGGGGGTAAGCCTGCATCATCTATCCACATAATAACTGTTACCGGGACTGCTTTATCCCATTTCTGGCCATAAGGAGACACATTTTGAAAAAATCGGTGTATTGGCATAATTTGTTTGATACGGAGACGTCCGTTTTTAGTATATGTGTTTTATTCTGTATTTTTATATGTTACATTAAATATTTTTAGGCAGAGCCTTGCAAACCACACTCAACTTGTCACTGTTTAATTCATTTTAGTTTATTTTGCTGCACTAAGCCCTTTTTTTGATTATTCATAATATGCACGAATGATTTTTGCACTAAGTATTTGTCACTATTTAATACTTACCAACATTGATGTTTTGAAACGTATTTTTTGGAATTCACCACTTGTTTTTAATTTATCAGCATTGATGTTTTAACACGTATTTTTGGGAATCTATCACCTGTTTTAATTTGCTTCACATTCACCTTTAGCTACAGCGCTCCTGTTTAAATATATTTTTATCTGTTTTGTACATGCCTATATCAGGGACTTTTTAGGTATATCAGGAGTTTGGTGTTTTTACTCTGCGCTTTTTATTCCATATTTCTAGAATTTGTACAACAAGTCCCTTTTAATTAGCAGCGAGTATACATTTTTTACACATATATATTAGAGTATAGGTATAATATACCCCTTTTTTCCCAAGTGCATTTTATTTTTATTTTTTCCCCTGTCTCCATTTTTATCTTCCAATTTCCTCTATGTCATCCACCCCCAGAATGGAGGATATTTTTGAATTTAGGGATCAGTTATATAAAGAATTGTCTGACTATAAAGAGGAAGAGAGTAGTAATTGCCCTGAATATGAGAGTCTGGAAGAGACTATGATTAAGTTAGAAAAACTCCTAATTAAAGAATTAAAGCAAAAAACTGAAATTGTTTTTTTAAATAAATACACTGGAAAAGGAATTATCCCTAAAGGTTTAATTTTAAATAAATCATGTGCCTTTCCCCTCAAAGAGATTTTCCAAATAGAATGGGAAGAAGTATTATCCAAAGCTTCATTAGACCTAATAGAGATTCTAAAGAAATCTAGAAAAGATACCCTTATAGATCTAGAGAAAGAAATAATAGAAATCAAAGAGAAACTAAAAGATAGGAAGACTTTGGAGTTTAAACAGAAACAAAAAGCTATGATTGAAAGAATTGACACTCTAAACAAAGACATTTTAAAAACTAAATGGAAAAAATTGGATAGAGATACAAAAAAAAACAAAAATAGATACTAATAATGAAACCACAAATGTGGAAAGCAATGCCCCTAAAGATGAGTGGACAGTAGTGAACTATAACAAAAAGAAAGACAATAATAAACTGATATATCCTAGACAATATAACTATGGGAATAGATCTAGAGAAAACAGAGACTATGATAGACCATGGAGATCAGACTACTCCAATAATGATAGAACACAGAATAATGGCTATCAATATTATAGAAACTCCAATACATATAACAGACAGAATGATTATCATTCAGAGGCAAATAGGGGATACTACAATAACGATTACCATAGGAATAGATACGCACCGTTTAGACCAAATAGACCAAATAGACCTATTTGGGAAAATAGAGAGAATTGGGAAACACCAGTTAGGAACAGATACACTCCCTTAAATTATGAAGAAGAGAGACCCGCTCATAAAGATAATAAGACTCCTTTTTTATTGCACAGCCCTCTGAGGGAGGGCACATCAAAAGATTTTGTAGAACAGAACCAAAACACATGGGGACAAAGAAACAACAAAAAAAGACCTCTAGAGGAACAAGAGGGAGCGGCTCCAGCAAACGAAGCCAAAAGAGGGAGATAAACACAAACGGAGTATTTAATATTAGTAGTACTACTCTAAAAGAGGAAGAAACCAAAATACTGAGCTACGGACTCTCCTTTGCCCCCAGTACCAGATTAAATAAATTTAACACGCACATACACATTAAAAAGTTTGTAAGAAATCTTACTTTAAAAAGGTTCTATATGAGAAGCCCATTAGAAATAGCGTCCACCAAAAGAGCTACAATTAAACAAGATAATTTTATCCATACCAATTTAAAATCCAAATCCAAATTTAATCCTATCTCTGCAAAAGGCATTTAGAGACCTTCGAAAAAATGACCCTAAGAGATCTAAAAAAGATGCAGCCATCTAGATTTACAAAAAATAATATGACAAAAAAGGACAGTCTGGTTTTAGAGAACCTAAAAAAGAACAACAAAGTGACCATCAAGCCCGCCGACAAGGGCGGGGGGATTGTAGTAATGGACACTAGCTATTACGAATCTGAAGCAAATAGACTGCTAAGTGATACCAAAACTTATAAAAAATTAGACTTAAACCCTACAAATAAATTTGCAGCATTACTTAAAAAGCTTCTAAAAGAAGGAAGGGACTTGGGAATACTAAATGAAAAGGAGGTGGAATACTTGGACCCGAAACATCCGAGGGTCCCGGTGTTCTATTTCCTCCCAAAGATCCATAAGAATGTAGAACAACCACCGGGTAGACCAATTATCTCCGGAATTGGGGCATTATCCTCAAACTTATCACAATATGTGGACATCTTTCTACAGAAATTTGTAAAAAAATTTGAACTCATATCTTAAGGACTCAACTGCGGTCCTAAACATTTTGGAAAATTTAGCTTGGGAGGATAATTATATTATAGCCACCGGAGATATAACATCATTATATACAGTAATAGACCATGAGAAAGGGGTTGCAGCTATTGATCAATTTTTAAGCACTGATCCAGATATGAAGATCGAACAGAAGCAATTCCTATTAAAAAGTATAGCTTTTATTTTAAAAAATAATTATTTCATGCACGATAACAAATTTTTTCTACAGATAGAGGGTACGGCTATGGGCACGAGGTTTGCACCTAGCTATGCCAACCTGTTTGTTGGCAATTGGGAAGAATCTTTCTTCCAGGAGGGCAGCTATGGTGCAAACCTCGTGCTCTATAGACGCTACATCGATGATGTCCTGTTAATATGGAGGGGGTCTGAAGTAGAGCTACTAATGATGTTTGATAATATGAATGCTAATGATAGGGGCCTAAAATTTACCTTTAATTATAGTAGGGAAACTGTCATCTTCTTAGATTTGGAAATCATGGTGGTAAATAATGTAGTGGAAACAAAAACCCACTTTAAAGAAGTTGACTCTAACAGTTTCATACATGCCAATAGTTGTCATCTCCAGCAATGGAAAGACAACATCCCGTTCGGCCAAAGTCTGAGGATCAAGAAAAATTGCTCTAGACCCCAAGACTTTGAAAATCAGATTGGGATTTTAATGGAAAAATTCCTAGATAGAGGATACAATAAAGAAACTGTAAACAAGGCCGTATCACGGGCTAGGGAGACTGATAGAAAAACCCTACTTTCATATAAACAAAAGACAAATATAGAAAATACAGAGGCTATCAATGTCCCATTCATTACTGAGTATAGTGCAGATCATGGTCTTATGAGAAAGATCTTAAATAAAAATTGGGGTATACTTAAAGCAGACCCTATTATAGGAGATTCTTTACCACCGAAACCAAAAATGATCTTTAGAAAATCTAAAAACTTCAAATCTATCCTGGCACCGAGTGCATATCACACTAAAACTATGGTACCCATACAAAAAAACCTACAAGGAGGGAAAATAGTAGGTTTTTATCCTTGCTATTCTTGTAAGGCCTGTAAATACAGCGACAAAAGAAGTACAGTTAAAGTTCAGAAATCTGGGGAAGAATTTAGTATTAAAGAGTGTATTAGATGTACCACTAAAGGGGTCATCTATATTTTAAAATGCACTTGTGATTTGATATATTTTGGGGAAACAAAAAGAATGATAAAAGATAGGATAAGGGAACATCTCCTTTGTATTGAAAAGGGAATGGAAGACACTAATCTGTATAAACATTTTAAATTAGTGCATAATGGCAGAACTTCTGATCTAAAGTATTGGGGAATAGCACATTTTAAACAAAATTGGAGGGGTGGGAACATAGAAAAAATCTTAAAACTCAAAGAGGCAGAACTGATATATAAATACGATACCCTATTTCCCACCGGCCTGAACTCAGAGTTAGATATTTCCCCATTCTTATTAGACTAATTTCCACTAGATCAAATTAAATTTTATAGATCAATTTTATCCCCTAACGTATACTTGTGCCTCTTTTAATATAGATATACTTTCAATATAAATGTACTTTTTAATACCAGTGTATTTTATTAATCTTTTTAACAGCGCGGATAATTCACTTTTAAAGTTTTTTAGAATGAAGGTATAGATATAACCTCATTTATCATATAGTTTTTTACATTATGTTACTATATAGTTCATAGGGCCCCATTTATATTTTCATTTATATTTTCATTCTACCTTATTGGTTTTTTAAAATAATCCAATTCATTTCTGTATACTTATTTTAATATCACTATCACTATATATTTTTTAATTGATCACTTTAGAAGATTATATGAAATTTTGTATCTGTTTTAATAATGAAGCTGATATATCATTGCTCTGAACAGATGTAGATTTGCCAATACTACCTTTAATTAATGATACACACCCCTTCATCTATGACTAAGAAAATTGTAACCAATAAGAGACTGAGGTACACCTTTAAAAAGGTGCACCTGCTGCAACACCTCATCTTGAGAAAGCCCTGCAGAGGGAGAAACGCGTTGATGTTTGTTGCCCACTTCTGATTTTGAGAAGCATCTCACAGCTATCAGTTGCTGTTACAGATTGATACAGCTTGTCATCTGTGGAACTTTTAAAAGAATTTGGCATCCTCCTGGTACTTGCTTGTGTACCAACATTATTAAGCCTTATTGAAGGTTATAAATGGAACTTTTGCATCTACTCTAAACAGTCGCATTTAGCACAAAACTACCGTTGTCAGTATCCTGCGTGCATTTGAGCACATAAAGAGCGGATACCTTGCCACTGTGAACTAAGCAGCTGCAACCTGAGAGCGACCGTAATAGAAACCAATCGGAGTGCTCAGTCGGGCCAGCGCCCCCTTAAGTGACGTCACTTCCGCCACGGCGGTAATTTCATCGTTTGCTTCATCAAAAAGCCGCAACTGTTTGGGGGTAAGCCTGCATCATCTATCCACATAATAACTGTTACCGGGACTGCTTTATCCCATTTCTGGCCATAAGGAGACACATTTTGAAAAAATCGGTGTATTGGCATAATTTGTTTGATACGGAGACGTCCGTTTTTAGTATATGTGTTTTATTCTGTATTTTTATATGTTACATTAAATATTTTTAGGCAGAGCCTTGCAAACCACACTCAACTTGTCACTGTTTAATTCATTTTAGTTTATTTTGCTGCACTAAGCCCTTTTTTGATTATTCATAATATGCACGAATGATTTTTGCACTAAGTATTTGTCACTATTTAATACTTACCAACATTGATGTTTTGAAACGTATTTTTTGGAATTCACCACTTGTTTTTAATTTATCAGCATTGATGTTTTAACACGTATTTTTGGGAATCTATCACCTGTTTTAATTTGCTTCACATTCACCTTTAGCTACAGCGCTCCTGTTTAAATATATTTTTATCTGTTTTGTACATGCCTATATCAGGGACTTTTTAGGTATATCAGGAGTTTGGTGTTTTTACTCTGCGCTTTTTATTCCATATTTCTAGAATCATAGAGGTAAAAAGTATATTAATATAACTGTGTTGGCTATGCAAAACTGGGGAATGGGTAATAAAGGGATTATCTATCTGTCTTTTTAAACAATAAAAATCCTAGAGTAGACTGTCCCTTAAAGTATTGGTGAAATACTGGACTTAGGCTCTGAAGACAGCTGGATTTGATAGTCAGACTTGATGCTGTTTACTTGTGAATTGCCAACTATACTTTTTATAGGATTAGTTTGTTTTAAACTGAACCACCTTTTAAAATACAAGTTGGATGTAAAGGTTGACAAATAGGTTCTTGAGCAAACAGATGACTACTGACAGATTGCTTATTGGCTGATAAGGACAACTCTTCCACAGTGATAGCTCAGAAGCCAGACCATGTGAACATATTCAGGAGAGTTATCACAGGGTACTGCTCTAGCATTAAAACAACCTACAAAATTTGCTAAAATGAAACAGTTAAAAATAGTTTTGAAACATTTATTTTGTCTGCAAAGTTTGTCAATTCAGTGCATAATTGCCAACATACGCTATGTATATATATATATATATATATATATATATATATATATATATATATATATATATATATATAAAATGGACTTTAATATCCCTTTAATGAGCATATTGCTATATGATTTAATATTTAATGAGATATATAATTTGCTACTCACATAATCCCTACTGGCCTTAAACAGATAAGTAATAAAATCAATACACATAATATATTGTATTGCTGAGGTAGAAGGAAGATAATCCTAAAATAACATATTAGAATTAGATATAGATGGGTTTTAAAATGATCAATTATAACAGTATTGCTACTTTTTAATGGAAAATGAGTGAATACTTTATAAACTACATAGTATCCAGAAACACCAGGCTCTTAAAAGGACATATACTTAGCATTAAATATACATTAGCACATTTGAATTTTAAAGAAGCATTTGTATAATAGACTTGTATAAAGACAGATACCTTTGGAAAAATACTGAGCATATGTACATATGTCCCATCCATTCTTACTTAAAGGGACGTGAAACATTAAATAAACACAATGTAAAATGAAACATTCAAAGCAAAGATTAGCCAGGAAAAAAGATTCAGATGCAGTTTTTAAACTATATTAATGGAAAAAATATTAAAGAAATAAGTGTAAAATTTGTGTTTTCTTAAAGAACTTTAGTTGCTCTAAAGTAACAGGAGACACCAAGTTGAAATTTAGGTTTTCTTCTTATTTATCTCTTCTGCTGAGGATAAATAGGGACTGATAAATTGTGCAAACAATGGTTGTGTGCGCAATTTGACAATGTTATGGTAAAAGGTTAAGGTCTTTAATGCAACATTAAAACAGTAACTGTGCTAAAGAAAATCAACGATTTAGATAAATATAACAAATATTTAACACAAATAAAACAATGCCAAATTGAAATCTGTGCATGGATTGAAAACTGTCCATACTTTAGTAAAAATCCAACTGGCCAGATGGAAATGTAAACAAAGTACCCTATAAGATTGGATAATGTGAGCAGTCCCAATGAAATCCTACAAATAATTCCCTCTTACTACTCAAATCTGGAGCTGCGCATTTGTAACGACCAACGCATCCAAGATCTGCACTCTCTCAATGTTCCGCTTTTACACGATCATGTGACACATTCAGCCAATACCGATAGTGTAAAGTAGTCACACGAATATGTTGTAAGCCACTGCCTCTCACTCAATGAAAACCAGAGGAATAGCAGCGAATAATCAGTTTCTGATTCATTATTTGTAACAAATATTCAGAAAATTAGTGTTAAGAATATTTGTTTGCTGCCCTTTTTTGTTTAAAACAAAACAAATACTGAATATTCAGCAACATTAACATTTGTTTTTGTTAAAATTAATGAAAATGTTCCTTTACTGCAGGTGAAAAGTGAAAATCACCTACATTAGCTTTAATGTTGTCATTCTATGTAAGTCTTAAAGGGACAGGAATGCCCAAAAATTTCATGCATGATTCAGGTTGAACATACGATTATAAACAACTTTCAAATGTACTTTTATCATGAAATATAGTTCATTATCTTGTTATTCTTTGCTAAAGGAACTGCACTGCACTACTGGCAGCTACACGTCTTAGCCAATCACAAAAGACAATTATATGCAGGCACCTATCACCAGCTAGCTCCCACTAGGGAAGGATATGTAGTCAAAATGACACTTTCATGATTCAGACAGAGTGTGCAATTTTAAGCAACTAAAAATGGGCCGGCTCCTAAGCTTACATTTTTGCTTTTTCAAATAAAGCTACAAAGAGAATGAAGAAAATTTGATAACAGGAGTAAATTAGAAATTTGTTTAAATTGACATGCTCTGAATCATGAAAGTTTAATTTTGACTAGACTATCCCTTTAAATTCAGTGTAAGTGCTATTGCATTGTCTTTTTATTATGCACATGTTAGTGCAGTTCTACTATATTGTATAGTCCTTTAAGGCATGTAAAATATTGATCTTTGGCACCCATATGTTAGGAAGATGGACATCACTAATGTAGGCAATATATGCTTTCTGAGCAGGCACAGTGCTTGAATAAATGGGCATGAGACATACGTACATATGCTCCATGCACCGAGAAACCTCTCACTGGAACAATGATCACTTTTACTTGAGTGGCTTCAACACAGAAAGCATTTGGAGATATTTTATTAATTAAAACAATAATTAATTGGTCGATTCATTAATTAATTAGTTAATGAAATAATGAAAATGAAAAACAAATGATTGTTATATTTGGGGAATGCCAGAAGCTTGCTCATATAGATGCAATGAGCTGGCTAACATGGGCCTAAGCAATCAGCTGCAGGAACTTTTATAAGAAACCATTTTTTTCTATTTGTATTTTCTTGTATCATATTCATCCAGTTTGTCTAAAAATGATAAATGAATGTCTAATAACAAAAAAACAAACTAACCAAATCCATGTGAGAAAAGATTATGAGCTAGATTATGAGTGGAGCACAAATTAACGCTCCAGCTGGAGCGTTAGTTGCGCTAGAAGTAAGATTTTTACGCTCGTCGGGTTGTGCTCATAGTATGAGTTGAAAGTAAACTGTTTTCGCTCTTGCTCTAATACGACAAGCACAAAAATCCAAAATTAGAATATCATGTGCGTATTCACATATTCCCCCATAAAATTCAATAGAGAAAAAAAGTAGGGGGGAAAACCCCACTCTCGCGCAAACACGATCACATATTCTCATTTGCACTAACCCAACATGAAAATATGAATATTTCACATTCCAATGTTCTTCAAATAAATACATATATACACATATAACTACATAAATACATATGTTTACATATATATGTGCATGTATGAATATATGTATATATATATATATATATATATATATATATATATATATATATATATATATATATAAAATGAGTCCAAAGAGAGCACTCACCGTGTATCAAAAGTGTTTAATCCATCAGTAAAAGTTTTCGGGGAATAACCCCATCATCAGACAAGTGAACAAAACACTGTTTTGTTCACTTGTCTGATGATGGGGTTAATCCCCGAAAACGTTTACTGATGGATTAAACACTTTTGATACATGGCGAGTGCTCTCTTTGGACTCATTTTGTATATCACTTTGTGGAATGCACCCCAGCTTGGAAAAGGAACAGTGAGTGCTGGCTCCTTGCACAAATATATATATATATACAGTATATACAGTATACAACAGAAGTGAGTACACCCCAGTGCATATCAAATGTCAAATGATTCAAAATTGTATAACCTAACAGTAACTGCATTACGTCTAAGATTTACAGTACGGTATTTGCTCTTATGTAAAATTAAAAACTATCAGTTTAGATTTACTATAATAAAAATACTGGCCCCAAAGCAGGAAATCAATGCAACAAAAGTCACTGCACCTTTCATTACTGAGATTCAAATCTTTTATTTTTTTCAATACTTTGCATGTCTACCTTTATTTTTGATGACAGACTCAATCCTCCTTGGCATGGAGGAAACCAGTGTCGTACAATTTTCTTGAGAGATGTTCTGCCCTTCTTCAGAGATATTTCTTTTCAGCTGCTCTGTGCTGCCAGCTGGAGGGGTTGTGTTGCAATACCATTCTCTTTAAAATACCCCAAAGATGTTTTACTGGATTCAAGTCAGTTGACATACTTGGCCAGGTCATAGTTTTCAATTGTTTCTCCTTTAAAAAATCCTTTGTGATTTTGGTAGTGTGCTTTGGATCAATATCATGCTGGAATATTCGTCATCTGCCAAACTTCTGGAGACTGGGAGTCATCTTGTCAGCCAGTAATTTGGTATGTCCCAGGCATTCATTGTGCCATCTATAAATGTCATCTCCCAACACGTTTTGCAGTCATATTGTCACATTCCCACATCCATGATTCACTGTTGGGACTATGCATTCACTGTAATAATCCTGACCAGGAGATGTTATTGGTTTGTCCTCACTACATTATAAAATTAAAATAAAGAATACAACAAAAAACTAAAATGTTGTTATGCTGCTGGCTTATAGCAATAGCTCTAGCCACTTCTTTAACTTTTTTTAAATTTTAGCTGCTGTTCAGCTGTTTCTTTGCTGTCCTGAAAATGTCTCTTTTAGGAAACAGCAAACAAATAGATGTTCATTTACAAATTAATTCCGAACAACCCTCTTAAATGAATAGTAGGAGGAACCGAGATAATTTGTTTTCATTACGAATGATTCTTCTGAAACATAGCGCTATTGAAATATAAAATAGAATTCAGTAATTAAATAGCCTGAAAATCTCATTTGTTTAGCAAGTAATTTTAAGCCCTTGTATAGATGATATTTACAGAAGACAGAAAACCATTCACAAATTTCTCTTTTCCAAACACTAGGTTTTGTTGCTGACTGCTTTAACACGACCTGTTGGTAAAATACTGATGCAATAAGACAGTATGGGGTGTATCTATTTTTGCCGGTGACTTATACACATTAGCCAATATCTCTGTAGCTTTGCAAGACACCTAGGGAATGTAATTAAAGTCCATAGCCATTGATTTCTGGGTTAGCTTAGCCAAAAGCTGAAAACACAAATATTATGAGCAAATTATGAGACACCAAATATAAAGCATAAAACAAACTTATCAAACAGAGATTGCAAAGCCAGCTTATCTTAATGTAACACCTGTTTCCGATATATAATATAGCTTTAATACTATAAAATGTACAATAAATACGCTCTAAAAGCAAATATATATGGGAGAGCGAGAGAGAGATAGGGTGTACAAAATGCATTCATTCATAAAAATACTTTCTGCATACAAATATAGGTTGATTTTATTATCCGCAGGCTCTTCCTAAAAAACTAATTTGCAAAATGTTTAAACAGCTTTTTCTCCTGCAAGAATAAAATGTTCGTTTATCTCTTCTCTTTTTTTCCCCAAATTTAGAGTGTAAGCTCTTTCGGTCGCTAGTTTCATAAAATGTAAAAATCAATTAATTAATTAGATAAATAATTAGTTAAGTTTTCCACTGATTAGTAACAGTCAAACTTTACATCCAATTCTTATTTTGGGAAATCTCTTGAAGGTGACATGAAAGTGCAAAAAAAAAAATATCTCATATGTTAGAGCATTTTATAATTGCACTATTGTTTGTATATAACTGTGCATTTAACCCCTGAAAATGGATAAAAACACATTAGTTAAAGTCAATTCCTGCGCTGTAATGCGCTACTGGGACTTAGCTGAACACCTCTGGTGAACCAATGACAAGAGGTATATTTATGTAGAGACAAAATATATGGTCTGGGACTCCTTACTACATAAAAACAAACACACACATTTCTGAAAGAATCAGGTGTTACAATCAAAACAATCCATACTCATAGACTATCTAAGTTATATACAGTAGTCTATTAGTACAGTCTATCTCAAATTTTAGCCAGCAACATTTTTTGTGAACTAGGAATAAAGTTTTTGAATTTTCAGGAAAGAAATGTCAGTCTGGATATTTTTTTTCTTTTGTCCTGGCTATCTTTGCTGCTAGTATATAAAAAAGCACTTGCTTATTATAGGAAGATACAGGTCATGTGATCTCATCAAACCCTTCTGATGCTAATTGTCTGTTTATGGCATTTAATAAAGAAGAACTTTAACCCTATTGAATTATTGAAGGTTTATTACAGTTGTTTTTGAGCATTAGTGTTTTTAGGGACATTTTTTAGTGGAGCCTAACCAAATGGGAATTGATAGAAACACTCAGTCACAGCATACAGAGTCTCGCTGTTATAGATAGTGGTTGGTCACCCATTACACCCCAGATACTTCACCATGGTTACAGCTTCCACATCGCTATCAGTAGTGCCACCATCACCTTCTGACAAGTTAGTAGTCGCCCAACACTTTAAGGCAGACATAACTTGTAGGATAAAAAAAATCATTGTCGATGTTGCCAGGAACCATAAATAAAATAAAACTACATTATCTCCATTGTATTGGACTATATCAGTAGCTATCTCAGATCGCAAACCACAAATATTAGCTACTGATGTTCTGTGCTACAGATAACCTCAACAACAAATCAGTCTAATTGCAATTAATACGTAATGCAATTTAATGGGTCTCCATCCTATTTAAAGGACCAGTAAATACAGTAGATTTGCATAATTAACAAATGCATGATAAATAGACAATGCAATAGCACTTAGTCTGAACTTCAAATGAGTAGTAGATTGTTTTTCTGAGAAATTTCAAAAGTTATGTATTTTTCCATTCCCCCTGTATAATGTGATTACCGCCAGCCAATCACAAATACATAAGTATATTCTGTGAATTCTTGCACATGTTCAGTAGGAGCTGATGACTCAAAAAGTACAAATATAAAATGACTATGCACATTTTGTTAATGGAAGTAAATTGTAAAGTTGTTTAAAGTTGCATTCTCTATCTGAATCATGAAAGTTTAATTTTGACTTGAGTGTCCCTTTAACCCAAACCATGATCATGTTTGTAGTGAGGGGAAGCTGTGTAAGGGTAAATTGTGTATTATGGTAATGGATGAGCACTCAAAAGACATGTTTTAGGTTAGAGTAAGGGGTGGTGGGAACAGGGTTATAACTATTGTAAATTGCAGTTCAGGTAGCCAAATTAGCACCATTTAGGGTTAATTGTCTTCTGGAGGCTGGAAAAACAAGTGACAGTGTTAATTGTGGTCAATCAAGATGTGACAAGGGTTTATTGCAGTGTTGGAAAGCAGTAGATAAGTTTAATTGTGGCATAACAACCACTGAGCTTTTACAGGTATCAATATATATAATATTATATGGGGTCTCAATGTTAGTCATAACCACCAGCCATCAGGAGACTAATGGATAGAGGGTCCTGTCAAGAGTTGCCCTGTTGTAAATCAACTCTCTTGAAGGTGATCTACAAAGCAGCTTGGCTCATTCAAGAGAATCACAAAAAGAAGAGAGTAACTAAGATAAAAAAAATAGTGTATATTCTACGCATCCCTGGACAGTAGAGTCTTTAAAGAGATCTTGAAAGTTTGAAAACTAGGGGAGAGTCTTGTGAGGCAAGGCAGATAGTTCTACAATATAGGGGCCAATCTGGAGAAGTCCTGCAGTTGGGAATATGAAGAAGTCACAAGAGAGGAGGAGAGATAGAGATCATGAGCAGAGTGAAGGGGTGGGATTGAGAGTTTGTGGAGAAAAGGTCAGGGATATAGAGGGGAGCAGTGTTATTGAGAGCCTTAAATGTCAGTCAGGATTTTGTGTTTTATTCTGAAGGTTAGAGGAAGCCAGTGAAGGGATTGGCAGAGAGGTGCAGCAGACAAGGAGTGATGTGTGAAGAAGACCAGCCTTGCATAGGCATTTATTATGGATTGTAAGGAAGCTTGACAGCAGCTAGAGAGGCCAGAGAGGATGGAGCTACAATAGTGAAGGCGGAAGATGAGGAGAGAGTGGATTAAAGTATGTCTTGTGTGAGGAAGTGGCAAAATTTGGAAACGTTTTTAGGGTGAAAGTGGCAGGAATTGGCAAAATACTGGATGTGGTAAATAAAAGAGACTTTATACAAAGTTGGGTGTTAGAGGTTTTGAAAAAGGGGGTATGGGAATAAGTAGCTCAGTTTTGGAGAAATTTAGCTTAAGGTAGTAACAGGACATCCAGGATGAAATATTATTTAAAAAGTTAGTGACATGAGTTAGCATGGAATGATATAGGTCTAGTGCAGAGAGGTAGATTTGGGTATCATCAATGTAAAAATTATACTGAAAGCCATGTTACTTTATTAAGTAATCTAAGGATGATGAATACTTTGAGAAAAAAATGGGACCAAGTACAGAGCTTTGTGGTACCCCAACAGATAGTGGTAAAGGGTCAGTGATGGGCCAGAGAAGGCTACACTAAAGGTCCGGCTAGACAGGTAGGAGATACTAGATATGTGCATTGGTTTTTTTATGATTGCAAAATCACTATCAAAACACTGATATTTTTTATGTTTTCACAACATGAATATTCAGATGAATGCACAACAAAATTTAAAGAAAACAAATAAATACTGATGAAATTCTGCATTATTACCATTATTATTATTATTTGTTTCCTTTAAATTAGCTTAGGGGGCTAAAATGATCACCTCTGCTGTACTGGAGAGAAGCACTAAACCCAATCCTTTTTCACAGAGCCCCACGCTAAGCCTCCTATTAGTGCACCCTGGGGCTCTGTGTAGAAGGATCGGGATTAGTGTGGCTCTCCAGCACACTAAAGGTAACTATTTAAACTACAGGTGAGCTTTTTCACCTGCAGAAAAAGAACATTTACATTTGTTTAACAAAAATTAATGTAAATGTTCCACGAATAGTCAGTGTTCATTTTGTTTTGAATTAGATGAATACCGAATAGCACACGCAACAAATATTTGAAAAACTTTTTTTTTATATTTGTTACGAAAAATTTGGCCAAACTCATTTTTTTTCCTGTGTACACCTCTAACAGATACTTATATCCCACTGAAACTAGAAAAATAAGTCCTTGCACATACCTTAAGGGCTAGATTTATGAAGCCCCTACGGCAGCCCTACGGCAGCAAGTTCTCACTAGAACTTGCTCGCCGTGATTTATCAAGCAGCGGTCACAAGACCGCTGCTTCCCTAAGCTGTTCGCCACCTCTAAACTGGCGAAATTCAATCTCCTCGGTCGAGTCCGACCAAGGAGATTGACAGCTCCTGCCCGCGCGTGATTGGCTGTGCGCGGGCAGGGGGCGGGATTGCACGCGAGCCCAAAATTGCGCTTGTGTGCAATGCCAAATACCTGCGGGTAATTTCGCCCTGCCACAGGCGAGCTGAGGCATACAGGGGCACGTATACGCGCCCCTGTACGCCTCAGCTATAATAAATCTAGCCCTTAGTCTGGAATATGGATAAGTCTATCCTAAGAGTTAATTAACATGACAATAATGATAATGATTTTTTTTTTCAATGCACTAATTGGTCCCTCTTTCAAAAGGAAACAAATATATTATTTTCCTTCTATATCATATGAATTGTCATGAATGCTTCACTATCTAATATGATTCATCAGACGCTCCTGTATATACACATATATTGGAGAAACTGCACTGCAATACAAATTTATTTGAACATGAGATCAGAGAAGAGAAAGATGGAAAAAAACAATTGAAAGAAAAGTTCTAAACCAAAAAGAATTATGCTTTAAATGATATTGTAATTAAATGCAGGAAAACACTGTACTACAAATTGTATGGTTTTGTATACACAAGTTGTAGTACATATAACAATTTCAAATCACTGACTATATCAAAGAAAAGTATGTAAATTAAATTCCTAAATCTCTCTTCTGAAAACCCAACTGTTAAGGCATATATGCTTTGCTGCTTTTGTTTAATTTTAGATTTAAAGGAACAAATTGGTCTAGATCACTGGTTTTCAAACCTGTCCACAGACCTCCCTACCAGGCCAGATTTTTAGGATATCTGAACTAGAGCACAGGTGAAATAATCAGCAGATTAGTAAATATTGTTATTTTACCTGCTCTCACCCAAGGTAATAATGAAAATCTGGCCTGTTGGGGAGGCTTGAGGACAGGTTTGAAAACCAGTGGTCTTGATTCATCAAAGCCTATTTGTGAAACTAATATCTCATTAACACAACTCAGATATTGCAGAATTTAAAGAGGTGTGCACCTGCCCCTCATCACAGTTGTAAACTGCAAGTTCAGCTCTATTACAACCAATGAAGCTGCATCTATCTCACAACTGTAGAACAAGTCCCACTGTCAAGGATTCCAGCATCAGAAAAATACATTTTATAACCATACAAAACAATTTAAATTAGGGGGGTGGGGATGTCTAAAAAAACAGTGTATGAATTATATGTTAAAGTGAAATACTTAGATCATATCCCTGGCTGAAGTCTCATTATAAATGCATAATAAGTTCATGTAATTGAAAAAGGCAATGTGTACTGTTAAAGGGACAGGAAAGTCAGAGTAATGCTTTCATGGCTCAGATAGAGCATGTCATTTTAAAATACCTTCTCAGTTTACTTCTATTTTCAAATTTACTTTGGCATATTTGCATCTTTGTTGAAAAGCAAACCTAGGTAGGCTCAGGAGCATAAAAGCACTATGGGTTAGCTAGTGATCAGTAATAGCTCAAATATGACTCTTGTCATTGCCTCACCAGATGTGTCCAGTTAGCTCCCAGCAGTGCACTGCTGGTCTGGAGCTGCCTTTAATTATGTGTTTAACTCTTCTGAGGAAGGGGCATGGCTCTGGAATGCATTGTGGTTACTGTTTGACCAGACAAACAACTGTTCAGAGACATCACCCCTTATGGTTTTCTTTTTTTTTTAAATAAAAGTATTTGAATATTGTTGTATGTTTTTTATATTTAAATTAACATTTCTTTATTATTTATGCACTGTCTTTTTAATTCATAAAATAGTTATATGCTAGCAACAGAGTGATAATAAACACATTACATTTTTTTCTTGTACAACTGTTATATCCCTTTAAATAAAAATTGCAATAAAGTATCTGCACATTTTAACTATTTACAGTAGCATATACACTTGTTTAAATTTGATACAGGATCCCATATTAAAGAATAGGTTTTTAACTGGCCTATTCCACAGTCTTTTTTTCTGTAACTTGCTTTTAGAAACTTGAATAGCAATATGTAAATGTGGATCTCTCTCAGTGTAATCAGCAGATGAACAGACTCATCATAATGCTCGCTTGTAATCAAAGATCTCTGAAATATAGAGGAATGAATTTAGCACGTAGATATAATGAAAACTGAAGTTTACTTGAATCTTCCTAGCTAACCCTCAGATAATGTAATGTGAAGTTCACTCCTATTAATGTTGGGCTTATAGCGGTTGAAACTTTGAAGATAATTGTCTTCATACTAAAACTGTGGATAAGAGCAAGCAAAAAAAATCTCAATTTCCTTTGCAAATTACATGTTTAGGGCTCCATGTACGAAGCAGCGAAAGCTGCTCCGGAGCCTTTGCGGGGCAGGTTCGCATATGCGAGCCTGCTTCCCGCAATGTAAGAAGCAGCGGTCATTAGACCGCTGCTTCCTACACCCTACGCCACCTACGCTCGCTCTCGGTGATTGACAGCCCCTTCAGTCGCGTGATTGGTCGCGCGACTGAAGGGGCGGGCATTACACACTCCGCTGAGTGTGTAATGATACATACGGGCAAGCAGATCAATAGATCCGCTGCCCGTGTGTAGCGGAGGCGGGCGGACAGCTTTGCGAGTTAAGAAGCTGTCCGCCCGCCTCTTAGTACATGGAGCCCTTTTAGAGAAATATTTAAGAGAAATTAAAATATACATTGGTTATATCAGCAATAAGGTACTGGTTTATAATAAAAAACTACAAACAATATGCATATAAATTATTATTTTTATAAACTGTCACTTTATTAAAGTGATATGAAACCCCAAAAATGTATTTTGTTATTAAGACAGTTTCCCATTTACTCCTATTATCAAATTTGTTTTGTTCTCATGATATTCTGTGTAGAAGAGATACCAAGTTAATATCTAGAGCAGTATATGGCAGGAAACAGTGTTACAATCTAGTGCTCTTGCAAATGCATATCATTTTTGAAATACTGCTGCTATATAGTGCTCCAGAAATGGGCTGGCTCCTAAGCATATGAATTTCCAAAATCAAATCATCCAATAGGAATGCAAGGGATGCCATTTTGAAAAGACTCCCTTGCACTGAAAATTCAGTATACAGCGGCAACCGTATGAAGAGGATGCGCCACGCCGGATGTCTTTAGGATGGAGCCGATCCGCGCACCCAGGATGAAGATAGAAGATGCCGCCTGAATGAAGATAGAAGACGCCGTCTGGATGGATGAAGACCTCTCCGTCTGGACTTCAAAAACTGTAAGTGGATCGTTGGGGGTTAGTGTTATTTTTTTAGGTTAGTGTTTTTTTGGGTGGGATTTCTTTTTTAGATTAGAGTTTTGGGCATTCTTAAAAGAGCTAAATGCCGTTTAAAGGGCAATGGAAAAGAGCTGAATGCCCTTTTAAGGGCACTGCCCATACAAATGCCCTTTTCAGGGCAATGGGTAGCTTAGGTTTTTTTTAGAGTTAGGTTTTTTATTTTGGGGGGTTGGTTGAGTGGTGGGTTTTACTGTTGGGGGTCTTTGTATTTTTTTTACAGGGAAAACAGCTGATTTCTTTAGGGCAATGCCTACAAAAGGCCTTTTAAGGGCTATTGGTAGTTTATTGTAGACTAGGTTTTTTTTGGGGGGGGGTTATTTTGATAGGGCTATTAGATTAGGTGTAATTGTTTTTATTTTGGATAAAAAAAAATTTTAGTAGGGTTCGGTTTTTTAATTAATAATTTAATTTATTTAATTGATAGTTATTTTAATTTTAGTATAATAATAATGTTAGTTTAATTTATAGTTTAAGCTTAGTATTTTTTAATTTCCCTGGTAAGTTTTTATTTATTTTAAGATAGGGATCTTGTAATTTTAATTTAAAATTAGGGGGTTGTTAGGTTTAGGGGTTAATAGTTTAATTTAGTTTTTTGCGATGTGGAGGGGGCTGGTGGTTTAGGGGTTAATAGGTTTATTTAGTGGCAGTGATGTTTAGGACGCTAGAGGTTTAGGAGTTAATAACTTTCAGCTAGATTACAAGTTTTGCATTATACTGAAAAAGCAGCGTTATCAAGTTATAACGCTGCTTTTTCACTACCGCTGATATTACGAGTCTTGCAGATTTAGGGGCACTGCACACTTTTTTGGCCTTACGGCAAATCAACTTACGCAATTTGCGTATAGTCTATTTTCAATGTGACTTCCATAGCGCCAGTATTACGAGCTTATCCTGGAAGGCCAAAAAGTGAGCGGTACACCCTATCCCGTCAAGATTGGTAACGCATTTTAAAGTCAGTAGTTATGAGTTTTACACTACAAAGGCGTAGCATAAAGCTCATAACTAAAGTGCTAAAAAAGTACACTAACACCCATAAACTACCTATTAACCCCTAAACCGAGGCCCTCCTGCATCGCAAACACTGAAATTAAATTATTAACCCCTAATCTGCCACTCCGGACATCACCGCCACTATAATAAACATATTAACCCCTAAACCGCCACACTCCCGCCTCGCAAACACTATTTAAATATTGTTAACCCATAATCTGCTGTCCCTAACATCGCCGCCATCTACCTACATTTATTAACCCCTAATCTGCTGCCCCCAACGTCGCCGCCACTATATTAAATTTATTAACCCCTAAATCTAAGTCTAACCCTAACCCCTTAACTTAAATATAATTAAAATAAATCTAAAAAAAATTACTTTCATTACCTAACTAATTCTTATTTAAAACTAAGGGCGCGATCCGATATAGATCGCAGTTTGCGGCGCAAGCGAGGGAACCGGCGTCGCCCGCAGTTTCAGCTCGCAACTCGAGCTATCCCATATAGGTCGCCGTCAGATGCTAACGTGCCGTAAGTCTGACAAACCAGCGATGTCCAGAAATCTGCGCAAGTACAAATTTCTGGCGTCGCCAGTGACTTGCGCCACGTTAGAATCTGCCGGCGCCTATAAAACCTGACTAAAGTCTAAAACACCCGCACTGTCTAACACGCCTCCCTAACATAGCCCGCACTGTCTAACACGCCTCCCTAACATAGCCCGCACTGTCTAACCCTCTATCCGCTATCCCCCCTCACTAGCCTAACAATAAAAAAGCTATTAACCCCTAAACCGCCGCTCCCGTACCCCGCCGCAACCTAATAAAGTTATTAACCCCTAAACCGTCGCTCCCGTACCCCGCCGCCAGCTATATTATATCTATAACCCCCTAAAGTGAGCCCCTAACACCGCCGCCATCTATATTAAAATTATTAACCCCTAATGTAAGCCCCTTACACCGCCGCCATCTCTATTAAAATGATTAACCCCTAATTTAATCTACCTACCCCGCCGCCAGCTATATTATCTATATTAACCCTAAGTATATTATAGTTAATATAGTTATTACATTATATATATTAACTATATTAACCCTAATTATATTAGGGTTAATATAGTTACTATAGTATTTATATTAACTATATTAACTCTATCTAACCCTAACACCCCTAACTAAATTTATATTAAATTAATCTAATTCATATTATAAACTAAAATATTCCTATTTAAATCTAAATACTTACCTATAAAATAAACCCTAAGATAGCTACAATATAATTAATAATTACATTGTAGCTATGTTAGGGTTAATATTTATTTTACAGGTAAATTGTTAATTATTTTAACTAGGTATAATAGATATTAAATAGTTATTAACTATTTAATATCTACCTAGTTAAAATAATTACCCAATTACCTGTAAAATAAATCCTAACCTAAGTTACAAATACACCTACACTATCAATAAATTAAATAAACTACTAACATCTATCTAAAAATACAATTAAATTAACTAAACTAAATTACAAAAAAAACAAACACTAAATTACAAAAAATAAAAAAAAGATTACAAGATTTTTAAGCTAATTACACCTATTCTAAGCCCCCTAATAAAATAATAAACCCCCAAAATAAAAAAATTTCCCTGCCCTATTCTAAATTAAACAAATTTCAAAGCTCTTTACCTTACCTTACAACCCCCCAAACAGTAAAACCCACCACCCACACAACCAACCCCCCCAAATAAAACCCTAACTAAAAAAACCTAAGCACCCCATTGCCCTGGAAAGGGCATTTTGATGGGCATTGCCCTTAAAAGGGCATTTAGCTCTATTGCGGCCCAAAGCCCTAACATAAAAATAAAACCCACCCAATTCTATCAGCCAATCGGAATTAAGGTTTAAAATCAGACAATCAGCCATTAGAATGCAAGATCAATCCTATTGGCTGATTGGATCTAATCCTATTGGCTGATTGGATCTAATCCAATCGGAATCTAAGGGATGCCATCTTAGATGACGTCACTTAAAGGTACCTTCATTTGTCGGGTAGTCGTCGTTGGAAGAGGATGCTCTGCGCCGGATGTCTTGAAGATGGACCCGCTCTGCGCCGGAAGGATGAAGATAGAAGATGCCGTCTGGATGAAGACTTCTGCCCATCTGTAGGACTACTTCTGCCCTTCTGGAGGACCACTTCTGCCGGCTTCGTTGAGGACATCTTGCCGCTTGGATGAAGACTTCTCTCGGTAAGTGGATCTTTGGGGGTTAGTGTTAGGATTTTTTAAGGGTGTATTGGGTGGGTTTTATTTTTAGGTTAGGGCTTTGGGCCGCAATAGACTAAATGCCCTTTTAAGGGCAATGCCCATCCAAATGCCCTTTTCAGGTCAATGAGGAGCTTAGGTTTTTGTAGTTAGGGTTTTATTTGGGTGGTTGTTTGTGTGGGTGGTGGGTTTTACTGTTGAGTGAGTTGTGTGTATTTTTATTTTTACAGGTAAAAGAGATGATATTTTTGGGGCAATGCCCTGCAAAAGGCCCTTTTAAGGGCTATTGGTAGTTTAGTTTAGGCTAGGGGTTTTATTATTTGGGGGGGGGTTTATTTTGATAGGGCTATTAGATTAGGTGTAATTAGTTTAAAGAGCTTGTAATTTGTTTTTTATTTTCTTTAATTTAGTGTTTGTTTGTTTTTTTGTAATTAAGCAAATTTTATTGAATTTAGTTAATTGTATTTAATTTAGGAATTTATTTAATTGTAGTGTTAGGTAATAGTGTAATTTAGGTTAGGTTTTATTTTACAGGCAAATTTGTATTTATTTTAGCTAGGTAGTTAGTAAATAGTTAATAACTATTAGTAACTATTCTACCTTGTTAAAATAAATACAAACTTACCTGTAAAATAAAAATAAAACCTAAGCTAGCTACAATGTAACTAGTAGTTATATTGTAGCTAGCTTAGGGTTTATTTTATAGGTAAGTATTTAGTTTTAAATAGGAATAATTTAGGTAATAATTGTAGGTTTTATTTATATTTATTTTAATTATATTTAAGTTAGGGGGTGTTAGGGTTAGACTTAGGTTTAGGGGTTAATAAATATAATATAGTGGCGGCAACATTGGAGGAGGCAGATTAGGGGTTAATAACATTATGTAGGTGTCGGCGATGTTGTGGGCAGCAGATTGGGGGTTAATAAATATAATGTAGGTGTCAGCAATGTTGGGGGCAGCAGATTAGGGGTTCATAAGTATAATGTAGGTGGTGGCGATGTCCGGAGAGGCAGATTAGGGGTTAATAAGTATAATGTAGGTGTTGCCGGTGTCGGGAGCGGCAGATTAGGGGTTAATAAGTGTAAGATTAGGGGTGTTTATAGTAGGGGTTCATTTTAGGGTGTTAGGTGTAAACATAAAATGTGTTTCCCCATAGGAATCAATGGGGCTGCGTTACTGAGCTTTACGCTGCTTTATTGCAGGTGTTGGACTTTTTCTCAGCCGGCTCTCCCCATTGATGTCTAGGGGGAAATCATGCATGAGCATGTACAACTAACTCACCGCTGACTTAAACAGTGCTGGTATTGGAGTGCGGTATCGACCATAATTTTGTTCTACGCTCACTTCTCGCCTTTTAACGCTGGGTTTGTAAAAACCTATAATACCAGCACTGTAGGTAAGTCAGCAGTGAGAATAAAGTTCAAGTTAATACATCACCCCTCATAACGCAAAACTCGTAATCTAGCCATTTATTTAGTGGTGGCAATGTTGGGGAGCGGCGGAATAGAGGTTAATATCTTTTTTACAGTGTGGGCGATGATGGGGTGCGGGGGAATAGGGGTTAATAACTTTATTGTAGTGGCAGCGATATTGGGAGCAGCAGATTAGGGGTTAATAGATTTATTTTGGTGGTGGCAATGTTGGGAGCAGCAGATTAGGGGTTAATAACATTATTTTGGTGTCGGCAATGTCGGGAGCAGCAGATTAGGGGTTAATAACATTATGTAGGTGTCGGCAATGTCGGGGGCAGCAGATTAGGGGTGTTTAGACGTGGGATTTATGTTAGCGTGTTAGGTTTAAATTTAACTTTTTTTCCCCATAGACATCAATGGGGTTGCGTTACGGAGGTGTTAGGTTTTTTCTAACACTTTCTCCCCATTGGGCAAAGCGTGCACAAGCACATTAAAGCAGCGCTTGTATTTTGTGCGGTATGGAGCTCATCGCCACCATATCGCACGCACAAGGCGGATTTTTCAAAACTCGTAATGGCAGCGCTATGGTGGGTGAAATAACGTACCTTTTGTTGCATTTGTTTCGCACCCTCTATAGTGCAAAACTTGTAATCTAGGTGTCAGATAGATTATGCCATTTTAAACAACTTTCTTAATTGGAAAAGACAATACAAGGGCACAAAATGGCTTAGCACATCCACAAACACCAGATATAATAATAAGTAGGTACTCACATCTGGTATAAACCATATGGTGTTATATAAGCAGCCTGGAATTTCAATGTCACCCAGCTGACTGGCTTCCAGCCATGCAGGATCCACATGTCATCAAGTTCCGATCCAAAAGGGTGGGTCTTCTTATACTCACTAAATAAAATACACAGCACACCACGTCATCAGGTTCTGATCCCAAAGCGTTGGTCTTCTTGTACTCACTAAATAAATACACAGCACACCACATGTCATCAAGTTCCGATCCAAAAGGGTGGGTCTTCTTGTACTCACTAAATAAAATACACAGCACACCACATGTCATCAGGTTCCGATCCCAAAGGGTGGGTCTTCTTGTACTCACTAAATAAAATACAAAGCACACCACATGTCATCAGGTTCTGATCCCAAAGGGTGGCTCTTCTTGTACTCACTAAATAAAATACACAGCACACCACATGTCATCAGGTTCTGATCCCAAAGCGTTGGTCTTCTTGTACTCACTAAATAAAATACACCGCACACCACATGTCATCAGGTTCAGATCCCAAAGCGTTGGTCTTCTTGTACTCACTAAATAAAATACACCGCACACCACATGTCATCAGGTTCAGATCCCAAAGCGTTGGTCTTCTTGTACTCACTAAATAAAATACACCGCACACCACATGTCATCAAGTTCAGATCCCAAAGCGTTGGTCTTCTTGTACTCACTAAATAAAATACACCGCACACCACATGTCATCAGGTTCAGATCCCAAAGCGTTGGTCTTCTTGTACTCACTAAATAAAATACACAGCACACCACATGTCATCAGGTTCTGATCCCAAAACGTTGGTCTTCTTGTACTCACTAAATAAAATACACAGCACACCACATGTCATCAGGTTCTGATCCCAAAGCGTTGGTCTTCTTGTACTCACTAAATAAAATACACCGCACACCACATGTCATCAGGTTCAGATCCCAAAGTGTTGGTCTTCTTGTACTCACTAAATAAAATACACCGCACACCACATGTCATCAGGTTCTGATCCCAAAGCGTTGGTCTTCTTGTACTCACTAAATAAAATACACCGCACACCACATGTCATCAGGTTCTGATCCCAAAGCGTTGGTCTTCTTGTACTCACTAAATAAAATACACCGCACACCACATGTCATCAGGTTCAGATCCCAAAGTGTTGGTCTTCTTGTACTCACTAAATAAAATACACAGCACACCACATGTCATCAGGTTCAGATCCCAAAGCGTTGGTCTTCTTGTACTCACTAAATAAAATACACAGCACACCACATGTCATCAGGTTCTGATCCCAAAGCGTTGGTCTTCTTGTACTCACTAAATAAAATGCACAGCACACCACATGTCATCAGGTTCTGATCCCAAAGCGTTGGTCTTCTTGTACTCACTAAATAAATACACAGCACACCACATGTCATCAGGTTCTGATCCCAAAGGGTAGCTTGTTGAAAACCATACCTAGGTAGGGTCAAGAGCAGTTATGCACTACTGAGAGCTAACTGGTGATTGGTGGCTGCATATTTATGCCTTTTGTCTATGGCTCATCTGATGTGTTGAGCTAGCTCCCAGTAGCGCATTGCTGCTCTTTCAACAAAGAATATGAAGAGACTGATGCAAAAGTTGTAAAATTGTATGTTCTTTGTGAACCATGGAAGAAAACATTTTAGTTACATGTCCCTTTAACATTGCTTTATTTCACAGTCATTGGCAGCAGAGAGGAAAACCTAGGTTATAATATGACAACACACTTTGCCTTATGGACACTAAAACTTTACACTTTTTTTAATAGTTTAATGGACAAAAACAGAATTTATGTTTACCTGATAAATTTCTTTCTCCAACGGTGTGTCCGGTCCACGGCGTCATCCTTACTTGTGGGATATTCTCTTCCCCAACAGGAAATGGCAAAGAGCCCAGCAAAGCTGGTCACATGATCCCTCCTAGGCTCCGCCTACCCCAGTCATTCGACCGACGTTAAGGAGGAATAATAGCATAGGAGAAACCATATGGTACCGTGGTGACTGTAGTTAAAGAAAATAAATTATCAGACCTGATTAAAAAACCAGGGCGGGCCGTGGACCGGACACACCGTTGGAGAAAGAAATTTATCAGGTAAACATAAATTCTGTTTTCTCCAACATAGGTGTGTCCGGTCCACGGCGTCATCCTTACTTGTGGGAACCAATACCAAAGCTTTAGGACACGGATGAAGGGAGGGAGCAAATCAGGTCACCTAAATGGAAGGCACCACGGCTTGCAAAACCTTTCTCCCAAAAATAGCCTCAGAAGAAGCAAAAGTATCAAACTTGTAAAATTTGGTAAAAGTGTGCAGTGAAGACCAAGTCGCTGCCCTACATATCTGATCAACAGAAGCCTCGTTCTTGAAGGCCCATGTGGAAGCCACAGCCCTAGTGGAATGAGCCGTGATTCTTTCGGGAGGCTGCCGTCCGGCAGTCTCGTAAGCCAATCTGATGATGCTTTTAATCCAAAAAGAGAGAGAGGTAGAAGTTGCTTTTTGACCTCTCCTTTTACCTGAATAAACAACAAACAGGGAAGATGTTTGTCTAAAATCCTTTGTAGCATCTAAATAGAATTTTAGAGCGCGAACAACATCCAAATTGTGCAACAAGCGTTCCTTCTTTGAAACTGGTTTCGGACACAGAGAAGGTACGATAATCTCCTGGTTAATGTTTTTGTTAGAAACAACTTTTGGAAGAAAACCAGGTTTAGTACGTAAAACCACCTTATCTGCATGGAACACCAGATAAGGAGGAGAACACTGCAGAGCAGATAATTCTGAAACTCTTCTAGCAGAAGAAATTGCAACTAAAAACAAAACTTTCCAAGATAATAACTTAATATCAACGGAATGTAAGGGTTCAAACGGAACCCCCTGAAGAACTGAAAGAACTAGATTGAGACTCCAAGGAGGAGTCAAAGGTTTGTAAACAGGCTTGATTCTAACCAGAGCCTGAACAAAGGCTTGAACATCTGGCACAGCTGCCAGTTTTTTGTGAAGTAACACCGACAAGGCAGAAATCTGTCCCTTCAGGGAACTTGCCGATAATCCTTTTTCCAATCCTTCTTGAAGGAAGGATAGAATCCTAGGAATCTTAACCTTGTCCCAAGGGAATCCTTTAGATTCACACCAACAGATATATTTTTTCCAAATTTTGTGGTAAATCTTTCTAGTTACAGGCTTTCTGGCCTGAACAAGAGTATCGATAACAGAATCTGAGAAACCTCGCTTCGATAAAATCAAGCGTTCAATCTCCAAGCAGTCAGCTGGAGTGAAACCAGATTCGGATGTTCGAACGGACCCTGAACAAGAAGGTCTCGTCTCAAAGGTAGCTTCCAAGGTGGAGCCGATGACATATTCACCAGATCTGCATACCAAGTCCTGCGTGGCCACGCAGGAGCTATCAAGATCACCGACGCCCTCTCCTGATTGATCCTGGCTACCAGCCTGGGGATGAGAGGAAACGGCGGGAACACATAAGCTAGTTTGAAGGTCCAAGGTGCTACTAGTGCATCCACTAGAGCCGCCTTGGGATCCCTGGATCTGGACCCGTAGCAAGGAACTTTGAAGTTCTGACGAGAGGCCATCAGATCCATGTCTGGAATGCCCCAAAGTTGAGTGACTTGGGCAAAGATTTCCGGATGGAGTTCCCACTCCCCCGGAAGCAATGTCTGACGACTCAGAAAATCCGCTTCCCAATTTTCCACTCCCGGGATGTGGATAGCAGACAGGTGGCAGGAGTGAGACTCCGCCCATAGAATAATCTTGGTCACTTCTTCCATCGCTAGGGAACTCCTTGTTCCCCCCTGATGGTTGATGTACGCAACAGTCGTCATGTTGTCTGATTGAAACCGTATGAACTTGGTCCTCGCTAGCTGAGGCCAAGCCTTGAGAGCATTGAATATCGCTCTCAGTTCCAGAATATTTATCGGTAGAAGAGATTCTTCCCGAGACCAAAGACCCTGAGCTTTCAGGGATCCCCAGACCGCGCCCCAGCCCATCAGACTGGCGTCGGTCGTGACAATGACCCACTCTGGTCTGTGGAATGTCATCCCTCGTGACAGGTTGTCCAGGGACAGCCACCAACGGAGTGAGTCTCTGGTCCTCTGATTTACTTGTATCTTTGGAGACAAGTCTGTATAGTCCCCATTCCACTGACTGAGCATGCACAGTTGTAATGGTCTTAGATGAATGCGCGCAAAAGGAACTATGTCCATTGTCGCTACCATCAACCCGATCACTTCCATGCACTGAGCTACGGAAGGAAGAGGAACGGAATGAAGTATTCGACAAGAGTCCAGAAGCTTTGTCTTTCTGGCCTCTGTTAGAAAAATCCTCATTTCTGAGGAGTCTATAATTGTTCCCAAGAAGGGAACCCTTGTTGACGGGGATAGAGAACTCTTTTCCACGTTCACTTTCCAGCCGTGCGATCTGAGAAAGGCCAGGACGATGTCCGTGTGAGCCTTTGCTCGAGGGAGGGACGACGCTTGAATCAGAATGTCGTCCAGGTAAGGTACAACTGCAATGCCCCTTGGTCTTAGCACAGCTAGAAGGGACCCTAGTACCTTTGTGAAAATCCTTGGAGCAGTGGCTAATCCGAAAGGAAGCGCCACGAACTGGTAATGTTTGTCCAGGAATGCAAACCTTAGGAACCGATGATGTTCCTTGTGGATAGGAATATGTAGATACGCATCCTTTAAATCCACCGTGGTCATGAATTGACCTTCCTGGATGGAAGGAAGGATAGTTCGAATGGTTTCCATCTTGAAAGATGGGACCTTGAGAAATTTGTTTAAGATCTTGAGATCTAGGATTGGTCTGAACGTTCCCTCTTTTTTGGGAACTATGAACAGATTGGAGTAGAACCCCATCCCTTGTTCTCTCAATGGAACAGGATGAATCACTCCCATTTTTAACAGGTCTTCTACACAATGTAAGAACGCCTGTCTTTTTATGTGGTCTGAAGACAACTGAGACCTGTGGAACCTTCCCCTTGGGGGAAGTCCCTTGAATTCCAGAAGATAACCCTGGGAGACTATTTCTAGCGCCCAAGGATCCAGAACATCTCTTGCCCAAGCCTGAGCGAAGAGAGAGAGTCTGCCCCCCACCAGATCCGGTCCCGGATCGGGGGCCGATATTTCATGCTGTCTTGGTAGCAGTGGCAGGTTTCTTTGCCTGCTTTCCCTTGTTCCAGCCTTGCATTGGTCTCCAAGCTGGCTTGGCCTGAGAAGTATTACCCTCTTGCTTAGAGGACGTAGCACCTTGGGCTGGTCCGTTTTTACGAAAGGGACGAAAATTAGGTCTATTTTTTGCCTTGAAAGGCCGATCCTGAGGAAGGGCATGGCCCTTACCCCCAGTGATATCAGAGATAATCTCTTTCAAGTCAGGACCAAACAGCGTTTTCCCCTTGAAAGGAATGTTTAGTAGCTTGTTCTTGGAAGACGCATCAGCCGACCAAGATTTCAACCAAAGCGCTCTGCGCGCCACAATAGCAAACCCAGAATTCTTAGCCGCTAACTTAGCCAATTGCAAAGAGGCGTCTAGAGTGAAAGAATTAGCCAATTTGAGAGCATTGACTCTGTCCATAATCTCCTCATAAGGAGGAGAGTCACTATCGAGCACCTTAATCAGTTCATCAAACCAGAAATATGCGGCTGTAGTGACAGGGACAATGCATGAAATGGGTTGTAGAAGGTAACCCTGCTGAACAAACATCTTTTTAAGCAAACCTTCTAATTTTTTATCCATAGGATCTTTGAAAGCACAACTATCCTCTATGGGAATAGTGGTGCGTTTGTTTAAAGTAGAGACCGCTCCCTCGACCTTGGGGACTGACTGCCATAAGTCCTTTCTGGGGTCGACCATAGGAAACAATTTTTTAAATATGGGGGGAGGGACGAAAGGAATACCGGGCCTTTCCCATTCTTTATTAACAATGTCCGCCACCCGCTTGGGTATAGGAAAAGCTTCTGGGAGCCCCGGCACCTCTAGGAACTTGTCCATTTTACATAGTTTCTCTGGGATGACCAAATTTTCACAATCATCCAGAGTGGATAATACCTCCTTAAGCAAAATGCGGAGATGTTCCAATTTAAATTTAAAAGTAATCACATCAGATTCAGCCTGCTGAGAAATGTTCCCTAAATCAGTAATTTCTCCCTCAGACAAAACCTCCCTGGCTCCCTCAGATTGGGTTAGGGGCCCTTCAGAGATATTAATATCAGCGTCGTCATGCTCTTCAGTAACTAAAACAGAGCATCCACGCTTACGCTGACAAGGGTTCATTTTGGCTAAAATGTTTTTGACAGAATTATCCATTACAGCCGTTAATTGTTGCATAGTAAGGAGTATTGGCGCGCTAGATGTACTAGGGGCCTCCTGAGTGGGCAAGACTCGTGTAGACGAAGGAGGGAATGATGCAGTACCATGCTTACTCCCCTCACTTGAGGAATCATCTTGGGCATCATTGTCATTATCACATAAATCACATTTATTTAAATGAATAGGAATTCTGGCTTCCCCACATTCAGAACACAGTCTATCTGGTAGTTCAGACATGTTAAACAGGCATAAACTTGATAAGAAAGTACAAAAAACGTTTTGAAATAAAACCGTTACTGTCACTTTAAATTTTAAACTGAACACACTTTATTACTGCAATTGCGAAAAAACATGAAGGAATTGTTCAAAATTCACCAAACTTTCACCACAGTGTCTTAAAGCCTTGAAAATATTGCACACCAATTTTGGAAGCTTTAACCCTTAAAATAACGGAACCGGAGCCGTTTTAAGCTTTAACCCCTTTACAGTCCCTGGTATCTGCTTTGCTGAGACCCAACCAAACCCAAGGGGAATACGATACCAAATGATGCCTTCAGAAGTCTTATATCAGTATCAGAGCTCCTCTCACATGCGACTGCATGACATGCCTCTCAAAAACAAGTGCGCAACACCGGCGCGAAAATGAGACTCTGCCTATGCTTTGGGAAAGCCCCTAAAGAATAAGGTGTCTAAAACAGTGCCTGCCGATATAATTATATCAAAATACCCAGAATAAATGATTCCTCAAGGCTAAATAAGTGTTAATATCAATCGATTTAGCCCAAAAAATGTCTACAGTCTAAATAAGCCCTTGTGAAGCCCTTATTTACAATCGTAATAAACATGGCTTACCGGATCCCATAGGGAAAATGACAGCTTCCAGCATTACATCGTCTTGTTAGAATGTGTCATACCTCAAGCAGCAAAGGACTGCAAACTGTTCCCCCAACTGAAGTTAATGCTCTCAACAGTCCTGTGTGGAACAGCCATGGATTTTAGTTACGGTTGCTAAAATCATTTTCCTCATACAAACAGAATTCTTCATCTCTTTTCTGTTTCTGAGTAAATAGTACGTACCAGTACTATTTGAAAATAACAAACTCTTGATTGAATAATGAAAAACTACAGTTAAACACTAAAAAACTCTAAGCCATCTCCGTGGAGATGTTGCCTGTACAACGGCAAAGAGAATGACTGGGGAAGGCGGAGCCTAGGAGGGATCATGTGACCAGCTTTGCTGGGCTCTTTGCCATTTCCTGTTGGGGAAGAGAATATCCCACAAGTAAGGATGACGCCGTGGACCGGACACACCTATGTTGGAGAAAAAACATTTTTTTCCTCATGATTCAGATAGAGCAAACATGAATGTAGCTTTTATCTCCTAAAGTCAAACTTTATATATATTCAAAAGATACTAATGTCAGGTCAGTTTTAAACGTTTCTGCATAAGATGAAGTCACACGTAAAATATGAAAGGTCATAAACTGCCGGTAAAAACGTTTTGAATGAGTCTATCAAACATTTTCTATATGCAATTGGATTTTCTCATTTACATTTTGTTGGGGGTTTTTCAAGAACATTTCATACATTTTTTCCTTAAAGATTACATTTTGTGTTTTCTATTAAAAAAAAAACTACATTGATAGTAAATGTATTGTTCAAAAATATGAATTTATTTTTCCAGTTCATGGGAAAAAAAGCTCTTAGCTCATGGTTTATTGAACAGAGATATTTTGTTAGTGTTGATTTGAACTGCTGAGACGTGTTCATTGTTATTGCTCAAGTTCCCAAAGGAAATAGAGTTACTTTTGCTGTTGGATTGAAATTTACATCATATTAAAAAAGCATTGCAAGGAGTAGCAGGGGTATTCACACAATAAACATTTTAATGTATTTTAGATGCTGTCTTTTTATGAACAAATATACAAAAAAAAAATCCTAAGGCTTCCAAGTGCGGTGGCTACTTACAAATCTTACGTCTATAAAGAGTTTGAGGAAATTACTAATGCAGCCTGGTGAATGTAATTATTTATCTGAAAAATATTGTTGAGCATGCGCCTTATCCAAACTTTATTTTGTTACTAAAGTATTATTATTATTATCATTTATTTGTATAGCGCCGCCAAATTCTGCGACAAGTATTTCTTTTACGAAGTGTCTATTTGCTTTTCTTTCTTTTTTTAAAAAAAATAAAGAAGACGCTTACTGCTGACGTGCTTTTAAACCCAAATTTAGGCTAGATTACATGTTTGCTTAAGGGATTTCATGATGGTTTGCATGCAGGTTAAATGTTCATATTACAAGTTGAGTGCAATCGCGTGAGAGCAATCGCTATTTACGCTTGAATCATTAACGCAATCTCAGAGCCTCTGGTTAACTGTTTCGCAAAATTAAAAAGTTGCACAAAATTCATCAAAAATAAACTAACAAGTTAAGTTACACTCATAATAACACTGTCTAATAAAAATTATTCTCAAAAAATATTGCACACAAAAGTTATGTGCTGAAAGATATGAGGTCTCAGGTGTTAGAAAAAAGGCTGCAAAGTGCTTTGACATTGAGATACATACATACACATGTCTAAATATGTATATGTACAGTATATACTGTATATGGATATATATAGATAGATAGATAGATAGATATATGTGTGTGTGTGTACATATGTATTTATGTATCTATATGTGTTTATATCTATTTACAGACATACAATATATACACACATAAATACATATGTATACGCATATGGACATATATATATATATATATATATATATATATATATATATATATATATATATATATAAATAAGTGCATTGGAGCCCTTTGCAATTAAAGGGACACTGAACCCACATTTTTTTCTTTTGTGATTCAGATAGAGCATGAAATTTTAAGCAACTTTCTAATTTACTCCTATTATCAAATTGTATTCCTTTTCTTGTTATCTTTATTTGAAATGCAAGAATGTAAGTTTAGATACCGGCCCATTTTTGGTGAACAACCTGGGTTGTTCTTGATGATTGGTGGATACATTCATCCACCAATAAAAAAGTGTTGTCCAGAGTGCTGAACCAAAAAAAAAAAAAAAAAGTTTAGATGCCTTCTTTTTCAAATAAAGATAGCAAGAGAACGAAGAAAAATTGATAATAGGAGTAAATTAGAAAGTTGCTTAAAATTGCATGCTCTATCGGAATCATGAAATAAAAAAATTGGGTTCAGTGTCCCTTTAAGTAGATGAAAACATGTAAAAGCATATTTATGCACTATACAATTTTAATAAAGTGTTATATTGTATATTTACTGTAAATATTTCACATTCCAATGTTCTGTACATAGCAGAATATGTTCTGTGTGTTTTTAAAAAGATATTCCTATATATATCTGTATATATCTATAACTATAAAATCATGTATATATATATATATATATGTGTACATATATATTTTACCAAAATACCATCAGATATATGTAGAAATATATATTTATGAATAAATAGAACATATTCTGCTATGTGAAGCACATTTTAATGTGAAATATTCATATTTTTATGTCGGGTTAGCACACATGAGAATATGTGATTGGGGTAAGCTTGTGAGTCGGGTGTTTTTTCCACTTTTTTTTCTCCATTGACTTCTATGTGTGACAGTCTAATTGCGCTAGAAGTAACCTGTTTGCGTGCGTCAGGTTAGCACCAGCGCCATAACTTTTTACTTTCAACTCATAATACCAGCTTAGCCCAACGTGCACAAACAGATTACTTCTAGCACAATTAGCGCTCTAGCGGAAGTGATCAATACTGCTCCACTTTTAATCTGACCCTTTATTTGTTTATTATGATGCTGAATGACTGCAATTTAGCTAAAATTACTAAAAACCGTTATTTTCTACATAACATATTTAGGGCCAGATTACAAGTGGAGCGGTATTTATCGCTCCCGCTCGTGCACTTAGTCCGCTGGAAGTAAGGTTTTTACTCGCGTCGGGTAGCGCTCGTATTACAAGTTGAAAGTTAAAGGTTTTAACTTGCGTGCTAAAGCCAAAGTTAGAATATTGTGACGATGTTAATGTATTTCCTCATACAAGTGAATGGAGCAAAAAAATTGGAAAAAAAACTAACACCCTACTCGAACACTAACACGATCACATTCTCTCAAGTGCGCTAATCTGACATGAAAATATTAATATTTCACATTCTAATGTTCTTCCCATAGCAGAATATGTTTTATTTATACATAAATACATATTTCTACACATAACTGATGGTATTTTGGTACAAAAAATATCTATACCTATATATATATATATATATATATATATATAATTATACTGTAAATAGGTATAGCTATATACAGATATATATAGGATCATCTATTTAAAAATACTTAGAACATATATTAACATTGGAATGTGAAATATTTATAGTAAATACACAATTAAACACTTTAATATAATTAAATATGAATATTGCATAAATATGGTTTTCCTGTTGCACTTCTGTATATGTCTATATATGTATAAACATTTATTTATGTGTTTGTGTGTGTATAAATGTCCGTAAATACATATATACACATAAAAATACATTTGTACATACATATATACATATATTTATATGCATACAAATACATATGTAGACATGTACAGTATATGTATGTATCTCTATGTAAAAGCACTTTGCAGGTCTTTTTTTTAACACCTGAGACCTAAAATTGGATATTCTTGGTGAGCCAATGTCCGACAACTACTTTCCTTCTCAGATATTCAACTGCTTCATTATTTGATGCACTCTGAACAAAGTGTATTAGGGTCAAAGGGCGTAGATACATTTTCAGCTAAAGAGAGAAATCAATGGTTATGAGCGCTTATGTTAAACGGGTAGGCATTATAGGTATTACTGTCAGTTCACTTGGTAGATGTCTTATTATACAAATAGAGATCATCTAAGAGGTCGTGTGGAGGATGAACTCAATGGACTTTTATGCTTTCAGTTTTCTCTTCTATGTTACTATGTATATTTTAACAGTTTAAAATCATTTTATTTTACTATTTGTTTAAGTTCTGAAAAAAGGCTTAAAGTTTAGTTAAAGTTGTGCTCTTGTGCCGCTTGATGAGGATATGGGTTCTGAACCAATCAGGAGCAGGCATTTATATGTAGGTTTCAATCATTGGTCATATCTGAAGCAGGACGGGAAAGTGCAAGATTGGCTAAATGTTTGATCCTTTTCAATAAGCTAAAAACATTGTAAAACAAGGCAACTTGTTAAAACAAAAAATGTTAACTAAACACTTTCTAGTCAGTTCTAGGCTAGTAAGATCTCCACCAACAGCCCTTTGTTTTTATTATCGATATTCAATTAAAGGGACATAAAACCCAAAATTGTTCTTTCATGATTCAGATAGAACATGCAATTTTAAACAACTTTCTAATTTACTTCTAATATCAGATTTGTTTCGCTGTCTTGTTATCCTTTGCTTAAAAGCAGAATGTTAAGTTCAGGAGCGTGCACGTGTCTGCAGAACTCTATGGCAGTAGTTTTGCATCAATATTATTCATAAGCAAGAGCACTAGATGGCAGTACTATTTCCTGTCATGTAGTGCTTTAGATATGTGCACGCTACCTAGCTAGGTATCTCTTCAACAAAGACCAACATGAGAACAAAGTAAAATTGATGATAAAAGTAAAGTGGAAACGTTTTTAAAATCGTAATTTCTATTTCATTACAGAAAGAAAAAGAATTGGGTTTCATGTTCCTTTAAACCCATTTGCAAAACTAATAACTTGCCAAAAAAAAATTACACAATATTGCATGAAGAAAATTGATTCACACGCCCCTCATTACATCTGTTACTTTACAATCAGTGGAGCGGCACCTATATAGTAAAAGATCACTTCTCTGGGCACAGGAGGATACAAGCATTACAAAAACACCCCAAAGGCTTACAGAACACATTAATTACAGGTACAAATCCCCAAATCCAGAATTCCAAAATCCAAACTTTTTAACTAATATTCTTTAAAAACAAAATAATCAAAAATGACTATTTTTCCCCTCCATGTAAATCACGATCTTCTCTGCCTGTTTCTTTAGCTTGTTGTCTGTGTTCTAAAATACAAATAATAGTCTATATCTATTTAAAACAACACATATTACCTTTCTGATTACAGTACTGTACTATCTTTGTAAGGGTACTATGTATACAAAAGTATTACAAATGATACAAAACTACCTTTAGGTTACATGTATAAGCCGTACTATGATGTGTAAATATTGCCTAAATTACATAACATATTGTTGTTAACACTTAGTTCCATCCCCTCTCCAAACTGTCCCATTTTAAAGATGCAAAAATTCAAACTATTCTGAAATACAAACCTTTTTCCGTTCCCAAGGAGTTTGGATAAAGAGTTCTCTACATGTAAAAAAACCACTCCCTTCATAAAACTGTCCACTCTAACATATACAAAAAAATAGCAAATGTGAAAATAGTTAAAAGGAAATAAAATGATGAATAAAAACAAGACAACCTTGTTAGGTTTGAAGTAGCTAAACACGATTCTTTAAGAAATCCACATGCTTTGCTAAGTGAACATTCTTGTCTACATTGCAGAACTCCCAAGAACACATACAGTCACTTTCACTCTTTATATCTAGACTACGTTAACATAAGGAAACAGACTTACAACTACACATTCATATAAACTGATTAGTGAGAGTGTTTCCTAAGTGTTGCGGTTGGAGTTATTGTTTTTCCGTGTTGGCAACAGTTTTGCGTTTGATGTGCAAGATATCATACTTGGATATCTCATGTTCATGGTAGGAACAAAGAATGCCCACAAATATATCGCTGGAAAAAATAGTGGAAGTGATCCTCAATAAACTTAGAACATGCTCTAAAGAAGACGAAAGATTATCTGTGTAATGATAACACCGCTATATGCTCCATGGGGGAAATTCAGCACCGATATTCCAACCATTAGGGGGAAAATTCTTGCAAATTTTCTTATGAATTTTGTACTTTTCAAATTTCCAAATTGTTGTACTTTTCAAATTCGAAATAATTAAATACCTGAAAACCAAATGTGATCTGTTTGACAGTCTGCCCAGCTTTTGTAATATTTCTTTGTATAATCACCTATTATATTAATGTTTGTAAAAAAAATATTGCTCAAATCAAATATCTTAAGTATGACACTTGTGCTCATACTCAGTATGATTGTCAGAATGTTTACCTATGTTTTCAATAATTTGCATACAAAGTGAGAAGCGCTCTACCAGGAACGAACAACAGCTCAGTGGCTTGTTCTATGGCGATTTACCACCCGGAGGCAGCTTCTTTTAGACCAGTGTGCTTTTCACAGAAGAAAACTTTCCTGAAGTATATCAGTCTGATCCCGCCAAGTAAGGTCAGTCCAGCCCCGAAATACCAGGCAATTCTCCTCTGAACAAGGAACATGACAACCCCAGACGATCGTTTCGGCCTCCTATGGGCCTCGTCAGTGAGGTGCAGCCACATTCCTCTAAGCACACTGGGCAAGGAGTCCACGTCTGGTTTCCCCATCACCCCTAGGGAGACTTCCCCAGGGTTATAATAATTTGCATACAAAGAGAGAAGCACTCTACCAGGAACGAACAACAGCTCAGTGGCTTGTTCTATGGCGATTTACCACCCGGAGGCAGCTTCTTTTAGACCAGTGTGCTTTTCACAGAAGAAAACTTTCCTGAAGTATATCAGTCTGATCCCGCCAAGTAAGGTCAGTCCAGCCCCGAAATACCAGGCAATTCTCCTCTGAACAAGGAACATGACAACCCCAGACAATCGTTTCGGCCTCCTATGGGCCTTGTCAGTGAGGTGCAGCCACATTCCTCTAAGCACACTGGGTAAGGAGTCCACGTCTGGTTTCCCCCATTACCCATAGGGAGACTTCCCCAGGGTTATAATAATTTGCATACAAAGAGAGAAGCGCTCTACCAGGAACGAACAACAGCTCAGTGGCTTGTTCTATGGCGATTTACCACCCGGAGGCAGCTTCTTTTAGACCAGTGTGCTTTTCACAGAAGAAAACTTTCCTGAAGTATATCAGTCTGATCCCGCCAAGTAAGGTCAGTCCAGCCCCGAAATACCAGGCAATTCTCCTCTGAACAAGGAACATGACAACCCCAGACGATCGTTTCGGCCTCCTATGGGCCTCGTCAGTGAGGTGCAGCCACATTCCTCTAAGCACACTGGGCAAGGAGTCCACGTCTGGTTTCCCCCATCACCCATGGGGAGACTTCCCCAAGGTTATAATAATTTGCATACAAAGAGAGAAGCGCTCTACCAGGAACGAACAACAGCTCAGTGGCTTGTTCTATGGCGATTTACCACCCGGAGGCAGCTTCTTTTAGACCAGTGTGCTTTTCACAGAAGAAAACTTTCCTGAAGTATATCAGTCTGATCCCGCCAAGTAAGGTCAGTCCAGCCCCGAAATACCAGGCAATTCTCCTCTGAACAAGGAACATGACAACCCCAGACAATCGTTTCGGCCTCCTATGGGCCTCATCAGTGAGGTGCAGCCACATTCCTCTAAGCACACTGGGCAAGTAGTCCACGTCTGGTTTCCCCCATCACCCAGAGGGAGACTTCCCCAGGGTTATAATAATTTGCATACAAAGAGAGAAGCGCTCTACCAGGAACGAACAACAGCTCAGTGGCTTGTTCTATGGCGATTTACCACGCGGAGGCAGCTTCTTTTAGACCAGTGTGCTTTTCACAGAAGAAAACTTTCCTGAAGTATATCAGTCTGATCCCGCCAAGTAAGGTCAGTCCAGCCCCGAAATACCAGGCAATTCTCCTCTGAACAAGGAACATGACAACCCCAGCCAATCGTTTCGGCCTCCTATGGGCCTCGTCAGTGAGGTGCAGCCACATTCCTCTAAGCACACTGGGCAAGGAGTCCACGTCTGGTTTCCCCCATCACCCATAGGGAGACTTCCCCAGGGTTATAATAATTTGCATACAAAGAGAGAAGCGCTCTACCAGGAACGAACAACAGCTCAGTGGCTTGTTCTATGGCGATTTACCACGCGGAGGCAGCTTCTTTTAGACCAGTGTGCTTTTCACAGAAGAAAACTTTCCTGAAGTATATCAGTCTGATCCCGCCAAGTAAGGTCAGTCCAGCCCCGAAATACCAGGCAATTCTCCTCTGAACAAGCCATGTTTTCAATAAAGTATTGAGAATGTTTAAAAAATGTTTTTTTTAAAATTTCACCTAATGATATCAAGATAATAACCGAATATGTGTCATGAATTAGAGGTTGAAGAGACATTAAACACTAACTAAATGACAGGCAGAATTCTGTATTCAAAGCAAATATTAATCTAACAATAATGTGCATTAAATGTTTTTCTATTATTTTCGTTGTTTAAACATTGAAAAATAAAGTTTCAAATTTCAAAGGCAGATTTATCATTGTCTGGACAGACAAAGAACAAATATAGTGAACCTGTCTGTCTAAAGATTGCAAATTGTAGGGTACGTTCGCTACCTATATTTATCATTTGGCCGCCCCCAGAATGATCACAAGTTGCGCAAAAGTAGTTTTTTTCTATCACCCTGTTAGGATGTCTGGGACAATTTTCCTCTGCCAAATCTAAGTTAGTGGAGAGGGTTTAGTAAGCAGCGGTTTAAATCACTTCTTCATGAATATCAGTTGCAGGATCAAATGAGCAACCCATTTTCTTTTTGATAAATCTGGCCCTTCCTGTTGTAAACCTAGGTTTAAAATTGGTCAGTAGAGTTTGCAACCAATGACTGTAGGGAATACAGCATTGTTATGTCTACAATCTGCTCTTCCACTTTTAAAAGGAATCGAGAAGCCTGCAATTTTAGAATTGAACAAAAGGAAAATTAAACAAAATAAAAATGAAAGACTATACAAACTTGTTTCACTACATATAATGAAACATTTTATTTTAGAATTTCTGTTCACTGTCCCTTTAATATCACTTTAATATCATGGAAAGCAAAATTTCTGTACACTCTAGCTAGATTATGTATGTTTCATTTTGAATTTGATTTGAAGTCAGTGTTTCCCAAACCCAGGCCAGATATTCATTATATATTACCTAGAGCTAGGGTTGCCACCTCAGCTATGATTTCCTGGACACTTATCAGTTACACATGCTGCAGAGTGGAACATGAATTTCAACCTTGGACCGCACCCAAATAGTGATAATGAACAGCATTATTCAGGTTCCTCTCTGCACACCCTGCAGCATGTATAACTCATAAGTGTCCAGGAAAATTTGGCTGAGGTGGCAACCCTACCTAGAGCACAGGCGAACTGATCAGCTGATGGTTAAGCTGATTATTTCACCTGTGCTCTAGTTAAGTTATAATGAATATGTGGCCTGTTAAGGTTCCTGAGGACTGCATTTGCAAAACACTATTTTAAAGGGACAGTCTACGCGAAAAAATGTATTATTCAAAAAGATAGATGATTCCTTTATTACCCATTCCTCAGTTTATCATTACACTTTTTACATTTGTGATTACCTTGTATCTAAGCCTCTGCAGACTGCCCCCTTATTTATGTTCTTTTGACAGATTTGCATTTTAGCCAAACAGTGCTGACTCATAAATAAGAATAACTCCATGGGAGTGAGTAATATGTTATCTGTATTAAATTAAATATATTAAATAGTAAATTGGAAAGTTGCTTAAAATTGCATGCCCTATCTGAATCACAAAAGTTTAATTTTGACTTGACTGTCCCTTTAAGTGGAAACAACTGCATTTAAACTGTTATGTTGTCACACAATTGATTATCTCAGGATTTCTGATTAATTGGAAGGGGGGCAAACATTTTTGTTTTTGTTAAAACTGCATAGTTTTCTTTTCACAATGAAAAGGATACAATCAAGTTTTTGTCCCTTTTATTTTATATGGATTGAGAATACAAATTCTACAAATAAAAATAAGTTATGCACTGCAGAACAATAGTTATGCATTACATCTGAATATATATTCTGGTCATTTGTAGTGTTCTCATCCCAGGAATATTCTATTGTTCCTGGGAACAGATAATGGTGCGGTGAACAATTTAAACACGTCAAAACAATTAGGTACAACTTTATCCAAGGAAGCCGTGTCATGACTCTGTCATATGGAAAGAAAGCGCTTCCCTTACTTGATTCCCTAGTGGTTCCCCAGCTCTACGGATGTCTTGCCAAGAGCAGGTCTGTGCTCTATATTTATCTTGGGCTAAAACATCTCTTGGGTATCTTTCATCAGAAATTTTAGCTTCTCCATGCACAAGGGGAATATGAATAAGAATAATTGTATTCAGTAAATTCTGGCTTACAAATGCATTTTATTTTTTCTTTACTTAGTGATAAAATCAAAAGATGTTTTAAATAAAAACATGTATATTTAAATGTGTACACGTGTGTTTATATGTGTACATAAGTGTGTGCATGTGTGCAGATGTGTGTGTTCATAAATGTGTGTATGTGTACATATGTGTGTGTGCATATGTGATGTGTGTGTATATGTGGTGTATTCATATGTGTGTATGTATACCTATGTGTGTGTATGTGTACATATGTGTGTGTGCGTATGTGTACATATGTGTGTGTGCGTATGTGTACATATGTGTGTATAGGTACACGTGTATGTATATGTGTGCATATGTATACTTGTGTGTGTGTATGCGTACATGTGTGTTTATGTGTACATATATGTGTGTTATGTGTGTCTATATATATATATATATATATATACACACACCTGCCACTTTTTAGGTACCCCCTTTTGCCTTCAGAACTGCCTTAATTCTTCGTGGCATAGATTCAACAAGGTGCTGAAAACATTCCTCAGAGATTTTGGTCCATATTGACATGAGAGCCTCACGCAGTTGCTGCAGATTTGTCGGGTGCACATCCATGATGCTAATCTCCCGTTCCACTCCATCTAAAAGGTGCTCTATTGGATTGAGATCTGGCATCTGTGGAGGCCATTGGAGTACAGTGAACGCATTGTCATGTTCAAGAAACCAGTTTGAGATGATTTGAGCTTTGTGATATGGTGCATTATCCTGCTGGAAGTAGCCATCAGAAGATGGGTAAACTGTAGTAATAGACGGATGGACATGGTCAGCAACAATACTCGTATAGGCCGTGGCATTTAAACAATGCTCAATTGGTACTAAGGGGTCCAAAGTGTGCCAAGAAAATATCGCCCACACCATTACACCACCACCACCAGCCTGAACCGTTGATACAAGGTAGGATGGATCCATGCTTTCATGTTGTTTACGCCAAATTCTGACCCTACCATCTGAATGCTGCAGCTGAAATCAAGACTCATCAGACCAAGCAATGTTTCCCTAATCTTCTTCAGTCCAATTTTGGTGAGCCTGTGCGAATTGTAGCCTCAGTTTACTGTTCTTAGCTGACAGCAGTGGCACCCGGTGTGGTCTTCTGCTACTGTAGCCCATCTGCTTCAAGGTTCGACGTGTTGTGCATTCAGAGATGGTATTCTGCATACCTTGGTTGTAACGAGCAGTTATTTGAGTTACTGTTGCCTTTCTATCATCTCAAACCAGTCTGCCCATTCTCCTCTGACCTCTGACATCAACAAGGCCTTTTCATCCACACAACTGACGCTTACTGAATATTTTCTGTTTTTCAGACCATTCTCCGTAAACCCTAGAGATGGTTGTGCATAAAAATCCCAGTAGATCAGCAATTTTTTAAATATTAAAACCAGCCCGTATGGCACCCACAACCATGCCACGTTCAAAGTCACTTAAATCCCCTTTCTTCCCCATTCTGATATTCGGTTTGAACTTCAGCAAGTTGTCTTCACCACGTCTAGATGCCTAAAGGCATTGAGTAGCTGCCATGTGATTGGCTGATTAGCAATTTGTGTTACCAAGCAATTGAACAGGAGTACCTAATAAAGTGGCCAGTGAGTGTATATATACATATACAGTATATATATATGTGTGTGTGTGTGTACATATGTGTGTGTATATGTATATATATATATATACACAGTATATATATATGTATACATATAAATATAAATATATATATATATATATATATATATATATACAGTATATATGCTTTGTATGTATGTATGTATATATATATAATATATATATATATATAGTAATAATATTTTTAATTTCTTGCTGCTAAATTTACTTTATAAATAAATGGTCACCATAGTATTTGCCTGGGGGGAATAATATTGCCCCTATCTGTGGTAATGAGGCATTTATTCTTATTCAAGTAAAATATTGTTAATAAAATTGTAGAAACAAGCCTTTGTGCACACAACTTTGTTGTTTGTTAAAGCGATACTTAGGTAGCATCTGGAGCACTAACTGACAGGAAACACTGCTGCCATCTAGTGCTCTTGCAAATGGATAACATTCTTACAAAACTGCTGCCATATATTGCTCCAGACATGCGCACGGTCCTGAGTTTACGTCCCTGCTTTTCAACAAAAGATACCAAGGGAATGTAGTCAATTTGATAATAAATATTAATTAGAAAAAAAAAAAAAGAATGGGTTTCATCTCTTTTTAAATTACATGATCAATCTGAGTCATGAAGGACTAATTTTGACTTTACTATACTTTTGACATGAATGTAAATGAATGTGCAAGAACAGAGCTTGTCAATAATCCCAGAAAAAAAAACAGCCAGGGATGTTGTCACCACTTGAGAACCCTGTACCCTGTACCACCAGGTGTCTGCAGTTTGATTACAAAGAAAGAAGCGCTCTGCCAGGAACTAACAACAGCTCAGTGGCTTGTTCTATGGCGAGCTACCACCTAGGAGCAGCCTCTTTTAGCCTAGTTGTGCTTTTCACAGAAGAAAACTTTCCTGAAGCATATCAGTCTGATCCCGCCAAGTAAGTACAGCCCCGAAATACCAGTCAATTCTCCTCTGAACAAGGAACATGACAACCCCAGATGATCGTTTCGGCCTCCTATGGGCCTCGTCAGTGAGGTGCAGCCACATTCCTCTAAGCACACTGGGCAAGGAGTCCACGTCTGGTTTAACCCATCACCCTTAGGGAGACCTCCCCAGGGTCATAAAAATTTGCATATGAAGACAGAAGTGCTCTACCAGGAACGAACAACAGCTCAGTGGCTTGTTCTATGGTGAGTTACCACCTAGGAGCAGCCTCTTTTAGCCCAGTTGTGCTTTTCATAGAGGAAAACTTTCCTGAAGTATATCAGTCTGATCGTGCCAAGTAAGGTCAGTCCAGCCCCGAAACACCAGGAAACTCTCCTCTAAACAAAGAACATGACAACCCCAGACGATCGTTTTGTAATTCTTTGGGCCTCATCAGTGAGGTGCAGCCATATTCCTCTAAGTACATTGGGAAAGGAGTCCATGTCTGGTTTCCCCCATCACCCTTAGGGAGACCTCCCCAGGGTCATAAAAATTTGCATATGAAGAGAAAAGCACTATACTAGGAACAAACAACTTCGTGACTTGTTCTATGGCGAGTTACTACCTAGGAGCAGCCCCTTTTAGCATATCAGTCTGATCCTGCCAAGTAAGGTCATTCCAGCTCCAAAATCCCAGGCAATTCTCCTCTGAACAAGGAACATGACAACCCCAGATGATCGTTTCGGCCTTTTATGGGCCTCGTCATTGAGGTGCAGCCATATTACGCTAAGCACACCGGGCAAGAAATCCCTCTCTGAACAAGAGAAACGGCAAAACCCCAGACGTACAGTTCAGCCTAGTGTGGGCCTCATCAGCGAGGTGCAGCCATACTCCTCTAAGGACACTGGACAAGGAGTTCACGTCTGGTTTCCCCCATCACCCTTAGGGAGACTTGTTTTATTTTTTTATTTATGCAAATTATGACCCTGAGGGAAGTCTCCCTAAGGGTAATGCAGGAAACCAGACGTTGACCCGTTGCTCATTGTGCCTAGAGGGATATGGCTGCACCTCACTGATGAGGCCCACACTTGGCCAAAACATACATCTGGGGCTTTGCCGTTTCCCTTTTTCAGAGAGGGATTGCCTGGGATTTCGGGACTGGACTGTACTGTTAAGTCAGGATCAGACTGATATGCTACAAGAAAGTTCTCTCTGAAAGGCACATGTTAAGCAAAAAGAGGCTGCTTCTTGGATGGTAACTAGCAATTGAACAAGCATATAATGCTGTGGTTCATTCCCAGGTTGAGCACTTCTCTGTTTTTATTTATGCAAATTAGGACACTGAAGAAAGTTTCCCTAAGGGTGATGCGGGAAGCCAGACATGGACCCCTTGCTCAGTGTGCCTAGAGGGATATGGCCGCACCTCACTGACCAGGGCCAAACTAGGCCAAAACGTACATCTGAGGTTTTGCCGTTTCTCTTGTTCAGAGAGGGATTGCCTGGTATTTCGGGGCTGGACTGTACTGTTAAGTCAGGATCAGACTGATATGCTACAGGAAAGTTCTCTGTGAAAGGCACATGTTGAGCAAAAAGAGTCTGCTTGGGTGGTACCTAGCCATTGAACAAGCTATTATGCTATTGTTCGTTCTCAGCTTGAGCGCTTCTCTGTTGTTATGTCTGCAGTTTGATAAATGGTACCCAAAGCAGTTAATAGGCATGTTGTCTAAATGTGGTCAATTATGTATTATTTTTAGTCTTATGTGATTTTGAATAGCAGTTGCCTGTATTTTCATGTTGGTTTCATGCAGTTTTGGGTCATAGCTTGATTTTGAATAGGGCAGTGTGTATGTAGAAGATAAGTAAATAGCCAGTACATGTTTTAGGGGGTTAAAATAACAGATATAAATATCCTGTGTGTAAGAATTGTTTTCCCTGCACTATAAAAGAGAATATTATCCACAGGTAAATTCTGGGAGGTTCACATAACCCACAAAGCACTAGCTGCCCAAAAATGCCCTAATGTTCATGCAGAAATGTAATTCTCTAGTTACAAATAGAAAAACATGTTTCATTTAAGGTTTTATGGAAACTTTACATAGGGGAACTGAAACGATTATTAATGTATCATGCATATTGTCACAATACTCAATACTATAGCTTCAAACATCACCTTGTTGTCATAGCAATCCTAATGAACATGACATCAGATCAGATGTAAAGCTTGTATAGAGATTGGCTGTATTTATCCTAAACATTTTAATTTTGCTGTAATAAAAAAAAATTAAACAGAATGATTTTGCTTTGCTTTCTTAAATGTTTGTTGTACAAATGTCAGAGGAAAAAAGTACACTGTGGAGGTGTTAAATACCAAATGACTCAGTGTTCATTTAAGTATTTTTTAGAGATCTACCCCACAGTGATTATGGGAACAAGATGATGAATCTATACACTAATCAGTTCAGCTATATAGTTTACCATTTCCATAGATCATTATTTTGGGAGATATAAAAAACATTTTAACAAAGGGTCTGTTATCTTATAAGTTCTGAGAACATCAGATGACTGCAGATTAGAATTCCAGCATGTTCTATTGTATGTGGCAAAAAGGTTGGCACCAAAAGGGGCATAACTGGGCATGAAAGAAAAGCTTTCCCTGAACTTGCTGGGCACAAATGCTACAGGTTAAATCTCACACTGATTTCTTTTTTAAACCAATTGGCCAAGCTCAGCTTTTTTCAGATGGATTCCTGTGCAGTATTCACTTGCCCAGATTCAGTAAATCATTCAAGAGTCCCAACTGCAAGTGAGTCCCAATCGCGAGATCATATAGAAGGGTCTCTTCTCAGATCCTAGCCCTTAGCATTTTTCTTTTAAATGTTCTAATATATTATACATTTTGTAACAATTATTTATTGTATTTTGTACATTTTGCAAAAAGTATAGTAAAGCTTCAGTCTCACTCTTTCATTTTATGTTTTCGCTTCACCAGTTCACGTTATGTTTTCTTTCATGTAATTAGCAAGAGTCCATGAGCTAGTGACGTATGGGATATACATTCCTACCAGGAGGGGCAAAGTTTCCCAAACCTCAAAATGCCTATAAATACACCCCTCACCACACCCACAATTCAGTTTTACAAACTTTGCCTCCTATGGAGGTGGTGAAGTAAGTTTGTGCTAGATTCTACGTTGATATGCGCTCCGCAGCAAGTTGGAGCCCGGTTTTCCTCTCAGCGTGCAGTGAATGTCAGAGGGATGTGAGGAGAGTATTGCCTATTTGAATGCAGTGATCTCCTTCTACGGGGTCTATTTCATAGGTTCTCTGTTATCGGTCGTAGAGATTCATCTCTTACCTCCCTTTGCAGATCGACGATATACTCTTATTTATATACCATTACCTCTGCTGATTCTCGTTTCAGTACTGGTTTGGCTTTCTACAAACATGTAGATGAGTGTCCTGGGGTAAGTAAGTCTTATTTTCTGTGACACTCTAAGCTATGGTTGGGCACTTTGTTTATAAAGTTCTAAATATATGTATTCAAACATTTATTTGCCTTGACTCAGAATGTTCAACATTCCTTATTTTCAGACAGTCAGTTTCATATTTGGGATAATGCATCTGAATTAATCATTTTTTCTTACCTTCAAAAATTTGACTCTTTTTTCCCTGTGGGCTGTTAGGCTCGCGGGGGCTGAAAATGCTTCATTTTATTGCGTCATTCTTGGCGCAGACTTTTTTGGCGCAAAAAATCTTTTCCGTTTCCAGCGTCATACGTGTCGCCGGAAGTTGCGTCATTTTTTGACGTTATTTTGCGCCAAAAATGTCGGCGTTCCGGAAGTGGCGTCATTTTTGGCGCCAAAAGCATTTAGGCGCCAAATAATGTGGGCATCTTATTTGGCGCTAAAAAAATATGGGCGTCGCTTTTGTCTCCACATTATTTAAGTCTCATTTTTCATTGCTTCTGGTTGCTAGAAGCTTGTTCTTTGGCATTTTTTCCCATTCCTGAAACTGTCATTTAAGGAATTTGATCAATTTTGCTTTATATGTTGTTTTTTCTCTTACATATTGCAAGATGTCTCACGTTGCATCTGAGTCAGAAGATACTTCAGGAAAATCGCTGTCTAGTGCTGGACCTACCAAAGCTAAGTGTATCTGCTGTAAACTTTTGGTAGCTATTCCTCCGGCTGTTGTTTGTATTAATTGTCATGACAAACTTGTTAATGCAGATAATATTTCCTTTAGTAAAGTACCATTGCCTGTTGCAGTTCCTTCAACATCTAAGGTGCAGAATGTTCCTGATAACATAAGATATTTTGTTTCTGAATCCATCAAGAAGGCTATGTCTGTTATTTCTCCTTCTAGTAAACATAAAAAATCTTTTAAAACTTCTCTCCCTACAGATGAATTTTTAAATGAACATCATCATTCTGATTCTGATGATTCTTCTGGTTCAGAGGATTCTGTCTCAGAGATTGATGCTGATAAATCTTCATATTTATTTAAAATGGAACTTATTCGTTCTTTACTTAAAGAAGTACTAATTGCTTTAGAAATAGAGGATTCTGGTCCTCTTGATACTAATTCTAAACGTTTAGATAAGGTATTTAAATCTCCTGTGGTTATTCCAGAAGTTTTTCCTGTTCCTAATGCTATTTCTGAAGTAATTTCCAAAGAATGGGATAAATTGGGTAATTCATTTACTCCTTCTAAACGTTTTAAGCAATTATATCCTGTGCCGTCTGACAGATTAGAATTTTGGGACAAAATCCCTAGAGTTGATGGGGCTATTTCTACCCTTGCTAAACGTACTACTATTCCTACGTCAGATGGTACTTCATTTAAGGATCCTTTAGATAGGAAAATTGAATCCTTTCTAAGAAAAGCTTATCTGTGTTCAGGTAATCTTCTTAGACCTGCTATATCATTGGCTGATGTTGCTGCAGCTTCAACTTTTTGGTTGGAAACTTTAGCGCAACAAGTAACAGATCATGATTCTCATAATATTATTATTCTTCTTCAGCATGCTAATAATTTTATCTGTGATGCCATTTTTGATATTATTAGAGTTGATGTCAGGTTTATGTCTCTAGCTATTTTAGCTAGAAGAGCTTTATGGCTTAAGACTTGGAATGCTGATATGGCTTCTAAATCAACTCTACTTTCCATTTCTTTCCAGGGTAACAAATTATTTGGTTCTCAGTTGGATTCTATTATCTCAACTGTTACTGGTGGGAAAGGAACTTTTTTACCACAGGATAAAAAATCTAAGGGTAAAAACAGGGCTAATAATCGTTTTCGTTCCTTTCGTTTCAACAAAGAACAAAAGCCTGATCCTTCATCCTCAGGAGCAGTTTCAGTTTGGAAACCATCTCCAGTCTGGAATAAATCCAAGCCTGCTAGAAAGGCAAAGCCTGCTTCTAAGTCCACATGAAGGTGCGGCCCTCATTCCAGCTCAACTGGTAGGGGGCAGGTTACGTTTTTTCAAAGAAATTTGGATCAATTCTGTTCACAATCTTTGGATTCAGAACATTGTTTCAGAAGGGTACAGAATTGGTTTCAAGATGAGACCTCCTGCAAAGAGATTTTTTCTTTCCCGTGTCCCAGTAAATCCAGTGAAAGCTCAAGCATTTCTGAATTGTGTTTCAGATCTAGAGTTGGCTGGAGTAATTATGCCAGTTCCAGTTCCGGAACAGGGGATGGGGTTTTATTCAAATCTCTTCATTGTACCAAAGAAGGAGAATTCCTTCAGACCAGTTCTGGATCTAAAAATATTGAATCGTTATGTAAGGATACCAACATTCAAAATGGTAACTGTAAGGACTATCTTGCCTTTTGTTCAGCAAGGGCATTATATGTCCACAATAGATTTACAGGATGCATATCTGCATATTCCGATTCATCCAGATCATTATCAGTTCCTGAGATTCTCTTTTCTGGACAAGCATTACCAGTTTGTGGCTCTGCCGTTTGGCCTAGCTACAGCTCCAAGAATTTTTATAAAGGTTCTCGGTGCCCTTCTGTCTGTAATCAGAGAACAGGGTATTGTGGTATTTCCTTATTTGGATGATATCTTGGTACTTGCTCAGTCTTTACATTTAGCAGAATCTCATACGAATCGACTTATGTTGTTTCTTCAAGATCATGGTTGGAGGATCAATTTACCAAAAAGTTCATTGATTCCTCAGACAGGGGTGACCTTTCTGGGTTTCCAGATAGATTCAGTGTCCATGACTCTGTCTTTAACAGACAAGAGACGTCTAAAATTGATTTCAGCTTGTCGAAACCTTCAGTCACAATCATTCCCTTCGGTAGCCTTATGCATGGAAATTCTAGGTCTTATGACTGCTGCATCGGATGCGATCCCCTTTGCTCGTTTTCACATGCGACCTCTTCAGCTCTGTATGCTGAATCAATGGTGCAAGGATTACACAAAGATATCTCAAATAATATCTTTAAAACCGATTGTATGACACTCTCTAACGTGGTGGACAGATCACCATCGTTTAATTCAGGGGGCTTCTTTTGTGCTTCCGACCTGGACTGTAATTTCAACAGATGCAAGTCTCACGGGTTGGGGAGCTGTGTGGGGATCTCTGACGGCACAATTAGTTTGGGAATCTCAGGAGGTGAGATTACCGATCAATATTTTGGAACTTCTTGCAATTTTCAGAGCTCTTCAGTCTTGGCCTCTTCTGAAGAGAGAATCGTTCATTTGTTTTCAGACAGACAATGTCACAACTGTGGCATACATCAATCATCAAGGAGGGACTCACAGTCCTCTGGCTATGAAAGAAGTATCTCGAATTCTGGTTTGGGCGGAATCCAGCTCCTGTCTAATCTCTGCGGTTCATATCCCAGGTATAGACAATTGGGAAGCGGATTATCTCAGTCGCCAAACGTTGCATCCGGGCGAATGGTCTCTTCACCCAGAGGTATTTCTTCAGATTGTTCAAATGTGGGAACTTCCAGAAATAGATCTGATGGCGTCTCATCTAAACAAGAAACTTCCCAGGTATCTGTCCAGATCCCGGGATCCTCAGGCGGAGGCAGTGGATGCATTATCACTTCCTTGGAAGTATCATCCTGCCTATATCTTTCCGCCTCTAGTTCTTCTTCCAAGAGTAATCTCCAAGATTCTGAAGGAATGCTCGTTTGTTTTGCTGGTAGCTCCGGCATGGCCTCACAGGTTTTGGTATGCGGATCTGGTCCGGATGGCCTCTTGCCAACCGTGGACTCTTCCGTTAAGACCAGACCTTCTGTCGCAAGGTCCTTTTTTTCCATCAGGATCTGAAATCCTTAAATTTAAAGGTATGGAGATTGAACGCTTGATTCTTGGTCAAAGAGGTTTCTCTGACTCTGTGATTAATACTATGTTACAGGCGCGTAAATCTGTATCTAGAGAGATATATTATAGAGTCTGGAAGACTTATATTTCTTGGTGTCTTTCTCATCATTTTTCTTGGCATTCTTTTAGAATACCGAGAATTCTACAGTTTCTTCAGGATGGTTTAGATAAGGGTTTGTCCGCAAGTTCCTTGAAAGGTCAAATCTCTGCTCTTTCTGTTCTTTTTCACAGAAAGATTGCTATTCTTCCTGATATTCATTGTTTTGTACAAGCTTTGGTTCGTATAAAACCTGTCATTAAGTCAATTTCTCCTCCTTGGAGTTTGAATTTGGTTCTGGGGGCTCTTCAAGCTCCTCCGTTTGAACCTATGCATTCATTGGACATTAAATTACTTTCTTGGAAAGTTTTGTTCCTTTTGGCAATCTCTTCTGCCAGAAGAGTTTCTGAATTATCTGCTCTTTCTTGTGAGTCTCCTTTTCTGATTTTTCATCAGGATAAGGCGGTGTTTGATTTTTTACCTAAAGTTGTGAATTCCAACAACATTAGTAGAGAAATTGTGGTTCCTTCGTTATGTCCTAATCCTAAGAATTCTAAGGAGAAATCGTTGCATTCTTTGGATGTTGTTAGAGCTTTGAAATATTATGTTGAAGCTACTAAGTCTTTCCGTAAGACTTCTAGTCTATTTGTTATCTTTTCCGGTTCTAGAAAAGGCCAGAAAGCTTCTGCCATTTCTTTGGCATCTTGGTTGAAATCTTTAATTCATCTTGCCTATGTTGAGTCGGGTAAAACTCCGCCTCAGAGGATTACAGCTCATTCTACTAGGTCAGTTTCTACTTCCTGGGCGTTTAGGAATGAAGCTTCGATTGATCAGATTTGCAAAGCAGCAACTTTGTCCTCTTTGCATACTTTTACTAAATTCTACCATTTTGATGTATTTTCTTCTTCTGAAGCAGTTTTTGGTAGAAAAGTACTTCAGGCAGCGGTTTCAGTTTGAATCTTCTGCTTATGTTTTTCATTAAACTTTATTTTGGGTGTGGATTATTTTCAGCAGGAATTGGCTGTCTTTATTTTATCCCTCCCTCTCTAGTGACTCTTGTGTGGAAAGATCCACATCTTGGGTAATCATTATCCCATACGTCACTAGCTCATGGACTCTTGCTAATTACATGAAAGAAAACATAATTTATGTAAGAACTTACCTGATAAATTCATTTCTTTCATATTAGCAAGAGTCCATGAGGCCCGCCCTTTTTTTGTGGTGGTTATGATTTTTGTATAAAGCACAATTATTCCAATTCCTTATTTTATATGCTTTCGCACTTTCTTATCACCCCACTTCTTGGCTATTCGTTAAACTGAATTGTGGGTGTGGTGAGGGGTGTATTTATAGGCATTTTGAGGTTTGGGAAACTTTGCCCCTCCTGGTAGGAATGTATATCCCATACGTCACTAGCTCATTGACTCTTGCTAATATGAAAGAAATGAATTTATCAGGTAAGTTCTTACATAAATTATGTTTTTTTACCTCTTTCACTTAATGTTTTTGTTTCATTCTTTTACTTTATGTTTTTGTTTCATTATTTCACTTTGTTTTTCATTTACTACTTGACTTTATGCTTTTTATTTCATTATTTTACTTTATGCTTTTCATTTCTGCAAACACATTTTCCTTAACAAACTATTGGCCAGATTACGAGTTTTGCTTTATGAGCGGCTCGGTAATAACTTGCAAGTTATTTCCACCGCTCACCTTTAATAGCGCTGCTATTACAGGCTTGCAAAAACCCGGCGATATGGCTGCGTTGAGCTCCATACCGCACACGAATACCAGTGCTGCTTTGAGCTGCTGTTACGTGCTCAAGCACGATTTCCCCATAGACATCAATGGGGAGAGCCGGCTAAAAAAAAGCCTAACACCTGCAATAACGGAGCGTAAAGCTCCGTAACGCAGCTCCATTGATGTCTTTGGGGAAACAAAATCTATGTTTACACCTAACACCCTAACATTAACCCAATCAGCCAATAGAATGCAAGCTCAATCCTATTGGCTGATTGCATCAGCCAATAGGATTTTTTACCTTTTAATTCCAATTGGCTGATAGAATTCTATCAGCCAATCGGAATTCAAGGGACACCATCTTGGATGAAATCCCTTAAAGGGAACCTTCAGTGTACGGCTGGGACCATATGAAGATGATGCTCCGCACCGGATGTCTTAAAGATGGAGCCGCTCCACGTTGGAAGGATGAAGATAGAAGATGCCGTCTGGATGAAGACTTCTGCCCGCCTTGAGGATGACTTCTTGCCGCTTGGATGAAGACTTCTCCCGGCTTCGTTGAGGACTTCTGCCCGCTTGAATGAAGACTTTTCCCGCCTGGATGAGGATGGATGTCCAATCTTCCAAAACTGTAAGTGGATCTTCGGGGGTTAGTGTTAGGTTTTATTAAGGGATTATTGCGTGGGTTTTATTTTTAGCTTAGGGTTTTGGGCACCGTAAAGAGGTAAATGCCCTTTTCAGGGCAATGGGGAGCTTAGGTTTTTTTAGATAATATTTTATTTGGGGGGTTTGGTTGTGTGGGTGGTGGGTTTTACTGTTGGGGGGTTGTTTGTATTTTTTTTTACAGGTAAAAGAGCTGATTTCTTTGGGGCAATGCCCCGCAAAAGGCCCTTTTAAGGGCTATTGACAGTTTAGTGTAGGCTTGAGGTTTTTTATTTTGGGGGGGGGCTTTTTTTATTTTGATAGGGCTATTAGATTAGGTGTAATTAGTTTAAATATTTGATAATTTCTTTTTTATTTTGTGTAATTTAGTGTTTATTTTTTTGTAATTTAGTTAATTGTATTTAATTAATGTAATTTAGTTAATTTTAGTGTAATGTTAGGTGTTAGTGTAACTCAGATTAGGTTGATTAGCTTTTATTTTACAGGTAAATTTGTATTTATTTTAAATAGGTAGTTAGTAAATAGTTAATAACTATTTACTAACTAGTCTACTTAGTTAAAATAAATACAAACTTAGCTGTGAAATAAAAATAAAACCTAAGCTAGCTACAATGTAACTATTAGTTATATTGTAGCTAGCTTAGGGTTTATTTTACAGGTAAGTATTTATTTAGTTTTAAATAGGAATAATTTAGGTATTAATTGTAATTTTTATTTTGAATTATTTTAATTAGGTTAAAGTTAGTGGGTGTTAGGGCTAGGGTTAGACTTAGGGTTAGGTTTAGGGGTTAATAACTTTAGTATAGTGGTGACGACATTGGGGGCAGCAGATTAGGGGTTAATAACAGTAATGTAGGTTGTGGCAATGTTAGGGACAGCAGATTAGGGGTTAATAATATTTAACTAGTGTTTGCGATGCAGGAGTGTGGCGGTTTAGGGGGTTAATATGTTTATTATAGTGGTGGCGATGTCTGGAGCGGCAGAATCCGGGAGGGCCTCGGTTTAGGGGTTAATAGGTAGTTTATGGGTGTTAGTGTACTTTGTAACACTTTAGTTATGAGTTTTATGCTACAGCTTTGTAGCGTAAAACTCATAACTACTGACTTTCAGGTGGCGTTACAGATCTTGTAGTTATGGGCTGTACCGCTCACTTTTTGGCCGGACAGGCAAATTCGTAATACCAGCGCTATGGAAGTCCCATTGAAAAAGGACTTTTTGAAAGGTGTGGTAGTTACATTACGTTACTGCCAAAAAGGTGTGCGGTACAACTATACCTACAAGACTCGTAATAGCAGCAGTAGTGAAAAAGAGCCATAACGCACAACTCGTAATCTAGCTGTAATAGAGTTTTCAACATTTGGCTGAACTGAACAACCCTAAGAACGTATCTTGGAGAAAATAAATAAAATTATTTTTCTGTCAAAAATGATTTAAATCAAATGTTTGTGCATGTCTAGTAAGGTTTGTTGCAGGATTCAGTAAAGAATTTTTTTTAAATAGCCATTTGGACCCAACATTTTTCTTCCATGATTCAGATAGAAAATACAATTCTAAACAACTTTCAAATTTACTTATATAACCATATTTGCTTCATTCTCTTGGTGTCCTTTGTTGAAGAAGTAGAAATGCACTACTGGGAGCTAGCTGAACATATCTGGTGAGCCAATGACAAGAGGCAAATGTGTAGCCACCAATCACCAGTTACTTCTCAGTTGTACATCCTAAGCCAGCCTAGTTATGATTTTAACAAAGTATACCAAGAGAACAAAGCAAATTAGATAATAGAAGTAAATAGCAAAGTTGTTTAAAATTGCATGATCTATCTGGATTGTGAAAGTCTAATTTTGACTTCACTAATCGTTTAATTAAAGAACATTAACAATATATATAGAGGTCGAAAGATTTGAAACTTGCAAAACTCTGCGCAGAGCACATTCTGTTAACAAAATAACAAACAGGAATATTAAACCAACGGAAAACCCTGGTGAGTTCCTCTTCTCTCCCGTGATTTTGGCCGATTACCGCTAGCTATAAATTAGTTTTTGCACTGCTCTAAACAATCACTGTGTTTTATTAATCTAAATTTAAAATGAATTCAATTGATTTTTTAAAAACCACTCAGTAGCTTCAGCCATTACTGCAGTTTTAATGTAGATGAAAACTGCTTTGTGTATCATTAAAGGGACATAATACTCATATCAGGGCTGTCTTTAAAACAGGGCAAAAGGGGCAGCTGCCCAGGGCCCAGTTTCTGTTGAGGGGCCCAAGAGTCCTAAAAAAAAAAAATTTTTTTTTTTTTTTATGGTTCATACCAGACTGCTGATTTGACATGGGGAACACACACATTCAGTCCTAATACTGTCACAGTCAAAAGTACTCTGCTTATATATATTTTTTTTAAACTGTGCCAGACCGTGCCCGTGTCATGTGATATGCCAAGCTATTGCCATGTGCTGTTTTAGATGTGCACTGTGCAGCACTGAATGCAAAACTCGGCATCTAGCCATTTCCACTGCATAATAAAAGGTCATACTGGGGTTACCACTGTTACCAGGTAACTGCTCTGGTGGTGGGGATTGTTTCTGGGTAGGGCTGACTGTAAACGCATGCAGCAGAAAGCTGGAGCGGCAAGCTCGTGAGGATTTGAGCATCTGTGCAGCTGCATACACTGCTCTCTTCAGGCTTGAGGCTTTGTGACTCATCTCACACTGTGTCCATGCAGCCTTGGACAGACAGCATCCAGTCTGCTGGTCCCCTTAGCCCGGCTCTTTCTGCTGTGGCCCTAAGATCAACTAACTGAAGTTTGTTAGGGGAACAGTGCTTTGAAGAAAGGTGTCAGTGGGAAGAATAAGTGAGTGCACACATGCCCCTCCCCATGCAGCATTGTCTAGTGCAAGATGAGAGGGAACTTGTTCCTAGCAAAGAAGTGGCATGTGCTACTGTGGCTGATGTATAGTGTCATGCTGATACTTCACACATTAATGTAAGGTTTATTTTTATAGTTTTTGTTTTCTCTCTGTCTCAGATTTTACAGCTTCCCATAGTAATTCTGCTGTTCCAGTCAGTAAACTTATACTGCACCTCCATGCTTCCTCCTCAGTCTTTACCTTGCTTTGCTCCTGTTGGCTGCCCTAAATGTCTTTAACCAGCTAACCTCACACCAGAATCACATTCAAAAGAATATTAAATGAATCCACAGTGGAGGAATTTATATATTTATTTACTTATTAGTACTGCTTAGGTCCAGTTTCACATATTGCAGTTTATTTCATTTTTTTAAATGATTAGCTCATCAGTGGATAATCCACTCCTGGGCTAATAATTAAAAAAAAATTATTTAGTTGTTTTTTGGGATGTTGGGGTGGAGAGCGAAATTGCATGGGGGGGGGGGCAAGAAATTTTTGCCCAGGGTCCAGTCAATATTAAAGATGGCCCTGACTCATATGCTAAATCACTTGAAACTGATGCAGTATAGGTGTAAAAAGCTGACAGGAAAATATCACCTGAGCATCTCTATGTAAAAAAGGAAGATATTTTACTTC
>NC_069508.1:21359385-21371885 GCF_027579735.1 Bombina bombina
ACTAATTTACAGAACAAGTATCTTAAAATGAAACCATTTGCATATGTCCTCTGCAATTATTTTGGCAAATGTTCTCTGCTAATGTTATAAAACGTAATTTCAAACTACTTGACAAAAATGCAATCATGCAAAGCGATAACAGCTCCTAATCACTAAGCATAACATCAGAGATGGTGATGAAAACACACACAGATTTCTATTGGGAAAATGATTGTGGTTTATTTGTACAGAAGCAAATTTGTGGGTTCTCACTTCCTATATTAATAGTGTTAAAGGGAAATTAAACAAAGGATTTTAATAATAGGGTGGGTCGCCAATTTTCCCGGGGCTGCTCTTTATTCCCAGTCCGCCCTGCTCATAAAAAGCACTTAAAGGGACATGAAACCCAAAAAAATGCTTTCATGATTGAGGTAGAACATACAATTTTAAATAACTTTCAAATGTACTTCTATTATCAAATTTGCTTCATTCTCTTGGTAACATTTGTTGAAGGAGCAGCAATGCACTACTGGTTTCTAGAACCTAGGTTCTTTGCTGCTCCTGAGCTTAACTACATAAACCTTTCATCAAGAGAAGGAAGCAAATTAAATTATAGAAGTAAATTGGAAAGTTTTTTAAAATCGTATCCTCTGTCTAAATCATAAATGTCTAATTATGACTTTATTGTTCCTTTAATTCCTTTTGCCTGTTTTTAAAGCTGACATTTGTAGTTTATCAATTGCTCCTGGTGAGAATGGAGGATGCTGTATAGAATGTAGAATTCTAATCCTCCTACATGCTTCACAGTGATTGTTGATAGGTGCAGAAGCTCATTTATATATGTATTGAATTGGTTGCAGCAAAGGAAATAAGGTAAACAACAGTTTAGCAACTTATCAAGGGGCATGTGAAAAATGTACTAACAAAATGATAGACTTAAATAAAAGATTTTTAAAATATTTGTTTTGGATAATCTGTTCCTAGTGATCCTTTTTACAGGATGGAGTATATTAAATTGTTTGCATATAGCTCATTTACTTTTATTTTGTCATTTGAAATATCTGCTTTTGCCACCTATACTGAAAATGTAAATACTTCAGTGCAGACTATAAAACAAACTTCTAGTGGGGATGGGAGAGAGCTACTATCCTATTTGAAAGAGTATTTCTGCAGCTGCTTTGAAAACAAAGAACTCACAATATTGATCCAAAAATATGTTTTAGAAGCTTTGCATAGGTTTTAATGGCTCTTCATATTCATACATCAATGTATTATTGTCCATGTTCTAAGTAGCAAATGCTCCTTTTAGAATCATTGGGGCTCCATTTATTAAGCAGCGTATGCGGCTTCGGAGCCCCATAGTTTCAGGCTTACATGAAATGGACGTTAAGAAGCAGCGGTCATAAGACCTCTGCTCCTTAACTTGTCCACCACCTGATCCGATCGGGATGATTGACACCCACTGATAGCGGCTGATTGGCCGCCAGTGATCAGGGGGCGGCATTCCACAAGCATTTCACTAGAAATGCTTGTGCAATGTTAAATGCTAACAGCGTATGCTGTCGGCATTTAGCGAGGTTGAGCGGATATGATTCGCTACAGCGAATCATGTCCACTTGACTATTAATAAATCTACCCCCAAACTTCAATTCAAGAAGCAGGTGTCATAAGACAGCTGTTTCTTAACCTATTTTATTTGGGGTGAGTGACAGGCCCTGCTCTTGCGAGGTTGGTAAAGCGTCAGCATTGGGGCGGCACTGCACAAGCAAATATATATTACTACAGTATCCACCGCCCACTCACTACAAAGACGGGCAGACAGGTTCCTGAGAACCTCATCTACACACACATTAATACATGTGGCCCCTAGGCTTTCAAAACCTCCCTGGTCTCTAATTCAGATGTAACAATGTATATCTATTGAGATATGTGAAGCCTTTTGTTTGTGTTATCCAGCCCTGTCATATAAAGTATTATTGTCATATCATCAAAAGGTGTGCTGTATTCCCATCACCCAGTAGGTACTTGTACAATATTGTTATAATCCAATCAAGACCTACATAGCATTGTCTCCACCAAACAGGAATATGTACAATTTTGTAATGGTCCATTCAATACCTGCACAGTTTTGCCATCAGCCAATTGCACAATATCTTTATCATACAATTAAGAGATGCACAGTTTTGTCACCATCCAACAGGTATGGGTAAAATGTTATCAACCAATCAGGCATTTGTACAATTTGTTCATAATCTAATCAAGACCTCTACAGCATTTTCACCACCCAGTAGAGATATGTACAATGCTGCCATCATCCAATAAGCACTTATACAATGCTGTCACCACTTAATCTATGACTCTACGGCATTGTCACCATCCAATATGGACTTATACAATGATGCTATCATCCAAAAAAAATGCCCCATATACTAATAAAATTTAATAAGGATTTACAGAATGTTCTAAATCATCCAATCAAGAGCTCTATAGCATTGTACCCTCCTGATAGGTAATTGTACAATTTGTCTTCTATGAGAACTTATAGAATGTTTTCATCAACCAGTAAAGTAATTAATTTATTTATTCAAAGTAGACACCATGCTGCAATCAGCACTTGTACATGAAGTAATAATAAGGAACTGTATAAAGATCTCCCCATTGTTGGCATTATCCAAAAACAAATTGTACAAGGAGCAATATTAGTTTTAGAATTTCCACAAAAGAATATATTTAGAAATGAAGAAAAAGAAATCCTGCGTATAAATTGTAAGTATACTGATCTCTTTTGAAGTGTACAAATAATTTTGCCATTACTATTGTTTATAACTGGAATCTACTCTATTATTAGTTTTAATCCAAATTGCAAAAACAAAATCCGGAAAAAGACTAAAAATTTTAAAATCAGTCTTTTATAGGCAAAATATTTTATAAGTAAGAAGAAACTCTGAATAAGTACCTGATGATTACATATTCATTTTCTGAGAAGTATTTTGTTTAAAAACACCTTTTGCTAAAAATGTTTGTATTATTTTATTTCTTTTTTTGAATATTAAGTCATAAACGCTTATCCCTCCATGTTAACAGCAACCATGTAATTATGTTGATTGCGCCTATGTGGGCTAATTGACATTCACAGAAAATACTTAATTGATCTTTTTAATATTTCTTACTTATTAACCATATTGTATGATTAAAGACTGCAATATTCTAGACAAGGACCTACTCCTACAGTTCCTTATTATTCTTTACAGCAATAAATAGCTCACAAATTGATTTAATAATGGTTCACAGCATGAATAAAACACTTAACATTGTGTTTCAGTCATTGCATTGCTACTGAAAATTGTACACCATTAGGAAAAATATTGTACAGTACACATTACAAACAATGCCCCAATGTTCTGTCCATTAGAAGACAACAATGGACACTATTCTTTGACTTTCCAGCTTCATTAAATATTTGTCCAATGTCAGAGCCATCACCGCGTCATTGTGCAGGTCAGTTGGGGATGAAAGAATTGTCTCAATGTCATGCGGACACATATGCCGCCCTCTGCATACTGGCGGCCAATTGGCCACTAGCAGGTGCTGTCAATCATCCTAATAGTATCAGATTGGTATGATTTCAATATGTCACCTTTTAGGTGGCAGACAGGTTAAGGAGCAGCTGTCTCCGATGGGCCTCTGAAGCAGCAATTGCTGCTTTATAAATGGAGTCCATAGAAGTTTTTTTTTTAATGTTCCAATATAAGTCAAGAAGAATCTCTTACTTAATTCAGATATGATCTTCATGTAGATGTCACTCAAGACAATAAAACACATTAAAGAGCCACCATGTTTGATGAACAACAAAGACTGCCAATTATATATAACACTAAAGAAGTATAGTAGTTAGTCCAACTCTACATACGTCATCTCATGAGTTTCAGCAAATGCCACACTGTTATCCTGAGGTGATAGGTTTCAATAACAAACTAGATACACTTATTGAAAGAATTTGGACTTGGTATGGAGAATTTACTTGTGTGCATGTCAATAAGTGTGTGTAAAAATGTGAGCATGTATGTATGTGTCTGTGTAAGAGTTTGTATGTATGTGTGTGTGTGTATATATGTGTGTGTATGTGTGTAAATATGTGAGCGTGTGCTTGTGTCTTTGTAAGAGTGTGTGTGTATACATGTGTTTGTGTGTGTGGATGTGTGAGTGTATACATGTGTGTGGGTGTATGTCTGTGTGTATTTGTCTGGGTAAGAGTGTGTGTATACATGTGTGTGTATACATGTTTGTGTCTGTGTGTTTGTGGATGAGTGAGTGCTTATATGCATGTATGTATGTGTGTATGTATGTGTGTAAATATGTGAGCCTGTGTGTATGTTCTGTGTAAGAGTGTGTGTACGTGTGTGTATAGTATTGTATACATTTGTTTGTGTGTGTATGTGTAAGTGTATACATGTGTGTATTTGTGCATGTATTTGAATTAATAATCGATGTTTTTATATGAAAAAAAAAACATAATAAACTGAGAAAGCCTTTGGTATTTCAAAATAAATCATATATAAAATGCAAAACCTCTACATGTCTTTAAAATAGACCACAGGATATCTTAACTTGTAACTAAATTATGTTTAATATGTCATTTGGTATTCCAGTATAGTTATCTTTTTTAGACTATTAAAAAACATTTCATCTCTGCAAAAAATAACTAATACAAGTTAAGTTAGAGGGATATGTTGATTACTATGTCTTTTCATCCTAAGAATTAAAGTTGCCTTGTACATTCCACAAGTAATTTCAAGATGTGTAACTCCCCAGATCTATAATCTCTTAATATCTAATTTTCATTACATAAAGTCTAAAGTAATTTTCTTCAGTTGCCCTAAATTGACTTTCATCTAATTTTATTCCACAGACATCTAAAAGTTGAAAAAGCTATCCTTCTGCAATGTCTGTTCTACGTGGCAAGAGCTGCCCGAGGACAGCCGAATAATATGCACCCAAATTTGACTTTGCAGTTCAATCAAAATATAGGTCTGCCGAAGATGTCAAATGTTAATAAAAGACAGCTCTTTCATTTTTTTTGGTTGTAACCCTTGTAGCTAGGGAATTATACGGCTTATTAAAAAAATTGTCCCAGAAGGTTCACTTAGAAAATGTTCTTTATTTTGTGAGATCAATTCTCGAAAAGAACTGTTTAAATACTTCATAAAATCTTTCTTTTTTTATGCAAGCTCATTTTGGTTTTGATTAAATATTTACAAGAATTTCAATTTTAATTATATTTATTAGAGCTGTGCATGGACAAAATTATCGGTTCGACTGAAACTTTTGTTCCAAATATTCCAAATACTTTGTATTTTGAGTATTCGGGTGTCTGTGCTATTAGGTATTCATCTCGTTTTAAACTAAATGAATACTGACCATTCATGGAACGTTTTCATTCGTTTTCAGTAAATGTAAATATTCCAAAGCTACATGTGAAAAGTTCACCTGTAGCTTTATTCTTACCTTTAGCGCACTAGAGAGCCGCACTAACCTCCTCTAAACAGAGCCACAGCCGCAACACTATTAATTTGCTTTCGATACATTTTATGCTGCATTCATTTAGATATTTATTTCATGAAAATAAGATTATTGTCTGTGTTTCTTTAAATAATGTGCATTCTTAAAAAACAAATGCACGTTTCTAATATTTATATTTTATTGGATTATATGCAAAAATCATTTATTATACAGGTTTTCTATAATTATTCTTTAAGAACTTTGCCCTTCACTAATTTTTAAGACTGCTGCATGGCACATCTATGCTTTCAGAACACTTTTTTTGTGGGAAAGTTTTGAATGTAAGGTCATTTTATAACATATACATGATCAATTTCTAGATTTTCTGTTTTATACTTAAATTAGCGTGCAAATTGATATTACAAGTCCATGATAAACCAGAGTTACCCGAGAAGATTTATTGTGGCCAGTATCATTTTAGTGTGCCCTATACTTTCAGTGGATATTGCAACCACCCTAAACAGTGTTCAAGTAGAAAGTTACGGCTTGCACTGAAGTCAAATGAAAATAGTTGTAGAAGAATTAGCTATATATGAGACCTAAAGTAACGTGTTATGGTTAAAATAAAAGTTTCACAAATCACATGTAAACATACTTTAAAAAGTATTACACCCATACATAAAAGAATAATAAAGAATATAAGTATAAAGGAATAGTAAAGTCAAAATTAAACTTACATTATTCAGCTTTCCAAATTACTTTTATCAGCAAATTTGCTTTGTTCTCTTAATATTCTTAGTTGAAACTAAACCTGGGTAGGCTCATATGCTAATTTCTAAGCCCTTAAAGGCTGCCTCTTATCACAGGCTTTTTAATTGCTTTTCACAACAAGTGACTGTTAGTTCATTTGGGCCATATAGATAACACTGTGTACAGGCACAGGGAGCTATTTAAGAGTTAGCACGACACAAAGCTAATTGCAAGTCAATAGATAATAAATACAAAGTCATGTGATCAGGGGGCTGTCAGAAGATGCTTAGACACAAACTAATCACAGAGATGAAAAGTATATTAATATAACAGTGTTGGTTTTGCAAAACTGGGGAATGGGTAATAAACGGATTATCTATCTTTTAAAACAATACAAATTATATTTTAGACTGTCCCTTTAATATTGTAAAAAAATGTTTAAAATGGTTAAAAAGGGATATGGTATATGTCAAGGTGTTTGACTGGGAAGGGCTCCAAAGTATATATATATAGTTACAAATCACAATTAGCACTCACTGCTATTCAGTCATCTGTGCAATAACCTTTAATGATGAGACGTTTTGGGATAAAAACATCCCTTCTTCAGCTTTGATCCCGAAACATCACATCATTAAAGGTTATTGCACAGATGACTGAAGTCCAGTGAGTGTTTATTGCGATTTGTAACTATCATGATGATTCTGAGAGCACCCTGGCAGTCAGAGAATTGTGTGTGAGAGTGCATCAATATTACAGTTGACTATGTATATATATATATATATATATATATATATATATATATATATATATATATATATATATATAATGTCACCAGGAATTAATGGTCCACAGTTAGTTCACATGTGAGTATTAAACCATAAATACCAGTCTCCACTGATAATCTCCATTGTTACCAAGCTCTGGTTCAATAGGGTCAACTGTTCATATGTTCTTAATTACGTTTTTTACATAATTATTCCAGCAATTAAACACATATGGTAGTTTTAGCAAACAGTATTGCTTTATCTTGGGGGGGTTTTCTATAAAGTGTTTATTTCACTTATGAAATAATCCTGAATTATCACACATGTATCTCGGGCACCATAAGGTTTCAAAACATCAGATCTTCACTGGGATTTGAATACAGAATGGTAACAATTATTCAGGTTAAGAACTAAAATTGTAAATGTTATATTTTAAAAGATTGAACTATAACAATAAGCTTGAAATAATAATGCATATTAAATGGATACATTTATTTTTCTAAGAATGTGTTTATTTATTTTTTTCAACCTAAATTGTCTATCATATCTTTTATGCAATTTGAGAGGTTCAAATAATTAAAATATCATCTATTGAAATATGTTTCAATGCCATAGAAAACATAGTCAAAAACTATTTGTGCTGTATAGAGTTTTCAAATGGCAAACTCCTGTGGATTGCAATGGGGGACGCTGCCATCAAAGCAGCTCAAATATTTTTAATAATGCACAGTTCTTTTCATCAGGGTCAAGTCCTGTGTATAGCACCAAAACATCTTGTGTATTCAGCACTAGTGACAGCTTAATTGTTCACCCCCAGCATTCAGTACCAGGGATATCTCAAACATTTAGCACCAGTGAGAGCCAAAATAATGGCGTCAGGGAAAGCCCACATTTTCAGCACCAAGGAGAGCTCAAACATTAAAGGGATAGTAGATACCAAAAATGTTATTGCTTAAAAAGATATATAATCCCTTTATTACCCGTTCCCCAGTTTTGCATAACCAACACAGTTATATTAATATACTTTCTACTTCTGTGATTACCTTGTATCTAAGCTTCTGCAGACTGCATCCTTATCTCAGATCTTTTGACAGACACGCATATCAGGCAATTAGTACTGACTCTTAAATAACTTCACGTGCATGAGCACAGTGTTATCTATATGAAACACATGAACTAACGCCCTCTAGCTGCTAAAAACTGTCAAATGCCGAGGTGGCCTTCAAGGAATCAGAAATTAGCATATGAGCCTACCTAGGTTTAGCTTTCAACTAAAAATAACAACAGAACAAAGCAAATTTCATGATAAATGTAAATTAGAGCGTTGTTTAAAATTACATGCCCTATCTGAATCATGAAAGTTTAATTTGGACTTTACTATCCCTTTAAGTACCAGGGGTAGCTCAAGTATCAGGTCACAATGATTATCCGAGTCATGCAACTGAGATGGGAGTTGGAGCCTGCGCATTAGTGACAGCATGTAGCTACGCACATCTTCTGCAAATAAACGCCGGATGCTAGCTGTCAATCAAAGCCTGATAGATCCACTCGGTAGTGGTTGCTATAGCAACATTTATTAAAGTATCCTGCACAACTGCTCTTAAAATTATTACTAGAGTAATCCACTTACTGTAATACCATAAATATAAACCACCTTTGAAATATGGGTAATTATTTATTGAATGTAAGGAAGCATGGGGGTCGGTAATAAGTTTATAGTTTTTATATGTATTATTGCCTATAATAGTATGTGTATATTCTAGTCTAACAGTTAAATATATAATTTTACTGTTCATACTGCTCCAGCACATTGTCGAAACGTAGACTCTAACAGGGCTGGTATATACGTTACTAAGGTAAACCAGTTCCTCTGCTAGTGTGTCAGTTGGCGGTCCGGACTTCTGCTATCATTGCGCTATAGTGTGAGCACTCCAATGGCAGCCTATGCTAATTGGACATAAGTAGGAAAAAAATGCCCATTTCTGGGATGTTTTCAAATACCTCATTGTGGAACTATTTTTGCAACTTTGAAGTAAGAATTTTAATACAAAAAGTAATCATTTTTAACATTTAAAAATAAATTTTTAATTTAAAAATAGTATATTTAAATAATGAAGCAAAAACTGGATAATTTATTATGAACCTTTAAAGAAAAGGCAGAATTAAAGTGAAATAAGTACAAAACAAAACAAGAAAAAATGTAAAAGAGGGGAAATGATGAACACAAAAACCCTGAGATACAGATGCAGCAAACTTAAAAATAAATCATTAAAACAACAAGAACATGTAGACGTTAAAAGCAAAAACAAAAAACATTAAAAAAAAACCTCAGAGGAAGAGCACAGAAGTAACACAATGGGTAGAGTGAACAACATTCATTTGCCCCCATACAGTGAAGGGCAAACCAAGTTGTGTTAAATTGATAAAAAAAGTGAAATACAAAGGATCAATATAATGACAAGCTGCAGTTTTGACATTGAGTGCAGATGACAAGTGGTTGGATTAAAGAGACACTAACAATGCTGGGGACATGATAGAGTCAAGCTTTGATCATGCATATGATTCTGTGAGCTCATCACAGACTAATGCACTAAAGTACAGACTCTTAACGTTTGTTTGTATTGAGTTGCTTAGCAACATATTACTTTCCTTTTAGAGTTATTTTATGCCAAATAGGATCAAGTATTGGGAAAAAAATAAAAGATAAAAATTCTTCCAAAGGGCAAAAGATGTTCAGCAAATATACAAATAGAAAAAATAAGTTTAGAAAATAAACATATATTGAGGTTAAGCCTTTGGTTTCCAGGGAAGGCGTCAATGCACTAATTCAATACAGGTTTGCAGGTTTGTGTCTCGCAAAGCTAAAACACTTAGAGATACCTTGGCATCTACTTATCAAGCCGTCAACTTACTTGCATTCGACGGCACCAATACGCTTGCTAGTTAGGTTAGTTACTTGTTAGGTGTAAACGTAACTTTTATTCTCCCATAGGAATCAATGGGATATCGGGCAGCAGCGAACATGAGCTTTCGCTGCTTTCAGACTCCCATTGATTCCTATGGCATCCGCTGCCTCCAGGGTGGCGGATTGAAAACTAGGTATGCTGGGCCGGAATAGTGCCGAGCATACCTGGTAGACATTTGTTAACTAGCAAAAGTAGTCAGATAATGCCAAATTTGCATTCGGAACATCTGTAGTGACGTAAGCATCGATCTGTGTCAGACTGAGACCGGCGGATCGTATGTTACGTCACAAAATTCTACTTTTGCCGGTCTGTAGGCTTTGATAAATAAGGGGAATCAGGCTCGCCACAATTACGCTGTGGAATTCCAGCGTATTTACGGTTGACGGCTTGATAAGTAGATGCCCTTGTCTCCTTCAGCCTTACCTAGGCTTGATACATCAGGGTGGTTGAGAAAGAAAAAATGGTTTTACAAGTGTGGTGCATCACATTGTAAAACCTGCAATTATGTGATACAAGGTAGTAAGTGTAGATCTACTGTATTCGATAAAGAATTTGATATCAGATATTTCATCAATACCAAACACCCAACTGACCAATGTGCCATAAACTTTTATTTTACTTTTTGCAGTTATTATTTATATTATAATTTATCCAGTGATCATGAGACAAGAAAGGCATCGTTGGAAAGTTTACGACTTTCTGACATGTTCTACTGTAGATGAAATAAAGAGAAAGCAATGTAAAATCTTATTTATGGTAAGTACAAAGTCTATCAGGGGAAATGTGACAAAAAAATTGAGAGAAGCTTCTTAAATTCACTTCTCACCTTGCTTTCTAGTAAGACCTCTCATTAAATCATATAACTTAAATGATTTCCATTGAGTATAAAGCTCTGACAACCAGAATCATCAAATGCTCAAAGCCAGAACTTAATAAAATTATAAGGAGTTGTTAAAGATTCTGTTGTTTTCTGATTCAGTTTTATGTGGACAAAATTATGTAGAATGCCAATACATAATTCCCATACACTTGGCAAATTCAGGGCAAAAGTTAAATAGGGACATAGAAACATAGATTTTAGTAGTAGATAAGAGCCAAAGGGCCCAAGAGTCTGCTTTATTTTAACTTGTAAGTTTGATTAATTTTATGCACTTACCCTTTTTTAAAACAATCACAGACCAATTACAGAGGTAACAGACCCTTAATAAGAGGGTGATTTACTTTTTCCCCTTTGGTGTATGTGAGGTGACAGGTGCTGTAAAACAGCCCCCACCCCCTCATCAAGTACTTTCTAGGTATGTATTTGTTGCAGGTGATCATCATTACCAAGGTAAATAGATCAGGTACAGATTAGAAGGGCATGCAAACTTTCATTCAAAATAAAATATTTTCTTATTTCAAGTTGCCTTCTATCTAAATCAGAGAGGGGGATGTGGGGCTCTATAAAAGCCCTCTATCCATTTAAATAAAAACTTTGGTGGAAAGTGGAAGATGCATGGTGACGGGCCACTTGTCCCTCTAGGTCAAACTGGGAGGAGATAAGTATCTTCCTCTTCAGCCAAAACAACAGTTGCTGCAATTGTTTGCCAATTTTATAGCAATCAATTGCATCATCATAGAGAGACATTCAAAATGGAAGATCATCCTGTTCAAATAAGACTTGCATCATGTCCAACTATGTAGTGTCAGATATGAGATAGGGGCTCTGGAAAAGTGCCTTCCCTCACCCTGGCATCACTAACAGAGAGGAAGTGCCTCTGTTGACTGCACATATCTTCATGAAAAGCAGGGACACTGGCCCCTCCGCATTCTCCTACTGAAAACCATTGTGTATAGAAGGATGACAGAGTGTTGTATTTCTTACGTTGGAAGGAAAGCATTGTTATGATAGATGAAGTTTTATGTGTGTGTGCTGTACCAATAAAAGTTACTACTTTGGTATCTAAAGTATCCTTGACATCCTAGGGAATATTAATGCTTTCACTTAGCATAGTAACCCATGAGCAGTATTAGAGGGCTACATTTACTAAACTGCATGTGGACAATGTTCCCAGATAGGGAACCTGTCTGCCCATATTCAGGGCAAGCATTCTACAAGTACATTTTTGCAAAACCCCACCATTTTCCCAGGATGTTTGGCAAGCCCTGTTCTTACGATTGGTTGTGCAAAAGCAGGGCTTGTCAATCATCCGGGACAAATTTGTCGGAAGTTAGTAGGCAGATCACTCAAAAAGCAGCTTAATATATGGAGATTAAAACTGTTATGGCTAAGCACCATTTTATCTATATTTACATTTCTCACATTCATTCTCAGGGTGCTAATGTTTACTGAAAATATGTGTTCAGTTAGTAACACATATTGTAAAAACTGCTGAATGCCTGGGAATGGTTGATTCACTTGAGTGCTAGACTTTCAAGACCAGATGATAGAGATCCCTCGGCTGACTTGTGATACTAAAATACTGTTATGTTATGCCCTACTAAGTATCATTTAAATGCCCATAATTATATAACTACTTGTCTATTTTTTTAATAAAATCAT
>NC_069508.1:21374385-21391885 GCF_027579735.1 Bombina bombina
TTTTTCTCTATTCACAGCTATTTGTTTTACATTATTTATTTAATTCAGAACAAAACCATCATGGAACGCTGCATGACATTATTAAGTATTTTTAAACACACTAATATTTTTTTATCCATTAATTTATTACTCAATTATGTTTGCCTTGGCCCTTTTGCTTTCTTCATCAAATTCCCTTTTAAACACATTTTCTGGTGTTTTAAGAGATTTTTTGTGTATTCTTTCATTTCCATCTTATTTGTAGGCCCATGGGACTATATTGTAGTCTAATGGATATTTTGTTAAGGCTGTGTATATGAGCGCTCAGCTGAATGTTGCAGAGGCTGAACTGCAAATCTGTACATTTTATTATACTGCACAAAATGACAGTGTGTCCAACTTGCCTAGCAAAGCTCACTATTACACTAAAGAGAGGCATTTATATGGAAAAATAAAGAAAAATAGATTTGCTTGAAAAGAATAAAATTTTAATTAAGTTTGAGATTTTTAGGTGGATTGAGAGAAAGTGTTTAAAAAGTGTATTCAAAAGCTATTAAACAATCAGGGTCATATTGTGAGTTGGTGCTAACAGTTACGCTCTAGCAGGGCCGTCTTTAATATTGACTGGACCCTGGGCAAAAATTTTCTTGCCCCCCCCCCCCCATGCAATTTCGCTCTCCACCTCAACATCCCAAAAAACAACTAAATCATTTTTTTTTAATTATTAGCCCAGCGGTGGATTATCCACTACTGAGCTAATCATTTAAAAAAATGAAATAAATTGCAATATGTGAAACTGGACCTAAGCAGTACTAATAAGTAAATAAATATATAAATTCCTCCACTGTGGATTCATTTAATATTCTTTTGAATGTAATTCTGGTGTGAGGTTAGTTGGTTAAAGAGATTTAGGGCAGCCAACAGGAGCAACGCAAGGTAAAGACTGAGGAGGAAGCATGGAGGTGCAGTATAAGTTTACTGACTGGAACAGCAGAACTACTATGGTAAGCTGTAAAATCTGAGATAGAGAGAAAAAAAAACTATAAAAATAAACCTTACATTAATGTGTGAAGTATCAGTGTGACACTATACATCAGCCACAGCAGCACATGTCACTTATTTGCTAGGAACAAGTTCCCTCTCACCTTGCACTAGACAATGCTGCATGGGGAGGGGTGTGTGTGCACTCACTTTTTTCTTCCCACTGACACCTTTCTACAAAGCACTGTTCCCCTAACAAACTTCAGTTAGTTGATCTTAGGGCCACAGCAGAAAGAGCAGGGCTAAGGGGACCAGCAGACTGGATGCTGTCTGTCCAAGTCTGCATGGATACAGTGTGAGATGTGTCACACAGCCTCAAGACTGAAGAGAGCAGTGTGTGCAGCTGCACAGATGCTCAAATCCTCACGTGCTTGCCGCTCCAGCTTTCTGCTGCATGCGCATACAGTCAGCCCTACCCAGAAACAATCCCCACAACCAGAGCAGTGACCTGGTAACAGTGGTAACCCCAGTAGGACCTTTTATGATGCAGTGGGAATGGCTGGATGCCGAGTTAGGGCTTAGCATTCAGTGCTGCACAGTGCACATCTAAAACAGCACATGGCAATAGCTTGGCATGTCACATGACACCAGCACGGTCTGGCACAGTTTAAAAAAAATATATATATATATATAAGCAGAGTACTTTTGACTGTGACAGTATTAGGATTGAATGTGTGTGTTCCCCATGTCACATCAACAGTCTGGTGTGAACCATTAAAAAAAAAAAACAAATAAAAAATTTTTATTTTTTTTTAGGACTCTTGGGCCCCTCAACAGAAACTGGGCCCTGGGCAGCTGCCCCTTTTGCCCTGTGTTAAAGACGGTCCTGCGCTCTAGCGAAAAGGGGTTTATTGCTGGTGTTTGCGCGCATCAGGTTTATCGCTTGTATTACAAGTTGAAAGTAAATGTGATCGCTTGAGCGCAATTGACGTTAATGCTCGTCAGAATAGCGTGTCCTCAGAGCTCCGGTTCACATTTTCACAAAACAAAAACGTTTTACAAACATACATTACAAAGTACAGTTAAACTTATAATAATACCATCTAATATTTTTTTTTTTTTTTAAATATCGCACAAAACAGTTATAAGGGTTCAAAGATATGAGGTCTCAGGTGTTAGAAAAAAAATACAAGCAAAGGGCTTTAACACAGACATACATACATATATATGTGTCTAAATATGTATTGTATATATATATATATATATATATATATATATATATATATATATATATATATAATCCAAAAAAAAAAACACAAACAGCAAGCAAATAAGTGGGAAGTGTCACTCTCTGGATTTTCACAACAGTGTTTTTAATGTGACATTTTGGATAGGTACAGTGACAAAGTGCAATTTATACTCATAAACGAGCTGCAAACACATGGTGACCCCTGCACATGTGAACACAATGGAAGACAAGCACTTCCTGTTCAGCGTAACACATGAGACCTCACACCCCAAAGGTTGCCTTGGCAACATCATAAACAAACAAAGTAATGTGTTTTAATAGTGTAAAATAAGTGATCACAGTGACAAGTGTGTATATGTATGATATATATATTGTATACTGTATGTAGAAATATGTATTTATGAACAAATAGAACATATTCTTCTATGTGAAGAACATTGGAATGTGAATTATTAATATTTTTATGTTGGGTTAGCGCACTTGAGAATATGTGATCGTGTTTGCACGTGAGTAGGGTGTTAGGTTGTTTTTACAGTTTTTTGCTCCATTTACCTCTATCAGGGAATACTTTATTGCTCCTGTGATATTCTAAGTTCTATTTTTTACGTGTGTCGGGTTAGTGTGTATAACTTGTATAATGAGTGCTACCCAACGCATGCAAAAAGCTTACTTCTAGCAGAGTAAGCACTCGAGCGTGAGTTTTAAATACCAGTCCACTTGTAATATGACCCTTAATATGTGTATGCTATTCAACAACTGTATTTGAGCCCAAAGCAAATGTCATTTTTTACGCATGCATAAACTAACCTGAACTGCGTAATGGGGAGTGTGACTTCAGTTCTGGAAGCTAGCTTTGAGTACCACACTCTCTTCAGCTTCCCAACTAGGACTATCCCGTTTATAGCAATGTTGCCTTTTTCTGCTTTCAGGTCACTTACACATATATTTTGTTGCTTCTCATATAAAATGAACTTTACAATATTCCATGATGAGTTTAAAAAGAAAAGATAGATTAAAATAAAATTGTTAATTTTAGGGGTATGGAAAATATAAAAAACACTTCTATTTTTATTACCCTTTACTATAATGAATATTGAAAGAACACTGAACCCAAATTTTTTCTTTTGTGTATCAGATAGAGCATGCGATTTTAAGCAACTTTCTAATTTACTCCTATTATCAAATTTTCTTCGTTCTCTTGCTATATTTATTTGAAAAAGAAGGCATCTAAGCTTTTTTTTTATTCAGGACTCTGGACAGCACTTTTTTATTGGTGGATTAATTTATCCACCAATCAGTAAGAACAACCCAGGTTGTTCACCAAAAATGGGCCGGCATCTAAACTTACATTTTTGCATTTCAAATAAAGATACCAAGAGAATGAAGAAAATTTGATAATAGGAGTAAATTAGAAAGTTGCTTAAAATGCCATGCTCTATCTGAATCAAGAAAGAAAAAAATTGGGTTCAGTGTCCCTTTAAACGGAAAAAAATCTTCTGTAGAATTAAAAACATTAAACACAAAATAAATGTATGGTTTTATTATGAGATTTTTTTAAGGCATTACATTTAAAATTTTGGAGCTCCTGCCTTACTGTTGTGGAGAACTATTATTATGACCCATTACATTTGTTGCAGCTCTGTGTATTTTGTAGGGCTTTAAATAATTTAACTTCATTTCACTTATAAAGTAAACTGCAATGTGTTGCTTGGCAAAAGCAAAGTACTGTATTATGTCAGTTTTTTGTACAATCTAAAGTGGTTCAGAAAGCTGTCAAAAGACGGCAAAATAGGAATTAGTGGACACTGTACTTAATGTTCTTCATACAGAATAAGACGCCAATAAGTGCAATCAGGCCAACTGGAATAGATGTACAGTGCTGGGCATTTAAACTGCCTCACACTATGAGGATTGTACAAAGTGTCAAACTACAAAGAAATCTTTCAAAAAAATGAAAAAAAGATCTTAAACTCATTCAAAGTTCTTTTATGTGCAGGGGTCAGTGAAAATGTAACACAGGGAATACAAGGTCATGGTGTAGATTCAAATATTGCAATCTGAAGATTCAAAATAAAGTCAGAAAGTACAGCAACGGATCAAGTTAGAACTTAAGAATGATTTTCTTTTATTAAAGGGACACTGTAATTTTTTTTCCTATCCTATATTATAAAAGGCCATGTATGTTTGTCTGATGCAGTCATGCGCAGTAGAGACTGCAGCGCGAGACAAACATACCTGGCCATTTTGGTCAGTGATCGCCAACTGCACAAGAGACAATGCACGTGTCTAATAAAGACTGTGACGACTAGCGCCGGGACGGTTAGGAGGGAGGGGGGTGGGCGCACATCGCTGGAGGGGAGCAAGAGGGGGTGTGACCGCTGCGCAAAAAAAAGTTGACAAAGGCTGTGATTACCAGCGCCGGAAAGGTTAGGAGGGAGGCAAGCAGGTGGCAGGAGTGGATGGGACTGCTCCGAAAAAAAAAAAAGTTGACAAAGGCCCTGACGATTAGCGCCGGGATGGTTAGCAGGGAGGCAGGTGGGCGGCACCTCGCTGGAAGGGGCAGGAGTGGGTGAGACCGCTACGCTACAGAAAAAAAACTATGTTGACAATGGCAGGGGGGGGGGATGAGAGAGAGTGGATCTGAGTGGGTGGGGGGATGAGAGAGTAGGGAGGGGGGATGGAGTTGGGCAGCTACAAACATACCTGGCCTTAAACATTTTGGCCCATGTAAACGGCTTTAAGACTAGTTATTTATATTGGTTCAAATTACATCTGGTGAGTTAATGAGAGCGCAGGTCACGATAACTAGTATCCAATGTAAATATATATATATTTATATACATATAGGTCTAACAATGTGTATGTATACATGTCTATATATGTTTATATATGTGTATGTATGTGTTTATATGTGTAAATATGGTTGTGCACACATACATACATAATATATATACTCATATAAACACATATATACACATATATACATATACAGTATATATATATATATATATATATATATATATATATATATATATATAAACTTTTAAGCCCTTCCCAGTCAAATACCTTGAAACATGTTATATAATTTTTATTTAATTTTAATGTGTTTTTCTATTTTAAAATAATGAATTCTATACATATCTCTATATATATAACAATAAAACTTTATCAAGTCAAGGTCGACAAATGATTGATAAATATGTAAATGTATCAATCATTCAACCCAATGAGAAGCAAATGCACAGTCTCGTGTGACGTATAAGGTGTCACAAGCATCACTGTTAAGGTAAATGTGAGGCAATGCCAGATATATAACAGGAAAGTTATGGTTAGTGGATAATGGCTGATCAGCTTAAAAAACGAGATGCAACAATTTGACATCAATGATATCTGAAGGCATCACATTTTCTCGATTGTGAAATACCATAACTTATTAAAGGGGTTGACAAATTTGTGTATACTCTTCTTAAAGGGGCACTAGAATCAAAATATATTCCCACTTCAATATACATTTGCTGATTATTATTTTTCCTTTTTTTTATTTGCAAATTGTTCTTATTTCTCTACCCAAAAAGAGAGGTTGGATTGCTTTCATCATACTTAAACATGGTATGTATTGCTCCTGAAACATTCTACACAATGATTGGTTAGCTCAGAACACAAAATCATATACTTCATATACTTCCCTAACTGGACACAGCAAAGGATACCAGGAACATGAATTCCACCAGTTCTTCAAAGAGGTGTCTCTCTGAACTGCTCTTGATTTGCAAAACCTTGAAAACATCTGATCTTAAATCATTTATTTTGTATGCATTTATTTTGCAAATTTACCACTTAAATGCAGATAGATAGATAGATAGATAGATAGATACTAGATAGATAGATAGACAGACATATAGATCGATAGATAGATACTAGATAGATAGATGGATACTAGATAGATAGATGGATACTAGATAGATAGATAGATAGATAGATAGATAGACAGACATATAGATAGAGGATAGATATATAGGGGTTATAAACATTGTGAAATGTGTATTGCTGTGCACTCCAGATGAGGATAGAGCTGTGAGGAAATGAGAAGCGGGCATACACTGTGTATTTTCCAATTACTAGCTGTATGGGGGTTACACTCAGAAGAGCAATGTTTACCGTTTTATTTTTGCATTAGAATGTTTCTTTAACTCATGTACACAATGAATCTTTGGTGAATGAAAAGGGGCATACACAGTTTCAGACAGAAATGAATTATGCCCATACTTTACAAATCATTGCCTATGTGATAAAAACTGCCAAAAACTTTCCCTTTAAGAAAAGAAAACATAGTTTTATTGTTTTATTGCAAATGCACTCCTGGGGCGACATCCCTGTGATATGAGCACCTAGAAGCAAAATGAACAGAGTTGCCAATTGCTTTGTAACTCCTGATGAATTGCTGTAAATATTTTACTAATGGCATCTTTGAGAACCAATTTTAAAGTTTTCCAATACTTTCTAAATCTAGCTGACATTTTAATTTGCTTTTGGTTTCTGCAGATATTTAACAGTTGTCATAACGGATATCTAAAATCTTATAAACTTCAATCTGTTATTGCATTGCTTAAATCCATAAAAGCTGTGATAAAGATTTACTGGGAATTAAGAGCAAAGTTAAACATTAAGAGATTTTTTTTCTCCTGAAATGCGTTAGGGATGTTTATATAAATACAACACGCTTGATATACTCAGGTTATATACATAGTAATGCCAAAAAGTTGAACGCTCTTGCTACAGACTCATGAATAGAAAATAGCATTTTTAATGTCGCCTCATTTTTTAATGATGTGGCAAAGCATTAAAATGAGTTACATAACAAAATTATATAACTGTTCTCATGAGCAAGAAAAGTGCATTAATTGGGTGAGCAATTTGTTTTCTTTTTGTAGCTGATAAATTATGAAAAATCCAGTAACCAAACAGCATAATCAACATAAATGTAATTATCATATATCTCCTACTTTCTCACATAGTTCTAGGTACAATATATTAAAATGGATCTCTTCAATAAAAATTCACTATTTCACTTTATTTTGTCCATGAATATACGATTACAAATATTTGATATAAAATATAAAATTATATATTTTTATTAAAAAAAAAATCTGACCTATTTACAAAAATTTCTACATTTCTAGACAAATACATTGTAAAAAAAAAAAAGCCTTTTTTAATCAAGTTTATAGCTATTTTATTGAAAAGGAAAATATGCTAATTAAATTAGAAAAGCTGTTTGTATGAGACTTTTTAAAAACAAAATAAATAAATGTCATTATTTAAGATAAAAACAGTTCTTGAAAGTTTTTTTCTGACAAATTCATGGAAGTGACAGATTAGGGGTTAATATTATTGGTGTTAATTTCATTTTGTTTTTGTTTGGGTTTTTTTTTGCAGACTTTTAAAGCATATCTATGTTTAGAATATTATTAATTTCTAGGTCATTTTTTTATTTTTTTTAAATCGAGTGAGTAAGAATACTTTTCATTTTTTAATTTTCATTTTATTGAAACTAAATCCATCAAAAATGTAAAAAGAATATTTAAAACTATAGTGCTAAAATGATAAAATTATCAAAATTAATTGTATTGCTATATCATATAGTTCACTAAAGATAAAAATACAATTAGGGATTTTTTATTTATTACTGTATTAATTAATGTATTATTCTTGCTTATGGGTTATGGTGTAGTCACATCATTATGGATAAGACTTTATTTTTTTTATTAAATAAACAATATTAAAATGTATTTAAATATATTTTATTTTTTAGAAATGCAAATCTGCTTCTTAGCTCTTATAATTTTATTTTGTTAATAAAGGTGTCATTTTCCTACACCTTTAAAATGTTGGCAAAGTGATTGAAATAAATAATTAATAAGTTGTGTCTAATATATAGGGTGTCCATATATGATAATTATTTTGTTAATTAACTTACTTCTTGAAATGTACGTATATGTCTTTGGTCCAACCCTGGACATATTTTGTCTGTTTCATTCTCTAAAAGTATTCTTGTAGGTGGTTAGATGTGATATAGATACTGTACAGATAGATACTGCATGGATAGCTATTGTGTAGATGAGATACATAGATAACAGATAGATGATAGATAGATAGATAGATAGATAGATAGATAGATAGATAGATACCTGTAGATAGATAGATGGATGGATAGATAGATAGATACATTATGATTTAATCATACCCATTCCTGAAAATATCACACACAAAAACTGCCCACAACAACACAACTTGAATTAATTCAAAGATACATAGATAGAAAGTACTTACTTACCGAAATTCCAATCCAAATTACATATTTGAAGTTCAGAGCAGATATCTAGAATCCCCTCCATGCAATGTCAGGTGAGAAATAATTTTTAAAATGGATAGACAGACAGACAGACAGACAGATAGAACGATACATTGATAGACAGACAGACCAATAGATTATAGATAGATGATAGATAGATAGATAGATAGATAGATACCCACTCACAGTTTGTTTTTTTAGGCAAAAACAACCAAATGTATTATCTTTAACACATTACAGAGCTGCTCATTTACAAAAGACATAATGCTCTTTGGAGCGCCTGCAGCCAATAGTTAAGAATGACCGCCTCTTCCTAACCTACACTTCAGCTCTGAGCTGACAGTTTTTAATACCCACAGACTTATCTGAGTGGGATGATTGACAGAGGTGACGTTGCACAAGCAGACACTTGTGCAATGATAAATGCGGGCAGCATATTGCTGCCCACTAGCCACAGTGTCAGGCAGACAAGTTTAGAGATGTATACCCAGCATTTTTTCAGTGGAGATCAAGATTTCATAAATGTTATCTCTACATGAGAAGAAAAACTTTCTAGTCCTTAACTAAAGAGCTGACAGTCAATAGATCTTTTGGATGACCTCCCCAACTAATACAAACACACTATACAGTCATTATAGGTCTGTGCCACAGGAAATCAAAGGGACATACAATACCATGCTGGCTGCACTGTCTCGGAATACTGTTCTTGCACATTTGGTAAATGTAAAGCAAGACTGTATGCAGAACCAGCGAGCTGGAGGCTGGGGGCTATTGGGAGTTCTGATAAAGGCTTCTTTATCTTCAAGATTAGCCCCTTGTACACAAAACAATATTGGAGCCTATAAAGATGCTGATTAGTGCTTACACATCATACACAAGATTGCCTGTCATTCAAGCTTTTTCATACATGCACACCAATCAGAAACTTAGTACATTTTGGCATCAGGCACATGTAAGATCCTACAAAAACCAGGTGATAAAAAGAAGAAACTAAAGAAAGTACCCTTTTAAAATACACTTTATATTTTAAAATGTCTTCCAAAAGTATGCTGGAGCTTTATACATCTACAGTTACAAATCTGAGCATTTTCTTATCCCAGGTATATTCATGTAGAGTGTAATTTAGTACACAAGGGAAATTAGCGTTTCCAGCTTTTACTAGAGAAGATGTTTTATTGAGCTGTAACATCTTGTAATAGTGCAATTATGTTTTACAGTTGTTTGTTAGTTGTAGAACTTAGCATTGGAATTAATAACCAAATGAATGACTGTAAAATAGTTGTAATGACTTTTTTCACGTGTTAGCAGAAATGTAAAAAGAATGAATTTAAATTTGCATACTAATAAAATATCTTAAAGGAAACAGTAGACCTAGTTTACCAATGACTTTGTAAGAGCTGTTCTTTAATTTTACAAAACTTAAAGGGATACTAAATCCCAAATTTATCTTTAAAGGGACAGTAAACACCAGAATGTTTGTTGTTTAAAAAGATAGATAATCCCTTTATTACCCATTCCCCAATTTTGCATAACCAACACAGTTATAATAATATACTTTTTACCTCTGTGATTACCTTGTATCTACCTTGTTTGCCTCTGCAAACTGCCCCCTTATTTCAGTTCTTTTGACAGACATGCATTTTTAGCCAATCAGTGCTTGCTCTTAGGAGCTTCACGTGCTGGAGCTCAATGTTATCTATCTGAAACACATGAACTAACGCCCTCTAGTGGTCAAAAACTATCAAAATGCTTTCCGATTAGAGGCAGTCTTCAAGGTCTAAGAAATTAGCACATGAACCTCCTAGATTTTGCTTTCAACTAAGAATACCAAGAGAACAAAGCAAAATTAGTAATAAAAATAAATTGGAAAGTTGTTTAAAATTACATGCCCTATTTAAATCATGAACAATTTTTTGTGACTTTACTGTTCCTTTAATGATTCAGATAGAGCAGCAATTTTAAGCAACTTTCTAATTTACTCCTAGTATTTTTTATTTTCTTTGTTCTTTACCATTATTATTTAGTTTGGCCCTGAAGCTTATTATGCTCAGGAAACCCTTTAATTTGCCTTCATATGCAGACAATATGGTTCTGACTGAAGCCCAGAGTTACATATACCTGCCATACTAGAGATTATTTATTGGTTTGGAGATGCTCTTTTTAGGATGCAAAGTAATTATTCACAAATAGTTCCTTCACATTTATTTTCTCATTTGAAATATCTGATTTTGTCTATTGTAAACACATTTAGGAGAAAACTATTTTACAAGACACATGGGCACAATAGATGCAAAACTACTTTGATGAGTATTATTATCCAGATTTTATTCACTACATATGACAACGCTGAAAAGTAAAGTCATTTCAAAAATACATACAATTGTTGCTACTTATAAACTATTTTTAATTAACTCGATTTTCAATATAACCATATCTGGAAAACACACATAAGCACAGATGGCTATTCAACACATAATAACCAATCGGATGAAAGCTAATTCTATTGGCTGATTTGGATTTTCAAATGAACCAATAGAACCAATGACCCCTCCAATTGGCTGATTAAAGAAAATAAGGACCAGCATAACTGTATAAGAGCAGTAAAGGGCTTTAATACAGTAAAAGTCAGCTCTAGAGCACCAGTGCACTACAGGGAACTAGCTTAGCAAAAGCTGGCAAGCCAAAGACAAGAGGCATATGCATGTAGCCGCCATTTACCAACTAGCTCCCAGTAGTGCATTGTTGCTGATCCTGAGCTTACTTGTGTATGTTTTTCAACAAAGAATACCAAGAGAATAAAGTAAATTTGATAATAAAAATAAATTGGTAAAATATCTTAAAATTGCATGCGCTATCTGAACCATGACCTATTTCAGATAGTGTTAAATCTTCTAACAAAATCCAATATACTTCTAATATCAAATCTACCTATTTCTCTTGGTCTCCTTTGTTAAAATGTAGTACCTTTCCTTGAGTGCTTACTGTGGTAGGCTAAGGAGCGTGCTTGTTTCCTGAGCACTATATGTAAAACCTTGTAACAAACATTGTAGTATGCCATATAGTGCGTATGGTGGAAATGTGATTTTTGTTCCATTGTTCACTCCATCTCAACCATGGAACTTTTATTTTGACTTCTAAGTCCCTTTAATTCAGCTCAAAGTTGTTTTAAACCCTATTTCTTCCCTGGCCCTTCAAAAGGACATAGAACCAAAAAAATGTATTTCATGATTCAGATAGAGCAGAGGCGTAACTAGAAACCACAGGGCCCAGGTGCAAGAATCTAAGAAGGGCCCCCCCACCCCCCCTACCCCACCCAAAAAAAATGTGAATTTGATACATATTTTTTTTTTTTAAAAACATTTAACCCAGAAAAAAAAATGTGAATCAGATTACATGTCTTCAAAATGAGGTACCCTGTGCCCACAGTCTGTGAGATGGTCTGACCCCCTATTACTGTACATATTGACACTGTTTAACCCACCAGTACTGTATATAGTGAGTTAGTGACACAGTCTGTAATCTGCCGGTGAGGTGGCTGGCCTGACCCTACCCGCCCCAATACTTTATAAAGTGACCAGAGTAGTCTGTGACATGGTCCAGCCCCCCCGTACTGTATATAGTGATACTGTATAGTGACACTGTTTACCCCTGACCCCCCCATGCTGTAGTAACAAGGTCTGTAATTGGCTGGTTCCACAAAACATATACACACACATACATGCATAAATACACACACAGTCACATACATACATACACACACAGTCACATACATACATACACACACAAACACCAATGGGTAAAACAGAAAGACTAACCCCTGTTATGCACATGTAGCTAATCAAGCTGTCAGATGTACACACGCAGTAATACACAATCTCTCAATTTGGTCACACTGATGTCTGCTGATAGTCTCTCACACACTACACAGACATGCTGACAGTAACTCGTACATACACACAAGCACATGTTACACAGACATTTAGACTTACACAGACTGCCTCACATACAGATAGTGCCACATACACAGTTACACACACTGTCACACAGACATTTAGTCAGACATACACAGACTGCCTCACATACAGATAGTGCCACATACACAGTTACACACACTGTCACACAGACATACACAGACTGCCTCACATACAGATAGTGCCACATACACAGTTACACACACTGTCACACAGACATTTAGTCAGACATACACAGACTGCCTCACATACAGATAGTGCCACATACACAGTTACACACACTGTCACACAGACATACACAGACTGCCTCACATACAGATAGTGCCACATACACAGTTACACACACTGTCACACAGACATACACAGACTGCCTCACATACAGATAGTGCCACATACACAGTTACACACACTGTCACACAGACATACACAGACTGCCTCACATACAGATAGTGCCACATACACAGTTACACACACTGTCACACAGACATTTAGTCAGACATACACAGACTGCCTCACATACAGATAGTGCCACATACACAGTTACACACACTGTCACACAGACATTTAGTCAGACATACACAGACTGCCTCACATACAGATAGTGCCACATACACAGTTACACACACTGTCACACAGACTGCCTCACATACAGATAGTGCCACATACACACACTTTCACACATACAGTTACAAACACACACCAGCAATTTTAATTTACACCACTCTTCACTGAACTAACACTGCAGTGGAATGAAGCCCAGGAAAAAAAAGGTGGGCATAGAAAGATGTCAGATACAGTAGAGATTGTACATAAACTGCACAAGTACATCTAGAATATAAATACATCAATTCAGAACAGCAGAACTAGGGACCTGTATTATTCCCTGAAATAAAAAAAATTGACAAAAAAAATATACATGTTTAGTGAAATGAAAATAAGCAAGACATCTCTCAAATAGTAATTAATGTTGAAAAGCTTTTTTTTTTTTGCAGTAAGTTTCCTCTTAACAACAAACAAACAAAGCATACTTAGTGCACTAGCTTCTTACCCTTCTTAACTTTGTTTATTGATTTATGTGGACTGAACTGTGCAGTGTTTTATCTCAAATAAACTGTCAGGGGCAGAGAGAGGGGGGAGGTAAGGGACTTGTAGGTGCAGACCATGTAGTTGTATCTGAGAAGCTGCAAGTATTAAATATTCCAGCAGTGCTAGGATGAAAACTGTTGGTGGGATCACATACACCCAGCAATTGTCCCTCAGTCTCATCATGGTAATATCAAGTCAAGTGTGTGTGTGTTTTGAGACAGCCATAAAACCAGCAGCCTAAAAACACTGCAAGTTGCAAATAAAGGGTTACAAACCTTTCTTCGTTGTCTTCTCTATGCTATCAGGCATGATCAGCCCAACCCCCACTGCTGTCTTAACGGCTCCGTTTGACAGGGGAGTTTGAGAGGAGAATCTACAGCTACCACAGCTAAGGAGAAAAATTACTTTCAGCACGGGCCACAACAGAACATGCAGCTGACCTGTACTCTGGGTTACTGGCTGCATTCTGACATCTCCACTGCTACTGTACTTGGGTTAAACTTATATCCTTCTCAAATATCTCTGTTATACGTCTCCTGGTTTTGTTGCTATGAAACTTTTGCCATTGCTTTTTTAGTATATCCCGATTGTCACTAATTCATGAAAGCAATACACAATTTGAGATCCATACTCATATACTTCTATGCAAGACACTGTATTTCTAACACTTGTTCAAATATTTTGAGATTTCTAATAGTAATTAATTTAATAGGATTGTAAGTTTCAAAATAATTATACTTTATACTGAGTGAAATAAAAGTACAAACCCGTGTGTTTACAGCATTGTGCACGATTTTGACAGTATTTTTTAAGTAATGCCGTGCAGTTTTTTTTAACACCTGCTGTATACTAGTTTATAGTCTGACTCCCTCTGGTGATTTCCACCTTTATGCCATAGATTGTGTTGTGTCATGAGCTCAGTCACAGCAGGAAACGTGTGTTATGTGCTGTACCTTCCACGCTGTTCCAATAAAGTCAGATTCAGTCAGCTCATTCTCCTACCTCGCAGAGTCGCAGCCTCCTTCTTTCCCGCTCAGTCAGCAGCCAGCAAATGTTTCAGAGCGTTGCCATGGTAACCTGCGGCAACGCTCTGATTTAAAACTGTTCAAATTATGCAGGCACGCAGCCACTGAAAAAAATACTGAAACAAAAATGTTTGTTGTAAAAAAAAAAAAGTAAAAAGTTTGAAAAAAAGTTTTGTTGTGCTGAGGGCCCCCCTCCAGGGTTGGACCTGCTGGGCCCGGTCGCAACTGCGATCTCTGCACCACTGATAGTTCCGCCCCTGAGCATAAAATTTTATACAACGTTCCATTTTAGTTTTATTATACATTTTCCTTCATTCTCTTGGTAGCCATTATTGAAACTCATACCTAGGTAGGCTCAGAAGCTGAGAGCTAGCTGCTGATTGGTGTCTGCACATATATGCATGCCTCTTTTCATTGGTTTACTGATGTGTTCAGCTAGCTCCCAGTAGTGCATTGCTGCTCTTTCAATAATGGATACCAAGAGAATGAAGCAAAATTGATAATATGAGTGAATTGGAATGTTGTTTAAAATTGTATGTTCTATCTGAACCATGAAAGAAAAATGTGAGTTTCATTTCCCTTTAACTTAGTGCAAAGTCCAATTTTGAGATGGTTTTAAACAACTATCCAATTTTCTTTTTTCATCAAATTTGCTTTGTTTTCTTGGTATTCTTTGTTGAAAGCTAAACCAAAAGAGGCTCATAAACTGATGTCTAAGCCCTTGAAGGCTGCCTCTTTTCTCAATGCATTTTCACAGTTTTTCACAGTCAGACAGTGCTAGTTCATGTGTGCCATATAGAAACATTGTGCTCACCCCCGTGGAGTTATTTATGAGTCAGCACTAATTGGCTAAAATGCAAGTCTGTCAAAAGAACTGAAATAAGGGGGCAGTCTGCAGAGGCTTAGATACAAGGTAATCACAGAGGTAAAATGTATATTAATATAATAGTGTTGGTTATACAAAACTGGGGAATGGGTAATAAAGGGATTATCTGTTTTTTAAACAATAAAAAATTTAAAGTAGACTGTCCCTTTAACCTATATTTTCCACTTCATTAACTCATGCAACAGGTTTATGGCAAACATTACCTTTTTCCTTAGTTTCAAAAAATTATTTTGATGAACTAAAAAAATTTGATTTCTTGATGTAATTTTATTCCCGAGTTTACTTGCTGTGCAAAATAGAAAATCTTCATATCCTTTAATATAACTAATGAAAAATAAGTAAATATTCAAATTGCTTCATCTCCTGAGTCATGTGTTACTGATTATGAAGAGCCTGATAACATTTTATAAATCTGCACATCTAATTGCATTTGGCATTTTGACAAACATAACGATTAAATAACTTGTTGAAGCCGATGGAATTACTCAGCCTGATAATAAAATGATTTAACTTTAAGACAAATATAATTTTCTTGTACATTAAATAAACCCACAGGAAAATTAGAACTTCAAACTAGGAGGAAAACTTTGTGTTTCACCGATATCAAAATCTATTTCTAAAGGAAAGTATTTGTGTTTTGTTTTTTTAACATAGAATCCATTTTTTTTCTGTAATAGTCACCATTTACCATAGTGCATACAGACAAGTTCTCAGATAGGGAACCTGTCCACGTGCCTTCAGGGCTTCCATTGTAGCATCGACTGACGGGATTTAACACTGCAAAGATAACGATAAGGAAGTGTGTGTACAGAAAATGATCAAATAAGATCTGATTTTACCTGCAAGCCATTTTAATGGACTGTAGTTTCAAAGAACAAAAGCAGCTATTACATATACACAAATATACCTAAAGAATGAATTTCTCATAGAGTTTATACTCTGCAGCTGGTATAGCAAGTCATTAGAAATATATATATACTTCAGACCCTTGAGCATAGAAACAGAGCCTATACAAGACAAACGGGTTAATTTACTAGCAAGGTTGAGGTCCAAGACCAGGATCAAGGACCATTTTAACTGTCAGAAACACAAGGCTGAGATGAATGCTGAAATGATATTGCACAAAGAATTTGCACTGTGCAAGGGGAGTGAGGAGATAACTGGTGTGTCTCTGTGCTAGGTACAAGGAAGCAGATTCTAGGTTTAATACATGTATTAAAAGAGGCATAGATAAAGCATAATTCTATCTCTATATAAATCCCTGATAAGACCTCACCCTTAGTATGGAGTGCAGTTATGGGGACCTATTGCAAAAATAGAAAAAGTTCAGAGAAGGGCCACCAAACTAATAAGGGGACTGGAGGATTTAAACTATAAAGAGACATTAGCTATAATTAAGGTCCATATACAGAGTTGGTGGAAGCGCTGTTTATTCCAAGGCTGTTGTTTGTGACAAGAGGTCACAATTTAAGACTAGAGGAAAGGAACGTTAAGGCTCATTTAAAAACCTATGACTGTAGCTTTGGAGCACCTTCAACTACAGGCTCACTTGTTCGAACCTGAAGCCAAGAGTTAAGAAGCAGTGGTCATCAGCCCTCTGCTTCTTAACCTATACACCAACTATAAAGTGGCATGTTTCAATCCCCCCCCTAGACATCTCCGACTGGGGAGATTGACACCCCCGCCTCATGCATGTTTTGCTGCCCTTAAACAGGGGGAAGCATTGCACACAAGACGAAGTTTGCAATGATAAATGCAGGCATCATATTGCTGCAAGCTAGCCACAATGCAGGGCAGACAGGGATGGGATGTACTCCCCGTCCATCTGAGGGTTAGTAATTCTAGCGTTTATCTCCAGCAACGTAAGAGTTTTTTTAGGTAAAAGCAATCAAATTGTGGAACTCATTGCGCAATGAGGTAGTGAATGCCAATACCTTAGATATATCTTAAAATAACTTACCTTCCAAGCTA
>NC_069508.1:21401885-21436885 GCF_027579735.1 Bombina bombina
AATTTTAGTACACTGGATGTGCAAAAATCACACAGAAATATGTACTTATAAATACAAAATGCAAAGTGTAATTGATATTTTTTCATAAAATGAGCTGAACACTTATAACCCCAATAGAAAAACAAGTGCATACTAAAATATAGGTGAATGTAAGATGCTCTATGCAGAAAGCAGCATAATGTGACATATTGGCAACAGGATTTTTATTTTAAAGTGCTCCCCCTGCTCCCTGCTAACTTTGCAATAAGGAGCGAGTGTCCAGCGAGCATCATTACTTTTAATAGGAGTCACCTAGTCACTAGCTGGGACTGTCCCTTTCTTGCGATCATTCCAACGGGGCAGCCCTGGTTGCAAGAAAAAGTAGGTTTGAGCTGACAAAGTTTGTATCATCAAGCCCATAGAGAGAGAAAGAGAAAGAAAGAGAGAGAGAGAGAGAGAGAGAGAGAGAGAGAGGAGAAAGAGAGAGAGAGAGAGATAGATAGAGAGAGAGAGAGAGAGAGAGAGAGAGAGAGAGAGAGAGAGAGAGAGAGAGGAGAAAGAGAGAGAGAGAGAGGGATAGGGAAACAGAAATTGAGAAAGAGAGATAGAGAAAGAGAGAGAGAGTTAGGGGGAGAGGAAGAGGGAGAGAGCAAGAGGGAGAGGAAGAGGGAAACAGAGAGAGATAGAGCAAGATAAAGAGAGAGAGAGAGAGAGAGAGAGAGAGAAAGAGAGGGGGAGAGAGATAGAGAAAGAGAGAGTTTTTTCTCAACTTTCTAGTTATTATGCAATATATTATATCATATTATATTGGTCTTTTATTTTTTAGCTAGCTATACTATGGGTTTTTTCCTTGTCTGTTTGTTTTCCTTTGATTCCAATTGCCTTTTCATTTGAATTTTAACTAATATTTAATATTTTTAATCTGTTACTCAGTAACATATGGTGTTTGTTTGGGATATTGTTACTTAAACTTTCTATACACATTAAGAGCATTTGTTTTTGTGATTAAGCCTGTATTGTGATTGGTTACTTACTTTGATGTTTAAATAATGAGTGGAATCAGTGGAATCAGTTGGATTTGATCAAATTGTTAAAATAGTCTGGATTATTTTTTTAAAAAAATTAATATAATATTAAATATCAAGGTGCTGGAGGTGTGGTTGGGGGAAAATATTTTCTTTTATATATAATTTTATATTATTTTATTTATTACTTTATTTTATTATCAGGTATTTGTAGAGCACTAACAGGTTCCACAGTGCATTGAACATAGGTGGTATATAAAAAACAATTACAGGAATCAAATGGGTAGAGGGTCCTGCCGAGACTTGCACTGTTGTTGTCGACTCTTATGAAGGTGGACTACAACAGCTTGGCTCCTAGGGTTAAATGCTATGGGGTTTAAGGGGATAGCAGTGGAGATAGGAAGGTTAGTGTAGGTTGTATGCGTCCCTGAATAGTAGAGTCTTCAGGGAGCACTTGAAGCTTTTAAAACTAGGGGAGAATCTTGTGGAGGCAGATAGTTCTATAAGATGGGAGCCTGTCTGGAGTAATCTTGTAAACAGGAATGTGAGAAGGTAATATGAGAGGAGGAGAGGAGGAGATCATAAGTGGAGTGAAGGGGTTGGGAGGGAGAGTATCTGGAGACAAGGTCTGAGATATAGGGGAGAGCAATGCAATTGAGGGCTTTGTATGTCAGAGTGAAAATGTTGTGTTTTATCCTGGGGGCAAGAGGAAGCCAGTGAAGGGATTGGCAGAGAGGTGCGGCAGATGAATAGCGACGTCTAAGGAAGATGAGCCTGGCAGAGGCATTCATTATGGATTGTAAAGGAGCTAGTCAGTAGCTAGGGATACCAGAGAGGATGGAGTTGCAGTAGTCGAGGCGGGAAAGGATGAGAGAGTTGATTACAATCTTAGTTGTGTCTTGTGTAAGGAAAAGTCTGATTTTAGTGATGTTTTTAAGGTGGAAGCGGCAGGCTTTAGCCAAGGACTGAATGTGAGGAGTGAAAGAAAGATCTGAGTCAAGTGTGACCTCAAGATAAAATATGTACTAAAGGAGTGCCTATTAGAGCATAGGCAAGGACTAAAGAAACTAATATCAAAAACTTGTTAAACTGGTATTATAGAGGTATATTAAAATGTCTCGCTATAATACAAAATTCAAAAAGTAGAAGTTCATAAAAATAAGTAAGGATAGTCTTGAAAAAGGCCCAACACAGGGCCGAAACGCGTTGACAGTATATGGCGAGCTCTTTTTCATTTACTTTATATTTGTTTAAAACAATACTGTGCCATGTTGCCATTGTTTTTTACCTATAGGACTTGAAGATCGATTTATCTACAAACTCTTAAGAAATCTTTGGACCATTATCCTCACCAAGGAATTTTCTCTTGTTCCATTTGGATTATTGACTTTCAATCAGTCACCTTTTTCATATTCACATACACTTTTTTAATTCACACTGCATTAGTATTTTTATTTTTATTTTGTTTACTGTCACCTATCACTTTCACACAGCACTTTTACACTGCACTTTTACACTTCACTTTAACATTATATCACTTGCAATATATATATATATATTACACTATTTTTTACACCAATTTTCTTATTTTTTCACAATTTTTTACAATTTTTTGTGGCCACTACATAATTTTTTCCATCAGGATCTACTCTTGCACGGATTGATTGACATATTCCTAATTTGATGAACTATTTGATGAACTATTGCACAATTAATGAACTAACACCTATTCATTTTTTATCATATTCCTCATTTTTAACTCAATTGTAATATTAACTGTTTATTATCATTGCTTTTTGCCACCACTATTGTTTTTAATTGTTTTTTAAATAATTGTTCATAATTAATTTTTTAACCATGGATCCATGCTCTTTTTTGTATTATTAAATGTTATATATTTTTAAACCCCATTTTTAGAAGATTTTATGAACTTCTACCTCATATTTTTAGCGAGATATTATAATAAACCGCATTATATCCTTACTTATTTTTATGAACTTCTACTTTTTGAATTTTGTATTTTAGCGAGACATTTTAATATACCTCTATAATACCAGTTTAACAAGTTTTTGATATTAGTTTATTTAGTCCTTGCTCTAATAGGCGCTCCTTTAGTACATATTTTATCTGCATCTCTTGGAAATACTTTAACATGCACCTTTTAGCTTCAAAATAAAAATAAACAGATTAATCTTAATCTTCTTTCATGTAAAATGCTTTTTAAATATATTTAAATAGTTTTACACTTTTACATATACATTATATCATTTTTTTAATGTCCCTTTAACTACCATGGTTATAAACAGCATAATCAGGCTTTTAGCTATTCCCATGTGCATAAAATATTTCTGGAAATGCTGCTCAAATTACCAGAAGCCCATATGAAGTATATGTTAAATTGCAAACACAACTATGCATTTTGTACTTTGCATCAGTGTAGAATATATTTTTTAGAATTTCAGAAAATGTCCCCTTTTTAATCTCAAATACTAAACCAATTTCTTCAAAATTAAATATTTGTAGTCACTTATAGGAAACAATTAGCTGCCAAAGTCTATACAATCTCTCATTAGTATTCCCAAGTGAGTGTGGTTACTTTTATATAGGGTAAAGAGTGTTGGCAGTTAAATAAAGGGGGTCATGACAATTGTTGCCAGACATTTGCTTAGTGACCACATTTTATTTAGTCTTATGTTACAAGTATTTCTTTTGTTTAATTTGTTTGCAAAAAGCTTTCTAGTCACCCTTCAAAGACTGCAATGTCACCAATTTTGGGGGGTCGTCTTTAATATTTAACTCATGTAATTGATCATGTTGCTTGAAACATACATTATTAACTTAAATATTGTTTAGAAAATAGACAAGAAAACTAGAGCTTTTTTTAATATCTTCATATAGCAGGCTGTATTTTAAAGGCTAAAAAGTCCCAATTTTTTAATGGTCATGTTGCATGAAACATACATTTTAAAATAAATATTTATTTAAAAAAATAGAGCTGCTTGATAAATATCTTTATTTATTAGGATGTTCTATTTTTAGGGTTTATTTTTCACGCTATGTCTTTCTAAACTTTAAAAAATATTAAAATTCCAGGCAAAGGGCAGATTGTTTTCGTCTAGCAGAGATTTGAAGGCCTTAATCATATGTGTTTGCGTTTGCTTCTGTAGAATATAAATGTCAATGATATTAGACTTTCAGTCTCACCAACAGCTTGTCAGTGAGGTTTTGCTTTACAAAATATTTTTGAATTTATCAAAAACATAGAAAAATACTAAATTAGGTTTTACCTTCAAACATTTTATTATGGTTTTATAGTTTGTTTTTTGGAACATTCCAACGATAAAATGTGAGAATAAAAAGTCTAATTTAAATACAGACAATAATGAAGGACTATTGGACAGTTATTTGTTGTCAGTAATGGAGTTCAAATGAGTAAAATAAAAGCTGTTCACAAATCACAAGTTTAATGAGTCTACACTAATATATTTTAAGAAGTGACACGTTACAGAGACATAAAAGTGTAAAAAGAAAATGTAATGAACATTTTTATTGCACTATTGCTTGTGTTTAACTATGTGTTTAACCTTTGCAAAGGGGATACACACATATTTAATGTTAGCTCCAAAACAGCCATGCACTACTAGAAACTAGCTGAACACATCTGGTGAGCCAATGACAAAAAGGCATATGTGAGTAGCCACCAATCACAGATACCTCCTAGTAGTACATTGCTGCTGAGGATATGTAGATATTATTTTAAGCAAAGGATAGAAAATAACAAAGTAAATTTGATAACTGAAGTAAATTGAAAATTCTCTCAAAATTGCTGCTTTATTGGATCATGGATATAATTTTGGTTTCTATGTCCCTTTAAGAAAGGAGGGTTCAAGTTAAGTTGAAGCTAATACTGTAGTATGATTTTGTTATTTAGCTCACAACATTTTCTGGAGGTTCTCTAGGATTGTAACATATTGGGGTTGGGGCCTCAGGTAGTGGGCAGTGTAGAATATATCATGGGTTGGGTGGGTCAGGGTTACAGCAGTTGAGAGAACAGTGGGCAGAGCTGATTTGTACTCCCTACTGATCCTTATTGGCTGCCTCTGCTTTACAGCTAGAGACTCTGCAATACCCTTCTGCAGCTATTAAACTGCTTTATTCGGGACAGGTAACAGACATTTTTTTTATTATTATTATTATTATTTTTTATAATAATACATTTTGAAATACATATTTTAGATAAAACACAAACAAACTGACTATTTTATCATGTAACTCAAATCCTTATTGACAATGTTTCAATAAGTGAAAAAATTCTTGTGTCATATACACAGAAATGTTTATATAAATTACCTATTACTGTAATGTCTTTAGAGTCCCATATCAACCTTGATTGAAGCAACATTGTAGTCAAATGTTTCTTTTGTAATGTAAAATATACAATTTTAAAATATATTTCTGTTTTGTTTGGGTTCTTTTTTCTTTTTCTTTTTTTCAGAATACTCAGAATACTGTGTGGAATAAACCAAAATGTCCTTGCAGAAGCATTTGCCTCTCTACCAGTAAGGCAGAAGCAGTTGGTCTTGTCAGCCAATGAGAATTAAAAGGAGGTACAGATATACACAACCTATACTACAGTATTAGTTTCAATTAAAATTTGAAAAAAATGTATTTAAAGGACCAGTACATACAGTAGATTTGCATTATCAACAAATGCATGATTAAAAGTCAATACAATAGCACTCAGTCTGAACTTCAAATGAGTAGTAGATTTTTTTCTAACAAATTTCAAAATTATGATTATTTCCCCTTCCATTGCATTATGTGAAAGCCATCAGCCAATCACAAATGCATACACATACCATGTGACAGCCATCAGCCAATCACAAATGCATACACGTTTATTCTGTGAATTATTGCACATGCTCAGTAGTAGCTGGTGTCTCAAAAAGTGTAAATATAAAAAGACTGTGAACATTTTGTTAATGGAAGTAAATTGGAACGTTTATAATTGCTGCTCTATCTGAATCAAGTTTAATTTTTACTTGAGTGTTTAACATTTTTTTTCAATTCAATTTTTTTTCAATGCTGCTCTTTTATACAGATTATAGAAAAGTTTTAGTACAATTTAACTTTAACTTACAAAACCCCTCTAGAAGCACCTTTTAGATAATGAATGGTAAATTCTGGTGTTTTATTAAGCTATGCGTTGTATACGCACTTTGCATATTGCATTACGGTTTATTGTCATAACAGTGACCTGACATTAACAACAAAATGTTTTTCTCCCAACACGCAAAGCGACAAGATGTAAATAGTGACCTACAGCGTGTAATTATTACAAGACAAGTCTGTTAATCATTTGTGCTATTGAATAGTGAGAGCCTTAATTGCATGTTTTTTTCTTTTGTTGAATCGTCATGTTTATGAACAAAATACTATAATAATTTTGATGCTTTGTGTTTTATATTCACAAATTTGACATAACCTCCTGACTCACCACCATACTGAACTGAGCAAAAAGAAACTCAGTAAAGAGAAAGAAATAACAATAATAATAAAAAAAATAGAAATGTAAAGAAATACAAATAAAATGACTGCCTTTATAGAATGTTTGCTGAAGCCTCTGTACAATTTTTGTTCTAACTGAGAAGAATAAAAATGTAATCCCATGGAGGCAATTTTTCTTAAAGGGATATGATACCCCAATTTGTTCTTTCATGATTCAGATATAGAATGCAATTTTAAGCAACTCAAATTTACTCCTAGTGCCTCATGTACTATGGCCTCGCTTCCATTGAGTCGTTAAAAATGGAGCCGTAAGCTACCGAAGCGGCCGACAGCTAAAAGTAATTTACGGCTGCATTTTAGTACCAGGTTTCCATTGAAAAGATTAGCGTGTTGCGCGCAGTCGCTCTTTTCGTGTAGCTGTAAGTTAACGTTGTGTTAACGCTTCCATCTGACGTCGAATTTCTTGAAAATCAATTAGTTGCTAAGGTAACCCGACCTTACGCTATAGAATTTACGTTTAACGTCCGTGCTTCTTACCTGTGATCGCCTCTCAAGAAAAATAAAAAAACACTTATCCATATTTTTAATAATCAAATACTATTTTCTAATATAATTATATTTAACACTTCATAAATATAAGTAATATTTCTTGCTGCCCTAGGCATAGGTCTAGTTTGCATTCTGTAGATATGTTCTTGCATATATTATTATATTTAAATATATACTGATATTTCTATTAGAATATAAGTTCAACTATTTCTATACATGAGACAACAATAAATATTACTTATAACAATTTATTTCTACATTAAAACACTTGCATTATTTGCAAGTTTTATAATTTCAATAGAAAATAGGTCTCAAAAAGCACAATTTTCCTCTTTTACACCTAGTTGAGCTGGGGGTAATATATCTCAATGTATCGACAGCCTCCGACAATGTATTAACGGTTAGCGCTTTCATTGGAAACCTGGTATAATTTATCGATTAACGGCTTCTATTACTTTCTATGGGACGCGAAGATCTTTTTGCCGATATCGAGGTATAATGCGCCATTGGAAACAGTCGATAAACAATATTGCTTCCGACAGCATATTTATCGGTTTGCGAGTGCACGCAAACTGAATTACGACTCAAAGGAAGCGAGGCCTAAGTGGGCGGAAAGCTTCTCAATTTGCGAAGCTGTCCGCCCTCCTTTGCTACATACGGGCAGCAGATCTGTTGATCCCCTGGCCTGTATGTATCATTACACACTCATTGCAATGTGTAATTCCCGCCCCTTAATTCTTGCGACCAATCGCACAACTGAAGGGGCTGTCCATCACAGAGAGCGAGCTCTCAGTGATTTTCCTTTGCCACCTCAGAGATGACGTAGGGTGTAAGAAGCAGTGGTCTAATGACCACTGCTTCTTACATTGTGGGATGCAGGCTCACAAATGCACACTTGCCCCACAAGGGCTCCGGAGCAGCTCTCGCTGCTTTGTACATGGAGCCCCTAGTATCAATTTTTATTTGTTCTCTTGGTATCTTTATTTGAAAAGCAGGGATGAAAGCTTAGAGGATGGCCCCTTTTTGGTTCAGAATGCGCTACCCAGGTGCTGAACCTAAAAAGGGCCAGCTCCTAAGCTTTCATTCCTGCTTTTCAAATAAAGATACCAAGAGAATGAAGAAAAAATGATAAAAGAAGTAAATTAGAAAGTTGCTTAAAATTGCTGCTCTATCTGAATCATGAAAGAAAAAAAATGGGTTTAGTGTCCCTTTAAACAGATATTAAAGGGACATAAAAACCAAAAAATCAAATTCTTCTTTCATGATCAAGATATATATTTTATTTTCTTCCCATTGTCTGTATCTCACAGTTGCTAAAAAATAAAAATAACATTGAAATGTAGTTATTTTTATGACAATTTTGGTTGTTGCTCATGTCTATTTTCCAGCTCCTCAATAACCTCATAAATTATTTTGAATGAAATAAAACATTTCTTTCATTTCTGATGAGGACAAATGTCCTTTTGCCTTAATGAGCAATACTGCTGTTGTGTCTGGGATCCTCTGAAACTAATACACAAAATATCTGCTAGTTAATTTTGCGATCTTGTGCCAGTTTGTCACAGTTCACTTAAGGGTCACAGCTTCTTTGTAGAGCTGCACAATGTGTTACAGAAACGCAGATGAATTTACAACTTATCTAGTAGAGAAAAAAATAACTTTATTACTGGCATGTGCATTGGACAGATTCATCATTCAGGGGACAGTTTTGCCGCTGACCTATTTAACAAGCCATGCGGCATACACGTCTACCAGTGCCCATGGCAATGTGTGCATTTAATGTCTTAATGTTCTCATGGACTTTTCTAAAAATGGTTCTCTGCGTGCTTTCCTATTTTTGCTATTGTTTATAACGCAATAACTATATTTTATGTTCTACTGGTGTAGCAAGCTAAATTATGAAAGCATAAATATATGAAGTTATAAAACATTAGTGAATGAATGTTGTTTTGGGAATAGATGATCATAAAACCAATAAATAGAATGTTATCGCCTGCTGCAATATTGCATACAGTAATAATGCATCCAGTATATACACACATATACATCAGCACTCTACACACAGGCACATGCATGCATCCAGTACAAACACACATATACGTCTGCACACTACACACACACGCACATACATGCATCCAGTATATACACACATTTACATCAGCACTCTACACACAGGCACATACATGCATCCAGTACAAACACACATATACGTCTGCACACTACACACACACGCACATACATGCATCCAGTATATACACACATATACATCAGCACACTACACACAGGCACATACATGCATCCAGTATAAACACACATATACATCAGCACACTACACACAGGCACATACATGCATCCAGTATATACACACATATACATCAGCACTCTACACACAGGCACATGCATGCATCCAGTACAAACACACATATACGTCTGCACACTACACACACACGCACATACATGCATCCAGTATATACACACATATACATCAGCACACTACACACAGACACATACATGCATCCAGTATAAACACACATATACATCAGCACACTACACACAGACACATACATGCATCCAGTATAAACACACATATACATCTGCACACTACACACAGGTACATACATGCATCCAGTATAAACACATATATACATCTGCACACTACACACACGCACATACATGCATCCAGTACAAACACACATATACATCTGCACACTACACACACACGCACATACATGCATCCAGTATAAACACACATATACATCAGCACACTACACACAGACACATACATGCATCCAGTATAAACACACATATACGTCTGCACACTACACACACACGCACATACATGCATCCAGTACAAACACATATATACGTCTGCACACTACACACACACGCACATACATGCATCCAGTATAAACACACATATACATCAGCACACTACACACAGACACATACATGCATCCAGTATAAACACACATATACATCTGCACACTACACACAGGTACATACATGCATCCAGTATAAACACATATATACATCTGCACACTACACACACGCACATACATGCATCCAGTACAAACACACATATACATCTGCACACTACACACACGCACATACATGCATCCAGTACAAACACACATATACGTCTGCACACTACACACACGCACATACATGCATCCAGTACAAACACACATATATATCTGCACACTAAACACACGCACATACAAGTTGTGCTCATAAGTTTACATACCCTGGCAGAATTTATGATTTCTTGGCCATTTTTCAGAGAATATGAATGATAACACAAAAATGTTTCTTTCACTTGTGGTTAGTGTTTGGCTGAAGCCAAACCATCCTCATCTGTGATCTGTTTGCTTGTAATTAGTGTGCGTGTGTATAAAAGGTCAATGAGTTTCTGGACTCCTGACAGACCCTTGCATCTTTCATCCAGTGCTGCACTGAAATTTCTGGATTCTGAGTCATGGGGAAAGCAAAAGAATTGTCAAAGGATCTGTGGGAAAAGGTAGTTGAACTGTATTAAACAGGAAAGGGATATAAAAAGATATCCAAGGAATTGAGAATGCAAATCAGCAGTGTTCAAACTCTAATCAAGAAGTCAAAAATGAGTACAAATTACTTCAGGTGAAATACAGCACATGTGGTGTGGCTGTTTCAAGATGCACAATAAGGAGGCACTTGAAGAAAGATGGGCTGCATGGTCGAGTTGCCAGAAGAAAGCCATTACTACGCAAATGCCACAAAGTATCCCGCTTACAATATGCCAAACAGCACAGAGACAAGCCTCAAACCTTCTGGCACAAAGTCATTTGGAGTGATGAGACCAAAATTGAGCTTTTTGTCCACAACCATAAACGCTACATTTGGAGAGGAGTCAACAAGGCCTATGATGAAAGGTATACCATTCCTACTGTGAAACACGGAGGTGGATCGCTGATGTTTTGGAGATGTGTGAGCTACAAAGGCAAGATGAATGCAGTATGTTATCAAACAGAACGCCTCATTTTCCACTTCTTGATTAGAGTTTGAACACTGCTGATTTGCATTCTCAATTCCTTGGATATCTTTTTATATCCCTTTCCTGTTTTATACAGTTCAACTACCTTTTTCCCACAGATCCTTTGACAATTATTTTTCTTTCCCCATGACTCAGAATCCAGAAATGTCAGTGCAGCACTGGATGAAAGATGTAGGGTCTGTCAGGAGTCCAGAAACTCATTGACCTTTTATACACACACACTAATTACAAGCAAACAGATCACAGGTGAGGATGGTTACCTTTCAACCATTCAAACTCCTTTGTGTCAACTTGTGTGCATGTTATCAGGCCAAAATCACCAGGGTATGTAAACTTTTGATTGAGGTCATTTGGGTAGTTTCTGTTGTCATTATGATTTATAAAGAGTAAACACAGTTGATTGATAATAAATGGCTTCAGCCAAACACTAACCATGAGTGAAAGAAAAGTTTTTGTGTCATCATTCATATTCTCCGAAAAATGGCCAAGAAATCATAAATTCTGCAAGGGTATGTAAACTTATGAGCACAACTGTACATGCATCCAGTACAAACACACATATACATCTGCACACTACACACACATACACACACACAGACAAAAGTACACATAGCCACTAAAAACACACACACATACACACACTCGCTACACGCATGCACACATCCAGCTCAAACACAATATACATCTGCACACTACACACACACACACACTAAAAACACAAACATACACCCACCCACATCTTTCTATCTATCTATCTATCTCTCTGTCTATCTGGCAATCTTTCTATCTATTTGTCTGTTAATCAAACAATCTAACTATCTGTTTGACTGTCTGTCTGTCTATCTATCTGTTATCTATCTATCTATCTATCTATCTATCTATTAATCACACAAATTAGGTTTATTGAATCTAGATATATGTGTCTATTTATCTGTCTGTCTATCATTTGATCATTTGTAAATATTTTGCATTCTATTGCCTCATTGTAAAGCTGACATAACATAGCAACACAAATATAAAACGTTTTTGTTTAGTTAGTTTTTTTTAAATTTCATATATTCATATAAAACAGAGAAATATATAAGCTTAGGTCATCTATAAAAGATGTAGCTGTGTTTGAACAACATACAATAAAGTAAATAACAAAAATATATATGCACACGTCTATAGCTATAAAGTTCTCCCGTGTTTAATTAGCATTTGAGGCTGTATATAAAGACAAACAGGGAACAGTAAAAAGCCTTTCTCTTTTATAGCAAACACCTGGTAAGCAATTAGCAACACCTCTGCAAGGCAATTTAATGCCACGGTACAATATGTATGCATAATTCAAGTTTAAACTTTGCTTTCAAATGAAGGAATAATAAAATAATGTGTCACTTCTGGATTTTAAATCAAATATATTTAAAAGTGCGTCACAGTGTATTTTGTTTGTCAAAGTCTGCTTTAAGAAATGGGGAAATGGGTGATTTTAGCACAGGATATTCATGGAGAAAGTCCTGGCTCAGGGCTGGGGAACATTCTAAAAAGCATTTGGAAGTGGTACCTTTACAAAGGGAAATGAATATCAGAATTAAACTTTCATGGATCAGTTAGAATGCGCATTTTAAAATCCTTTGTTAGTGATTGATGGATACACAGATATGCCTCTTGTCATTCGCTCACCAGGTGTGTTCAGCTAGCTCCCAGTACCGCATTGTTGTTCTGGAGTTGACTTTAATTATGAATATTCTAAAGCTCTACTCTGGTGAGATGATGGATTAATTACAAATCTGTCAAAAGCACTGAGATAAGGGGGCTGTCTGCAGAGGCTTAGATACAAGCTAATCACAGAGGTAAATTGTGTATTAATATAACAGTGTTAGTTATGCAAAGCTGGGGAATGAGTAATAAAGGGCTCATCCTGATTCTACCCACTCATCAACCAACTTTGCCCCATTATGGCCCTGCCCTCAAAAACACTGGAGACGCCATTATCTGCAGGATAGCTCCAGCCCCTTTTGCCCCGCCCCAAAGAAAGGGTCTGTGTACTGTCATAATTTACTGCCCATATCCTACATTCCTTTATAATATATCATAATTATAAAAAAAAACTCTCCCAACGTCATAACATTTTTATGAAAATCTAATTCTAAAAACACATAATTTAATTACACTTTGTTTTAATGTATACTGTGAATATTTTCTTAAAATAGATCTTGTTCACTGGTGGTAATTTATTTTTGGGGTTTGCAGAATTAAAATCTGGTGAATTTTAGTGTAATTTTTTTTATTGATATTGCAAATACTTTTCAGAACAAACATTTTGGAAAATTAAATAAAAAAAATAAGTTTCAAAATTGTGTCACAAGCTTCTGCAATATTATATTAAAGTAACAAGTGATTTTGGCAAACCTCTATTTTCCTGTGTTCTTCACCCTCTCTGCAATATTTTTAACCAGTGAAAATAAGTTTTAACTATTTTCTCATCCTACTCTTTACAGCATTGAATACATCTGAAACATTAAACTGGTGTCTGTAAAGAAAAAAAAAGCAAGTTTCTGAATATATGTGTTTTTCACAGTAGAATCAAATCTTCTTCCACATTTGCAGGTGTAAAGCTATCCTAGGAAAATGTGCTTGCCGTAGGAGGGCAATTGAATTTAAGGAAATTACAGTGTCACCTGCACAATGACATAAGCGACCAAGCAATCACTGAATTGGATCCAAATAGTCAGGATGTCAGCTGGAGAATGCATTTCTATTTAGTTTAAATAAGACGTCTATGGTTTTCTTTGTAGCAAAATACACACAGGTTGCTTATCATGAAGACTAACATTACTTCTCTTTGGAGATCTAACGTTTAGCTATTACCGAAACCGATCCGGCCATAGATGTGTTTTTCTTCTCTAAATACATAAAACATTATAAAAACAGAACAGTTGAATATAACCATGAAATATAACTTTTAGTGGGAAAACTTCTTGAATATTACATTCCAAAGTTTAGAAATGCAAATAAAAAAATACAATATATTTGGTTATATAGCTGCAGCTTAGTGCTTTTTTGGTTATTTATGATTATTTTTATGGGATCGCTTTATTAGTACCTTTGAACATTATGGGTGCAAAACTATTTTTTTAATCTCACCTTTAATTGGTTTGTTTTCATAAACAAGATATAGGCTTCTATTAAATAGATAAATATCTAGAAGCAAAAAATGTGAACTTTATTTGCATATCCTTCCTTACCCAGAACCCCTTACTCAACTAGAAACACTGTTAGGGTTTTCTGTGGAAAAAAAGAGGACATGTCATTTTCTGCACTAAGCTCACAGATGTGCCCATGCCCACCCATTGTCCATTTTCAATGCAGATCATGTGGACTTCAGTCTACTTCCCTATCACCACATGCATGTGTGATGATGTCACAGAGAACAATAATTACCTAGCAATATACGTTTACCTCAAATTTAATCAATCAAACTAAGTTTTGTGCAGGGCCTGGGAGTTGAACGCGCTTTGTTACCACGCCCACTCGCCCAGGGATCTTGCAAGAAGATGATCCGGATAGTGCGCTCTCCAGAGCACATTAAGGTATTTTACTCTTTAAAAGTAAGTTTGTAGCAATAGTTGAACTTTTCACCTGTAGCTTTGAAACATTTACATAAGATTTACTAAAAATTAATGTACATTTTTAACAAAACCTCAATTGTCGTTTCCTTTTAGACTAAATGAAAAAACGAATAGTGCAGGGAATGAATATTTAGAGAAACAAATGTCCTCAAATATCCGTTACGAAATTTTCATTTGCAACAAGAATTTCTTCCCTGCACATCCCTAAGAGACAAAAAGACTGATAATGAGAGGAATAAAGACACTGAGACAATCAGGCAAGAGATAGTGAAAAAGGCAGACAAACATAGAGGTAGATGCAGAGAGAAACAGAGAGATTGACAAGCAGATTTAAAAAAAAGTATTGTGCCCAAATCAATACAAATTTTATGTGAAAGCAAATTCCTAACATTAGATTATCTCATTTTCAATGTAACTTTTTTTCTATGCACTTTCATTCAGATCCTAAATGGATAGGCCAAGTATGTAGAATGTGTCACAAATGATTCTATCACAAAGCTGTATATACATATCTCAGTAATAGGACTGGCAGAGGTTTCTTCTTTATGCAAATAAAAAGCATAATCTTATGTACAAAATAAGTCACATCTATTTCATGTGACATTTTGCAATAATGATAAAATATACTGAATGCTGAGCTGAAGGAATTAAGCTTTGTATTTTGATAAAAACAGATTACAAGGTATCAGTTGCAATCTGTTCCAAGTAGAGCATTGCTGAACAAAGCTGTTTTTTTAGATTGTGTTTGCAAACAAACCTATACTAATAGCTGTACCTGAAACATCTTTGAAAAATAACAGTTTATATAAAATACTTTACTTTATGAAAATATCAATCATGTTCAAATTAAACTTGGCTTTTGAGATATCAAATTTCTCCTGCGTTCTGCAGCTTTATTAAAGAGTTCTTGCTGTTCACATTTCATGTCATGAAAGTCTCTGCCGGACTGAAATTCCAGACAATGTACTAATAACCAGTTGCTGACAGATTCTTAATCAGCTGAAGCAGATTTTGATGCTTCGCGGTGAGTGCTTCATTGATACTCAAATCTTTCTTCTTCCCCTGTTTTATTAAAAGAGTATCTATTAGGCTATGTATGGAACACTCTGTACTTCATAACATTAGACAAAAATGAGAGTCATCATTGGGCAAAATTCAGACATTTTATAGGCTGCTGAGAAGCTTTGTTGGTAAAGCAAGACCCTGCTAACAATTCCCTGAGCATCGCTAATTTCTAGCATATTGTTATTGGGCATTCCTACCATTTAAATGTTTACAAGCAAAAAAAAGAGAAACTAGGTCCATATATCTAGTCAGAATCAACAGTTTATTGTATCAAAGCCTAAAATTTAGTGGTGAACTCCCCTTGGTCTGACACGTTTCATGCACGTGCCCATGCACATATTTCAGATGATTTAAAATTTGTTACACAATGCAGCAGTGCAGTCAGTAAGGCCAGTCGGATACTTGGTTGCATTGAGAGAGGTATTAGTAGCAGAAATAGCAAGGTTCTTATGCCACTTTACAGATCATTAGTTAGACCAAATATGGAATACAGTGTACAGTTCTGGAGACCACATCTTCAGATAGATATAAATAAACTAGAAGTGGTCCAAAAGAGGGCTACTAAAATGGTACATGGTCTAAAATATAAAACGTACAAAGAAAGACTCTATGATCTAAATATGTATAGTTTAGAGGATAGAAGGGAAAGAGGTGACATGATAGTAACCTTCAAATATATGAAGGGACTTAATAAAGGAGAAGCTGAAAGCATTTTCCTCAAAAAAAAGAAATGCCAAAACAAGGGGTCACAATCTAAAGTTAGAGGGTAGCAGATTCAGGAGAAATTTGAGGAAGCATTTTTTTATAGAAAGTGGGGTAGATTCATGGAATAAACTTCCATTTGAGGTAGTAAACAAAAAGGGGCATATTTAGCAAGCTCCGTATGGAGCTTGATGCCCCGTGTTTCTGGCGAGCCTGCAGGCTCACCAGAAACAGAAGTTATGAAGCAGCAGTCACAAAGACCGCTGCTCCATAACCTGTCCGCCTGCTCTGAGCAGGTGGACACACATCGCCGGAAATCAACCCGATCGAGTATGATCGGGTTGATTGACACCCCCTGCTGGCAGCCCATTGCACGCGAGTCTGCAGGGGGCGGCGTTGCACCAGCAGCTCTTGTGAGCTGCTGGTGCAATGCTGAATACGGAGAGCGTATTGCTCGCCGTATTCAGCGATGTCTGTCAGACTTGATCCGCACTGTCGGATCAGGTCCGACAGACATTGATAACTAGAGGCCAAAGACTGTAGAGGAATTAAAAAATGCCTGGGACATGCATAAGGCTATACTAAGTAAAAAGTAACATGTAATATGTGTAGACTTGATGGGACATGCACAAGGCTATAATAAGTAATAAGTAACAGTAATATGTGTAGACTTGATGGGACATACATAAGGTTATACTAAGTAATAAGTAACATGTAATATGTGTAGACTTGATGGGACATACATAAGGTTATACTAAGTAATAAGTAACATGTAATATGTGTAGACTTTATGGGATGTACATAAGGCTATACTAAGTAATAAGTAACATGTAATATGTATAGACTTGATGGGACATGCATAAGGCTATACTAAGTAATAAGTAACATGTAATATGTGTAGACTTTATGGGATGTACATAAGGCTATACTAAGTAATAAGTAACATGTAATATGTATAGACTTGATGGGACATGCATAAGGCTATACTAAGTAATAAGTAACATGTAATATGTGTAGACTTGATGGGACATGCATAAGGCTATCCTATGTAATAAGTAACATGTAATATGTGTAGACTTGATGGGACATGCATAAGGTTATCCTAAGTAATAAGTAACAGTAATATGTGTAGACTTGATGGGACATACATAAGGTTATAGTAAGTAATAAGTAACATGTAATATGTGTAGACTTGATGGGACATACATAAGGTTATAGTAAGTAATAAGTAACATGTAATATGTGTAGACTTGATGGGACATACATAAGGTTATCCTAAGTAATAAGTAACATGTAATATGTGTAGACTTTATGGGATGTACATAAGGCTATACTAAGTAATAAGTAACATGTAATATGTATAGACTTGATGGGACATGCATAAGGCTATACTAAGTAATAAGTAACATGTAATATGTGTAGACTTGATGGGACATGCATAAGGCTATCCTATGTAATAAGTAACATGTAATATGTGTAGACTTGATGGGACATGCATAAGGTTATCCTAAGTAATAAGTAACAGTAATATGTGTAGACTTGATGGGACATACATAAGGTTATAGTAAGTAATAAGTAACATGTAATATGTGTAGACTTGATGGGACATACATAAGGTTATAGTAAGTAATAAGTAACATGTAAAATGTGTAGACTTGATGGGACATACATAAGGCTATCCTAAGTAATAAGTAACAGTAATATGTGTAGACTTGATGGGGCATACATAAGGCTATACTAAGTAATAAGTAACATGTCATATGTATAGACTTGATAGGATATGCATAAGGCTATCCTAAGTAATAAGTAACATGTAATATGTGTAGACTTGATGGGACATGCATAAGGCTATACTAAGTAATAAGTAACATGTAATATGTGTAGACTTGATAGGATATACATAAGGCTATCCTAAGTAATAAGTAACATGTAATATGTGTAGACTTGATGGGACATGCATAAGGCTATACTAAGTAATAAGTAACATGTAATATGTGTAGACTTGATAGGATATGCATAAGGCTATTCTAAGTAATAAGTAACATGTAATAGGTGTAGACTTGATCTGACATACATAAGGCTATACTAAGTAATAAGTAACATGTAATATGGGTTGACTTGATTGGACATGCATAAGGCTATACTAAGTAATAAATAACATGTAATATGTGTAGACTTGATGGGACATGCTTAAGGCTATCCTAAGTAATAAGTAACATGTAATATGTGTAGACTTGATGGGGCATACATAAGGCTATACTAAGTAATAAGTAAAATGTAATATGTGTAGACTTGATGGGACATGCATAAGGCTATACTAAGTAATAAGTAACAGTAATATGTGTAGACTTGATGGGACGTACATAAGGCTATACTAAGTAATAAGTAACATGTAATATGTGTAGACTTGATGGGACATACATAAGGCTATACTAAGTAAACAGTAACATGTAATATGTATAGACTTGATGGGACGTACATAAGGCTATACTAAGTAGTAAGTAACATGTAATATGCGTAGACTTGATGGGACATGCATAAGGCTATACTAATTATTAAGTAACATGTAATATGTATAGACTTGATGGGACATGAATAAGGCTATACTAAGTAAACAGTAACATGTAATATGTATAGACTTGATGGGACATGCATAAGGCTATACTAAGTAATAAGTAACATGTAATATGTGTAGAATTGATGGGACATACATAAGGCTATCCTAAGTAATAAGTAACATGTAGTATGTGTAGACTTGATGGGACATGCATAAGGCTATACTAAGTCATAAGTAACAGGTAATATGTGTAGACTTGATGGGAAATGCTTAAGGCTATCCTAAGTAATAAGTAACATGTAATATGTGTAGACGTGATGGGACATGCATAAGGCTATACTAAGTAATAAGTAACATGTATTATGTGTAGACTTGATGGGACATACATAAGGCTATACTAAGTAATAAGTAACATGTAATATGTGTAGACTTGATGGGACATACATAAGGCTATACTAAGTAATAAGTAACAGGTAATATGTGTAAACTTGATGGGACATGCATAAGGCTATACTAAGTAATAAGTAACATGTAATATGTATAGACTTGATGGGACATGCATAAGACTATACTAAGTAATAAGTAACAGGTAATATGTGTAGACTTGATGGGACATGCATAAGGCTATACTAAATAATAAGTAACATGTAATATGTGTAGACTTGATGGGACATACATAAGGCTATCCTAAGTAATAAGTAACATGTAATATGTGTAGACTTGATGGGACATGCATAAGGCTATACTAAATAATAAGTAACATGTAATATGTGTAGACTTGATGGGACATGCATAAGGCTATACTAAATAATAAGTAACATGTAATATGTGTAGACTTGATGGGACATGCATAAGGCTATACTAAATAATAAGTAACATGTAATATGTGTAGACTTGATGGGACATGCATAAGGCTATCCTTAGTAATAAGTAACATGTAATATGGCTAGACTTGATGGGACATACATAAGGCTATACTAAGTAATAAGTAACATGTAATCTGTGTAGACTTGATGGGACATACATAAGGCTATACTAAGTAATAAGCAACATGTAATATGCATAGACTTGATGGGACATACATAAGGCTATACTAAGTAATAAGTAACATGTGATATGTGTAGACTTGATGGGACATGCATAAGGCTATACTAAATAATAAGTAACATGTAATATGGCTAGACTTAATGAAACATACATAAGGGTATACTAAGTAATAAGCAACATGTAATATGTATAGACTTGATGGGACATACATAAGGCTATACTAAGTAATAAGTAACATGTAATATGTGTAGACTTGATGGGACATGCATAAGGCTATACTTAGTAATAAGTATAGTAATATGGCTAGACTTGATGGGACATACATAAGGCTATACTAAGTAATAAGTAACATGTAATATGGCTAGACTTGATGGGACATGCATAAGGCTATACTAAGTAATAAGTAACATGTAATATGGTTAGACTTGATGGAACATACATAAGGCTATCCTAAGAAATAAGTAACATGTAATATGGCTAGACTTGATGGGACATGCATAAAGCTATACTAAGTAATAAGTAACATGTAATATTGGTAGTCTTGATGGGACATGCATAAGGCTATACTAAGTAATAAGTAACATGTAATATGGGTAGACTTGATGGGACGTACATAAGGTTATACTAAGTAATAAGTAACAGTAATATGTGTAGACTTTATGGGACGTACATAAGGCTATAATAAGTAATAAGCAACATGTAATATGTGTAGACTTGATGGGGCATGGATAAGGCTATATTAATTAATAAGTAACATGTAATATGTGTAGACTTGATGGGGCATACATAAGGCTATACTAAGTAATAACTAACATGTAATATGTGTAGACTTAATGGGACATGCATAAGGATATACTAAGTAATAAGCAACATGTAATATGTGTAGACTTGATGGGGCATGGATAAGGATATATTAATTAATAAGTAACATGTAATATGTGTAGACTTGATGGGGCATACATAAGGCCATACTAAGTAATAACTAACATGTAATATGTGTAGACTTTATAGGACATGCATAAGGCTATACTAAGTAATAAGTAGCAGTAATATGTGTAGACTTTATGGGATGTACATAAGGCTATACTAAGTAATAAGTAACTTGTAATATGTGTAGACTTGATGGGACATGCATAAGGTTATACTAAGTAATAAGTAACATCTAATATGTGTAGACTTGATGGGACATGCATAAGGCTATACTAAGTAATAAGTAACAGGTAATATGGGTAGACTTGATGGGACATACATAAGGTTATACTAAGTAATAAGTAACATGTAATATGTGTAGACTTGATGGGACATTTCATAAGGCTATACTAAGTTATTAGTAACATGTAATATGGGTAGACTTGATGGGACATGCATAAGACTATCCTAAGTAATAAGTAACATGTAATATGGCTAGACTTGATGGGACATGCATAAGACTATCCTAAGTAATAAGTAACATGTAATATGTGTAGACTTGATAGGACATGTATAAGGCTATACTAAGTAATAAGTAACATGTAATATGTGTAGACTTGATGGGACATGCAGAAGTCTATACTAAGTAATAAGTAACATGTAATATGTATAGACTTGATGGGACATGCATAAGGTTATACTAAGTAATAAGTAACATGTAATATGTGTAGACTTGATGGGACATGCATAAGGCTATACTAAGTAATAAGTAACATGTAATATGGGTAGACTTGATGGGACATACATAAGGCTATACTAAGTAATTAGTAACATGTAATATGTGTAGACTTGATGGGACATGAATAAGGCTATACTAAGTAATAAGTAACATGTAATATGTGTAGGCTTGATGGGACATGCATAAGGCTATTCTAAATAATAAGTAACATGTAATAGGTGTAGACTTGATCTGACATAAATAAGGCTATCCTAAGTAATAAGTAACATGTAATAGGTGTAGACTTGATCTGACATACATAAGGCTATACTAAGTAATAAGTAACATGTAATAGGTGTAGACTTGATCTGACATGCATAAGGCTACACTAAGTAATAAGTAACATGTAATATGTGTAGACTTGATGCGACATGAATAAGACTATACTAAGTAGTAAGTAACATGTAATATGTGTAGACTTGATGCGACATGAATAAGACTATACTAAGTAATAAGTAACATGTAATATGTGTAGCCTTGATGGGACATACATAAGGTTATACTAAGTAATAAGTAACATGTAATATGTGTAGACTTGATGGGACATGCATAAGGCTATACTAAGTAATAAGTAACATGTAATATGGGTAGACTTGATTGGACATGCATAAGGCTATACTAAGTAATAGGTAATATGTAATATGTGTAGACTTGATTGGACATGCATAAGGCTATACTAAGTAATAAGTAACATGTAATATGTGTAGACTTGATTGGACATGCATAAGGCTATACTAAGTAATAAGTAACATGTAATATGTGTAGACTTGATGGGACATACATAAGGTTATACTAAGTAATAAGTAACATGTAATATGTGTAGACTTGATGGGACATGCATAAGGCTATACTAAGTAATAAGTAACATGTAATATGGGTAGACTTGATTGGACATACATAAGGTTATACTAAGTAATAAGTAACATGTAATATGTGTAGACTTGATGGGACATGCATAAGGCTATACTAAGTAATAGGTAATATGTAATATGTGTAGACTTGATTGGACATGCATAAGGCTATACTAAGTAATAAGTAACATGTAATATGTTTAGACTTGATGGGACATGCATAAGGCTATACTAAGTAATAAGTAACATGTAATATGTGTAGACTTGATGGGACATACATAAGGCTATACCAAGTAATAAGTAACTTGTAATGTGTGTAGTCTTGATGGGACATACATAAGGCTATACTAAGTAATAAGTAACATGTAATATGTGTAGACTTGATGGGACATACATAAGGTTATACTAAGTAATAAGTAACATGTAATATGTGTAGACTTGATCTGACATGCATAAGGCTATTCTAAGTAATAAGTAACATGTAATATGTGTAGACTTGATAGGATATGCATAAGGCTATACTAAGTAATAAATAACATGTAATATGTGTAGACTTGATGGGACATGCTTAAGGCTATACTAAGTAATAAGTAACATGTAATATGGGTAGACTTGATGGGACATGCATAAGGCTATACTAAGTAATAAGCAACATGTAATATGTGTAGACTTGATGGGACATGCTTAAGGCTATACTAAGTAATAAGTAACATGTAATATGGGTAGACTTGATGGGACATGCAGAAGTCTATACTAAGTAATAAGTAACATGTAATATGGGTAGACTTGATGGGACATGCATAAGGCTATACTAAATAATAAGTAACATGTAATATGGCTAGACTTAATGAAACATACATAAGGGTATACTAAGTAATAAGCAACATGTAATATGTATAGACTTGATGGGACATACATAAGGCTATACTAAGTAATAAGTAACATGTAATATGTGTAGACTTGATGGGACATGCATAAGGCTATACTTAGTAATAAGTATAGTAATATGGCTAGACTTGATGGGACATACATAAGGCTATACTAAGTAATAAGTAACATGTAATATGGCTAGACTTGATGGGACATGCATAAGGCTATACTAAGTAATAAGTAACATGTAATATGGTTAGACTTGATGGAACATACATAAGGCTATCCTAAGTAATAAGTAACATGTAATATGGCTAGACTTGATGGGACATGCATAAAGCTATACTAAGTAATAAGTAACATGTAATATTGGTAGTCTTGATGGGACATGCATAAGGCTATACTAAGTAATAAGTAACATGTAATATGGGTAGACTTGATGGGACGTACATAAGGTTATACTAAGTAATAAGTAACAGTAATATGTGTAGACTTTATGGGACGTACATAAGGCTATACTAAGTAATAAGCAACATGTAATATGTGTAGAATTGATGGGGCATACATAAGGCTATACTATGTAATAACTAACATGTAATATGTGTAGACTTAATGGGACATGCATAAGGATATACTAAGTAATAAGCAACATGTAATATGTGTAGACTTGATGGGGCATGGATAAGGATATATTAATTAATAAGTAACATGTAATATGTGTAGACTTGATGGGGCATACATAAGGCTATACTAAGTAATAACTAACATGTAATATGTGTAGACTTGATAGGACATGCATAAGGCTATACTAAGTAATAAGTAACAGTAATATGTGTAGACTTGATGGGACATACATAAGGCTATACTAAGTAAACAGTAACATGTGATATGTATAGACTTGATGGGACGTACATAAGGCTATACTAAGTAGAAAGTAACATGTAATATGTGTAGACTTGATGGGACATTCATAAGGCTATACGAATTAATAAGTAACATGTAATTTGTATAGACTTGATGGGACATACATTAGGCTATCCCAAGTAACATGTAATATGTGTAGACTTGATGGGACATACATAAGGCTATACTAAGTAAACAGTAACATGTAATATGTAAAGACTTGATGGGACATGCATAAGGCTATACTAAGTAATAAGTAACATGTAGTATGTGTAGACTTGATAGGACATGCATAAGGCTATCCTAAGTAATAAGTAACATGTAATATATATAGACTTGATGTGACATGCATAAGGCTATACTATGTAATAAGTAACATGTATTATGTGTAGACTTGATGGGACATACATAAGGCTATACTAAGTAATAAGTAACAGTAATATGTGTAGACTTGATGGGACATACATAAGGCTATGCTAAGTAAACAGTAACATGTAATATGTATAGACTTGATGGGACTTACATAAGGCTATACTAAGTAATAATTAACATGTAATATGTATAGACTTGATGGGACATGCATAAGGTTATACTAAGTAATAAGTAGCAGTAATATGTGTAGACTTTATGGGACGTACATAAGGCTATACTAAGTAATAAGTAACATGTAATATGTGTAGACTTGATGGGACATGCATAAGGTTATACTAAGTAATAAGTAACATGTAATATGTGTAGACTTGATGGGACATGCATAAGGCTATACTAAGTAATAAGTAACAGGTAATATGGGTAGACTTGATGGGACATACATAAGGCTATACTAAGTAATAAGTAACAGTAATATGTGTAGACTTGATGGGACATACATAAGGCTATACTAAGTAAACAGTAACATGTGATATGTATAGACTTGATGGGACGTACATAAGGCTATACTAAGTAGAAAGTAACATGTAATATGTGTAGACTTGATGGGACATTCATAAGGCTATACGAATTAATAAGTAACATGTAATTTGTATAGACTTGATGGGACATACATTAGGCTATCCCAAGTAACATGTAATATGTGTAGACTTGATGGGACATACATAAGGCTATACTAAGTAAACAGTAACATGTAATATGTAAAGACTTGATGGGACATGCATAAGGCTATACTAAGTAATAAGTAACATGTAGTATGTGTAGACTTGATAGGACATGCATAAGGCTATCCTAAGTAATAAGTAACATGTAATATATATAGACTTGATGTGACATGCATAAGGCTATACTATGTAATAAGTAACATGTATTATGTGTAGACTTGATGGGACATACATAAGGCTATACTAAGTAATAAGTAACAGTAATATGTGTAGACTTGATGGGACATACATAAGGCTATGCTAAGTAAACAGTAACATGTAATATGTATAGACTTGATGGGACTTACATAAGGCTATACTAAGTAATAATTAACATGTAATATGTATAGACTTGATGGGACATGCATAAGGTTATACTAAGTAATAAGTAGCAGTAATATGTGTAGACTTTATGGGACGTACATAAGGCTATACTAAGTAATAAGTAACATGTAATATGTGTAGACTTGATGGGACATGCATAAGGTTATACTAAGTAATAAGTAACATGTAATATGTGTAGACTTGATGGGACATGCATAAGGCTATACTAAGTAATAAGTAACAGGTAATATGGGTAGACTTGATGGGACATACATAAGGTTATACTAAGTAATAAGTAACATGTAATATGTGTAGACTTGATGGGACATGCATAAGGCTATACTAAGTAATTAGTAACATGTAATATGGGTAGACTTGATGGGACATGCATAAGACTATCCTAAGTAATAAGTAACATGTAATATGGCTAGACTTGATGGGACATGCATAAGACTATCCTAAGTAATTAGTAACATGTAATATGTGTAGACTTGATGGGACATGCATAAGGTTATACTAAGTAATAAGTAACATGTTATATGTGTAGACTTGATCTGACATGCATAAGGCCATACTAAGTAATAAGTAACATGTAATATGTGTAGACTTGATATGACATACATAAGGCTATACTAAGTAATAAGTAACATGTAATATGTGTAGACTTGATAGGACATACATAAGGCTATACTAAATAATAAGTAACATGTAATATGTGTAGACTTGATGGGACATGCATAAGGCTATACAAAGTAATAAGTAACATGTAATATGTGTAGACTTAATGGGAGATGCATAAGGCTATACTAAGTAATAGGTAACATGTAATATGTGTAGACTTGATGGGACATGCATAAGGCTATACTAAGTAATAAGTAACATGTAATATGTGTAGACTTGATGGGACATACATAAGGCTATACTAAGTAATTAGTAACATGTAATATGTGTAGACTTGATGGGACATGCATAAGGCTATACTAAGTAATAAGTAACATGTAATATGTGTAGACTTGATGGGACATACATAAGGCTATACTAAGTAATTAGTAACATGTAATATGTGTAGACTTGATGGGACATACATAAGGCTATACTAAGTAATTAGTAACATGTAATATGTGTAGACTTGATGGGACATGCATAAGGCTATTCTAAGTAATAAGTAACATGTAATATGTGTAGACTTGATCTGACATACATAAGGCTATACTAAGTAATAAGTAACATGTAATATGGGTAGACTTGATTGGACATGCATAAGGCTATACTAAGTAATAAATAACATGTAATATGTGTAGACTTGATGGGACATGCTTAAGGCTATACTAAGTAATAAGTAACATGTAATATGGGTAGACTTGATGGGACATGCATAAGGCTATACTAAGTAATAAGCAACATGTAATATGTGTAGACTTGATGGGACATGCTTAAGGCTATACTAAGTAATAAGTAACATGTAATATGGGTAGACTTGATGGGACATGCAGAAGTCTATACTAAGTAATAAGTAACATGTAATATGGGTAGACTTGATGGGACATGCTTAAGGCTATACTAAGTAATAAGTAACATGTAATATGTGTAGACTTGATGGGACATGCAGAAGTCTATCCTAAGTAATAAGTAACATGTAATATGTGTAGAGTTGATGGTGCATACATAAGGCTATACTAAGTAATAAGAAACATGTACTATGTGTAGACTTGATGGGACATGCATAAGGCTATCCTAAGTAATAAGTAACATGTAATATGTGTAGACTTGATGGGACATGCATAAGGCTATTCTAAGTAATAAGTAACATGTAATATGGGTAGACTTGATGGGACATGCATAAGGCTATACTAAGTAATAAGTAACATGTAATATGGGTAGACTTTATGGGACATGCATAAGGCTATCCTAAGTAATACGTAACATTTAATATGTGTAGACTTGATGGGACATGCTTAAGGCTATACTAAGTAATAAGTAACATGTAATATGGGTAAACTTGATGGGACATGCATAAGGCTATCCTAAGTAATACGTAACATTTAATATGTGTAGACTTGATGGGACATGCTTAAGGCTATACTAAGTAATAAGTAACATGTAATATGTGTAGACTTGATGGGACATGCATTAGGTTATCCTAAGTAATAAGTAACATGTAATATGTGTAGACTTGATGGGACATGCATAAGGCTATTCTAAGTAGTAAGTAACATGTAATATGGGTAGACTTGATGGGACATGCATAAGGCTATACTAAGTAATAAGTAACATGTAATATGTGTAGACTTGATGGGACATGTATAAAGCTATACTAAGTAGTAAGTAACATGTAATATGGGTAGACTTGATGGGACATGCTTAAGGCTATACTAAGTAATAAGTAACATGTAATATGTGTAGACTTGATGGGACATGCATAAGGCTATACTAAGTAATAAGTAACATGTAATATGTGTAGACTTGATGGGACATGCATAAGGCTATACTAAGTAATAAGTAACATGTAATATGTGTAGACTTGATGGGACATGCATAAGGCTATACTAAGTAATAAGTAACATGTAATATGTGTAGACTTGATGGGACATGCATAAGGCTATACTAAGTAGTAAGTAACATGTAATATGGGTAGACTTGATGGGACATGCATAAGGTTATACTAAGTAATAAGTAACATGTAATATGTGTAGACTTGATGGGACATGCATAAGGCTATACTAAGTAATAAGTAACATGTAATATGGGTAGACTTGATGGGACATACATAAGGCTATACTAAGTAATTAATAACATGTAAGATGGGTAGACTTGATGGGACATGCTTAAGGCTATACTAAGTAATAAGTAACATGTAAGATGGGTAGACTTGATGGGACATACATAAGGCTATACTAAGTAATAAGTAACATGTAATATGTGTAGACTTAATGGGACATGCTTAAGGCTATCCTAAGTAATAAGTAACATGTAATATGTGTAGACTTGATGGGACATGCATAAGGCTATATTAAGTAATAAGTAACATGTAATATGTATAGACTTAATGGGACATGCTTAAGGCTATCCTAAGTAATAAGTAACATGTAATATGTGTAGACTTAATGGGACATGCTTAAGGCTATCCTAAGTAATAAGTAACATGTAATATGTGTAGACTTGATGGGACATACATAAGGTTATACTAAGTAATAAGTAACATGTAATATGTGTAGACTTGATGGGACATACATAAGGTTATACTAAGTAATAAGTAACATGTAATATGTGTAGACTTGATGGTACATACATAAGGCTATACTAAGTAATAAGTAACATGTAATATGTGTAGACTTGATGGGACATACATAAGGCTATACTAAGTAATAAGTAACATGTAATATGTGTAGACTTGATGGGACATACATAAGGCTATCCTAAGTAATAAGTAACATGTAATATGTGTAGACTTGATGGGACATGCATAAGGCTATACTAAGTAATAAGTAACATGTAATATGTATAGACTTGATGGGACATGCATAAGGCTATACTAAGTAATAAGTAACATGTAATATGTGTAGACTTGATGGGACATGCATAAGGCTATACTAAGTAATAAGTAACATGTAATATGTGTAGACTTGATGGGACATGCATAAGGCTATACTAAGTAATAAGTAACATGTAATATGTGTAGACTTGATGGGACATGCATAAGGCTATTCTAAGTAGTAAGTAACATGTAATATGGGTAGACTTGATGGGACATGCATAAGGTTATACTAAGTAATAAGTAACATGTAATATGTGTAGACTTGATGGGACATGCATAAGGCTATACTAAGTAATAAGTAACATGTAATATGGGTAGACTTGATGGGACATACATAAGGCTATACTAAGTAATTAATAACATGTAAGATGGGTAGACTTGATGGGACATGCTTAAGGCTATACTAAGTAATAAGTAACATGTAAGATGGGTAGACTTGATGGGACATACATAAGGCTATACTAAGTAATAAGTAACATGTAATATGTGTAGACTTAATGGGACATGCTTAAGGCTATCCTAAGTAATAAGTAACATGTAATATGTGTAGACTTGATGGGACATGCATAAGGCTATATTAAGTAATAAGTAACATGTAATATGTATAGACTTAATGGGACATGCTTAAGGCTATCCTAAGTAATAAGTAACATGTAATATGTGTAGACTTAATGGGACATGCTTAAGGCTATCCTAAGTAATAAGTAACATGTAATATGTGTAGGCTTGATGGGACATACATAAGGTTATACTAAGTAATAAGTAACATGTAATATGTGTAGACTTGATGGGACATGCATAAGGCTATACTATGTAATAAGTAACATGTAATATGTGTAGACTTGATGGGACATACATAAGGTTATACTAAGTAATAAGTAACATGTAATATGTATAGACTTAATGGGACATACATAAGGTTATACTAAGTAATAAGTAGCAGTAATATGTGTAGACTTGATGGGACATACATAAGGCTATACTAAGTAATAAGTAACATGTAATATGTGTAGACTTGATGGGACATACATAAGGTTATACTAAGTAATAAGTAACATGTAATATGTATAGACTTAATGGGACATACATAAGGTTATACTAAGTAATAAGTAACATGTAATATGTGTAGACTTGATGGGACATACATAAGGCTATACTAAGTAATAAGTAACATGTAATATGTGTAGACTTAATGGGACATACATAAGGCTATACTAAGTAATAAGTAACATGTAATATGTGTAGACTTGATGGGACATACATAAGGGTATACTAAGTAATAAGTAACGTGTAATATGTGTAGACTTAATGGGACATACATAAGGCTATGCTAAGTAATAAGTAACATGTAATATGTTTAGACTTGATGGGACATGCATAAGGCTATACTAAGTAATAAGTAACATGTAATATGTGTAGACTTGATGGGACATGCATAAGGCTATACTAAGTAATAAGTAACATGTAATATGTGTAGACTTAATGGGACATACATAAGGCTATGCTAAGTAATAAGTAACATGTAATATGTTTAGACTTGATGGGACATGCATAAGGGTATACTAAGTAATAAGTAACATGTAATATGTGTAGACTTAATGGGACATACATAAGGCTATGCTAAGTAATAAGTAACATGTAATATGTTTAGACTTGATGGGACATACATAAGGCTATACTAAGTAATAAGTAACAGTAATATGTGTAGACTTGATGGGACATGCATAAGGCTATACTAAGTAATAAGTAACATGTAATATGGGTAGACTTGATGGGACATGCATAAGGCTATACTAAGTGATAAGCAACATGTAATATGTATAGACTTGATGGGACATACATAAGGCTATACTAAGTAATAAGTAACATGTAATATGTGTAGACTTGATGGGACATGCATAAGGTTATACTAAGTAATAAGTAACATGTAATATGTTTAGACTTGATGGGACATGCATAAGGGTATACTAAGTAATAAGTAACATGTAATATGTGTAGACTTAATGGGACATACATAAGGCTATACTAAGTAATAAGTAACATGTAATATGTGTAGACTTGATGGGACATACATAAGGCTATACTAAGTAATAAGTAACATGTAATATGTTTAGACTTGATGGGACATGCATAAGGCTATACTAAGTAATAAGTAACATGTAATATGTGTAGACTTGATGGGACATGCATAAGGCTATGCTAAGTAATAAGTAACATGTAATATGTTTAGACTTGATGGGACATGCATAAGGCTATACTAAGTAATAAGTAACATGTAATATGTGTAGACTTGATGGGACATACATAAGGCTATACTAAGTAATAAGTAACATGTAATATGTTTAGACTTGATGGGACATACATAAGGCTATACTAAGTAATAAGTAACATGTAATATGTGTAGACTTGATGGGACATGCATAAGGCTATACTAAGTAATAAGTAACATGTAATATGTGTAGACTTGATGGGACATGCATAAGGCTATACTAAGTAATAAGTAACATGTAATATGTGTAGACTTGATGGGACATGCATAAGGTTATACTAAGTAATAAGTAACATGTAATATGTGTAGACTTAATGGGACATGCATAAGGCTATACTAAGTAATAAGTAACATGTAATATGTGTAGACTTGATGGGACATACATAAGGTTATACTAAGTAATAAGTAACATGTAATATGTGTAGACTTGATGGGACATACATAAGGTTATACTAAGTAATAAGTAACATGTAATATGTATAGACTTGATGGGACATACATAAGGTTATACTAAGTAATAAGTAACATGTAATATGTGTAGACTTGATGGGACATACATAAGGTTATACTAAGTAATAAGTAACATGTAATATGTATAGACTTGATGGGACATACATAAGGTTATACTAAGTAATAGGTAATATGTAATATGTGTAGACTTGATGGGACATACATAAGGTTATCCTAAGTAATAAGTAACATGTAATATGTGTAGACTTGATGGGACATGCATAAGGCTATACTAAGTAGTAAGTAACATGTAATATGTGTAGACTTGATGGGACATACATAAGGCTATACTAAGTAATAAGTAACATGTAATATGTGTAGACTTGATGGGACATACATAAGGTTATACTAAGTAATAGGTAATATGTAATATGTGTAGACTTGATGGGACATACATAAGGTTATACTAAGTAATAAGTAACATGTAATATATGTAGACTTGATGGGACATACATAAGGCTATACTAAGTAATAAGTAACATGTAATATGTGTAGACTTGATGGGACATACATAAGGTTATACTAAGTAATAAGTAACATGTAATATATGTAGACTTGATGGGACATACATAAGGCTATACTAAGTAATAAGTAACATGTAATATGTGTAGACTTGATGGAACATACATAAGACTATACTAAGTAATAAGTAACATGTAATATGTATAGACTTGATGGGACATACATAAGGCTATACTAAGTAATAAGTAACGTGTAATATGTGTAGACTTGATGGGACATACATAAGGCTATACTAAGTAATAAGTAACATGTAATATGTATAGACTTGATGGGACATACATAAGGCTATACTAAGTAATAAGTAACATGTAATATGTGTAGACTTGATGGGACATGCATAAGGCTATACTAAGTAATAAGTAACATGTAATATGGGTAGACTTGATGGGACATGCATAAGGTTATACTAAGTAATAAGTAACATGTAATATGTGTAGACTTGATGGGACATGCATAAGGCTATACTAAGTAATAAGTAACATGTAATATGTGTAGACTTGATGGGACATGCATAAGGCTATACTAAGTAATAAGTAACATGTAATATGTATAGACTTGATGGGACTTTTTGGTTCTTATCTACCGTTAAATTCTATGCACTTCATCAGAGATTTACATCTACATTTGCATTCACATCTTTAGCTGTGTTTAGTGCCCCAATAAATCATCTCTCACACAACAAATAAGAAAGTGGAAAAGCATTAATTACAATTTCCACACATAATGGAACATAATTTCTTACACGATTCAGATAGAGAACTTAATTTTAAAGAACTTTTTAATTTACTTCTGTTATCTAATTAATTTTTTTCTCTCTACATCACTTACTTAAAATTATACTTAAGTGGGCTCAGGAGCAGCAATGCACTTATGTGAGCTATCTGCTGATTGGTTGCTGCACTTGTATGCCTGTTGTCATTGGCTCACCTGATGGGTTCAGCTAGCTCCCAGTAGTGCATTGCTGCACCTTCTATAAAGGATACTATGAAAATGAAGCAAATTTAATAATATAATTAAATTGGAAAGTTGTTTACAATTGTATGTTCTATCTAAATAATGAAAGAATTGTTGGGGGTTTAATGTTCCTTTAAAAAACACGATTATTAAGCAACTTATTTAAATATTTGTAATAGCCCACATCTTTTTTTTTTGTTCTGTCGCTGTATAAAACAAGAGTCATCTCAGAAACCTGGCAGCGGCAAACAAAGATGGCTGTTGGTAATCTAGAGGTGTTGTTTGGGTATTCTACCCAAACCTTGTCCAAGCATGCAGAATTCATAGAGACTCTTGTTTCTCATCTCATGATCGTGTCTCATTATTTTAAACCTGATGAAGTAGTCTAATTTAACTCTCTTTTATTATATTTGTGTACCTTTATTAGCTATGTTGTATTTATATAGGAAAGGGTTAACTTCATTTGTTTTAATTGACTGAGGCCCCTTTAAATGGAGGTCAGACGTGCAGCTTTCAGACAGTAGTGAACAAGCGTGTAGCCACATGCGAAACATGTCTGCAGTCTGTCTGTAGCCCTGACCTTTTGCTAATGGAGCTTCGGCTCTGTGTTTGATTTTATAATTGTACCCCAATAAAGTAACTGCTTTTTTATCTTTTTTGCCGGTTTTATTTGAACATTCTCCTTTGGAATATTATTGTTTGGAAGTGGCTGTTTGTGTTGGAGCCTTCTCTCCTGTTAGCCCGGAAACACTTTGGGTTCTCACTATTTGCAGAGTGCGCCGGAAGCGGAGGCGCGTTGCTCTGGGCTCCAGGAGTTGTGGCCGGATGGAGAAGACAAGTGCCTACGCTGAAGACAACGCTACCTGATAGCACGGATCCCTAGATTTGGTAAGCGCCAACCTACTCTCTCTGTTTGTAATTTGTATTTCCCCTGTATTTCTCTTATTGGCTGGTCATATTGTACATTTTCATCAAAAGAGAGCGCAACTCCAATTAAACAACATTTAATAGATGTGTAATAATAAAAATATATAGACACTCATAAAGATGAAGTATCATGCGTCCATATATTATTCCAGTCAGTCCCAGTAACATATACGATCTTTTATGGGTCATCTCACAGACCGCATCAGAGAAAACACCACAATGTTAGCGTTCCCAGCCTGTGTCGGAAAACACACAGTTCACTACGGCTGTTGGTTGAGGACACGATATAAAGGGACATGATATCCAGCTGTTGAAGCACTTGAAAGTGTATTAGCACATCTGTAGAAAATATTACCTGAACATCTCTTTAAAAAAGGAAGATATTTTACTTCAAAATTTCCTTAGTGACCATATCCCATTGTAAAGGGGTTTTAGGAAG